>NC_045557.1:16705590-17005590 GCF_009769535.1 Thamnophis elegans | reverse complement strand
GCCTCAAAGGTGCTATTTTTACACCATACTGTAGTCCTCAGCTTAACAACCACAACGGAAACAGCGGTGGGTTTCACATTCCGTCACCACTGGTTCGCCCTGGGCCCACCCACTCGCTTCACACCCAGCCTCAAAAGGGCACCTGGCCCCCAAAAGGGGGCTGAATAGGATAGCCTAGAGCAGTGTTTCTCAACCTTGGCAACTTGAAGATGTCTGGACTTCAACTCCCAGAATTCCCCAGCCAGCATTTGCTGGCTGGGGAATTCTGGAAGTTGAAGTCCAGACATCTTCAAGTTGCTAAGGTTGAGAAACACTGGATTAGACAGACAGACAGGTAGATAGATTAGATGATAGATAAGAGATTAGATAGACAGACAGACAAGGATGGATAGACAGACAAGTTAGGAATTAACAATGGATTATGTCAGTGTTTCTCAACCTTGGCAACTTGAAGATGTCCAGACTTCAACTCCCAGAATTCCCCAGCCAGCGAATGCTGGCTGGGGAATTCTGGGAGTTAAAGTCCGGACATCTTCAAGTTGCCAAGGTTGAGAAACACTGGCCTAGAGCTCATCCAGGATTCCTACCTACTCATTCAGGTGAATTGGCCTCAGCTGGCTGAATTCCACCTCTGAACTGAATTCAAAATTTATGTTGTGGAGAGACAGTTGTTAAGCAAATGTTGCCTCGTTTTCTGGCTCGTCTTACCACAGTTGTTAAGCGAATCCCTGCGGTTGTTGTTAGTAACATGGTTGCCGTGTGATTCTGAATTTCCCATGGATTTTGCCTGTCAGAAGGTCGCAAAATGGGACCAGGCAACCTGCAGCTGTCATAAATATGGGTCAGTTGCCAAATGGTGCTGGAATTGTGATCCCTTGACCCTGGGGGTATCTGCAACGGTGGTGAGGGTGAGCGAGAGTCCTACGTCATTCTTTCCAGTGCCGTTGTAACTTCGAGTGGTCACTGAAGGAACTATTGCAAGTTGAGGACTATATAGACTTAGCCATTTCTATGAGCAGCAAAACCAGAATCGACATTCCATTTCCCCCCCCATCACAAGCAAAATAAAATAAAATAAAATCCAACCGCTGAATGTTAAAAGGAAGTGGCTTTTTTTTTAAAACAAAAAAATGTATTAGAATCGATGGATTTTGGAAACATTTTCAAAGAAACGTTTAGAGATTTAAAATGGAAGCCACCCTGCCAGCCAAAACTGGGCATGGGGGGGGGGCACATACAGGCCATCCCCACAGCCCATTTTGCCCTGCAGCACTCGGTTCCACCACAAAACCGCGTTCGACTAAAGCGCGCTCGACGAAACCGCGTACCTGACGTCATCACAGCGCGACGAAAAAAGCACGCTGTGAGCGGTAAAGCTAAAATTAATGCGTAAACCTAAACCTAACCCCCCGAAACCTAACCCTAAACCTAACCCTTAACCTAACCCTAAACCTAACGCTAAACCTAACCCTAAACCTAACGCTAAACCTAACGCTAACCCTTAACCTAACCCTAAACCTAACCCTAACCCTAACGCTTAACCTAACCCTAAACCTAACCCTAAACCTAACCCTTACCTTAACGTGAATCGGCTTGCTTTAAAAGCGCTTTTTAAAGCACCCTTTTTTCTCCGCGGTCGTATTTGTCGCGCTGCTGATGACGTCAGGTACGCGCTTTAATCAGGCGCGCTTTAGTGGACCGTGGTTTTATCGTGCCACGGCAGCACTCTGCTGGCCAAAAGGGAGTCCAAGGGGGCTGTTTTAGCATGGGGGGGCATCCAGGCTGAAAATGGGGCACGGGAGGAGGCCAAGTGTGGCCCCTGCACACCCCGTTTTGGCCAACAGAAGCACCAAGGGCCAGTCCATTGCTAGTTCCAAGACGGCCACATTTAAGCATTCCGCGGGCTGCCTCCATGTTTGACACCCCTGTACTAACTGTCCCCTCTCCTGGGCTCCTCCAGGGCGGCTGAAGGCCCCAACCATCACCGTCCGTGCCGAGAACGGGACCTGCCAGGCCCTCCTACGCTGTGCCGTGCCCGGAGAGGAAGCCGGCAACCTGAATTTCACCTGGTCCCAGGTCAACGGCAGCGTGGTTCTCTCCCGGGCACAAACGCTGAACATCACACAGAAGCCTCAGCGAGGCACCATGGATTATGTCTGCACCGTAGGCAGCCAGGCGGGTGAACGCTCCAGCATGGTTTCATTGGAGAAGCATTGCCAGAGCGCAGATTCTGGCACGAAAACAGGTGATGTTAAGGCACCCGAGGGCTTCACCTAGGGCAGTGTTTCTCAACCTTGGCCAACTTGAAGTCCACAGGACTTCAAGTTGGCCAAGGTTGAGAAACACTGACCTAGTGGGACAGCAATGTTTGGGGATGCCCAAGGGGCACATTTGAAATTGGGAGGGCAAAGGCTGGGCAGACTCACATCATGGCTGTGCTGTAGCTGTGCCAGTCAAAAACATCCATTTAGAAGAAGATGGAGATTTATTATATCACTATTTACAATAATGATGTTTATAAATATTTATTCATTGTATATGTATTCATCGCTCATCTCACTATCCAAAGCGAGGCTAAATGCTAAATGATCTTAGATGCTCCTTGTTCGCCCTCAAAGAATTCTGCAGAGGTAGCTGATGGCAATATTTTTATCTGCCATCAGAAACCAACAAAAGCCCCCCAAAGCATCTTAAGTACCATATTTTTCGGACTATAAGAGGCACTGGAGTATAAGACGCACCATAATTTTGAAGAGGTAAATTTTTTAAAAAAAGTTTTTGCACTCTGCAGGCCTCCCAAACCCTCTGCAGGCCTCACTTTTTTGCAAAAAAAAAAGTGGGGGCATGCAGAGCTTTGGAAAGCTTGTAGAGTGCTCCTGGAGGCTTGGGGGGCAAAAATGAGCAAAAACGGCCTGTTTTCTGCTCATTTTTGCCCTCCCCAGCCCCCCGGGAGCACTCTGAAAGCCTCCTAAAGGTTATGCACATCCATTTTTGCAAAGGGGGCAGGGTTTCGAGAGGCCAAAAATGCTGTTTTCAGTGTATAAGACACACCCAGATATTCACTCTCTTTTTGGGGGGAAAAGGTGCGTTTTATACTCCGAAAAATATGGTAAATCAAAAGATCCCGTATCCCAAGAAATAAAAATCACCCATGACCAAGGGTGGGTTTCTGCTGGTTCTAACCTCTTCGGTAGAAGATGTTCCAGAAATCTACCAAACCGGTTAGAAGAGGTTTGTCACGGAGCATCTGCCCCGTCCCCTCGCTCACTTCCCCCATCTGTTCTGTCACTGCTCACGGGCAGTAGCTTGTGTGGTGCAGCCGGCCTCCTAAGACCTCCCCGAACTTCCCTAGGAGGTGTGGCCACCAGAAAAGCATGGGGGTGTTCCAGGGTGTCCCCCCCCCCACTGGTTCCCCACCTCCCTTCCCAGCGAGGTTTACCAAGGTGTGGTTTTCCTCCCATCTCTTGTGCCTAGCTCCCGCTGAGCTCCGGTAAGGAGGAGAAGAGCCTTTGGGGAGTGAAGAGGAAGAGGAGGGAAGAGGAGGAAACGCACACAGGGCCATGCCAGCTGGGCAACCGGCAACCGGCAACCGGCGGAGGCATGAAGGTTCTTGGGAGCACCGAGAACCTTCCTGCCTCCGCTGGACTTCGTGCTCTTCCCCGTGCGCTCCTCGTGACTCCAATACATGTCTAGAAGCGGCTTTTGGGGCTAATGGGCTTGGGTTTCCAGCCTGACAGTCCCCGCCGCTTCTGGATGTCTATTGCAGTTGTGAGAAGCCGAGGATAGAGCGGAGTAGAGCGCGAAAATTCTTGGCACTCCAGGAAGCCACAAAAGCAGCTGGGAGAGGCGCACACCTTGGTTTAGCTTCCCTGGACGTCACAGCAGCAGCCCCAAGTGTGCCGACCTTGGCGTTTTTTGCATTGGGGCATGCTGCAAGAGAGAGGGAGTTAAGACCTTTTCCGGATTGCTGGTGGTGGAGGAATGGGCCCATGCTCAGCAAAGCAAGTCTGGGGAAGTCATTTGCGCCAGCCGGAAAAGGTCTTCACTCCCTCCCTCTTGTAGCACACCCCAATGCGAAAAATGCCAAGATCGGCGCACTTGGGGCTGCTGCTGTGCTGTCCAGAGAGACTAAACCAAGCCACGTGCCTCTCCCAGCCGCTTTCGCAGTTTCCCAGAGCGCCGAGAACCTTCGCGCTCTCCTCGGCTCCTCGCGACTGCAATAGACGTCCAGAAGCTGTCGGACTGGAAACCCAAGCCCCGTTAGCCCCAAAAGCCAGGGTTTTGCAGATGGTCACCAAAGATGAACCTCAAGATCAGCCTTGCCTACTGTAGGAGCGACTCTCTATTCTAGGCAGGCATCTGTGTTAGACTAGATGATCTCCAAAGACCGTCCAACCTATTATTCTATGATGAGATGCACCACGATACCAGAGTTACATATCTGGGAGTGGCAACTCCTCCCATTGGGTGCACTGATTGAGGATGATGAGAGTTAAATCCTTACTCTGGGTTACCCCAACCTGGTGCCCACCATTTGAGTTGGAGTTGTTAGCCTGGTGGGTCATTTTTCAGTGGGGGGGGGGCAGCTGTCACAAATCATACTTGATAAAAATGCTTAAGCAATTTTGGTAGAAAAAAAATAGGGTTTGGGGAAGGATCTAATTGATTTTCCTTTGATTTTGTGTTCCTACAGACCCTCCAGTCACCAGCAAATATCACTCGGCATCTTTTTATGCTAAATATATCGCCCCACTTTTGATCGTCCTTGTGGTCTTGCTGGTCCTCTTCTTAATGTACAGACGAAAAAGAGGAAGAGGTGAGACATCATCGCTGTCCTCTTTTTTTTTTTTAGCAGGAATGCTGATTTGCAAAAGGGTTGATTGAAACACTTGAAGAGAGGCTTCAGGGATTGGGTGTGTCTAGCCAGTGTTTCCCAACCTTGGCAATCTGAAGATGTCTGGACTTCAACTCCCAGAATTCCCCAGCCAGCGAATGCTGGCTGGGGAATTCTGGAAGTTGTAGTCCGGACATCTTCAAGTTGCCAAGGTTGAGAAACACTGGCTCTAGCCTAATGAAAAAAAGGACTAGGGGTGCCATGATAGCAGCCTTCCAGTACTTGAGGGGCTGCCGCAAAGAAGAGGGGGGGGTCAACCTATTCTCCAAAGCACCTCAAGGCAGGACAAGAAGGATGGAAACTAATCAAGGAGTGAAGCAACCTTAGAACTAAGGAGAAATTTCCTGAGAAATGAAAAGTGAAGGCAGTGGGACAACTTGCCTCCAGAAGTTATGGGCACCTCATCACTGGAGGCCTTTAAGAAAAGACTGGACAGCCATTTGTCTGAGATTGGCATAGGGTGTCGTGCTCGAGCAGAGGGTTGGACTAGAAGACCCCCAAAGTCCCTTCCAACTCTGTTATTCTGTAAGGGTCTCCTGCTTGAGCAAAGGGGCTGGACTAGAAGACCTCCAAAGTCCCTTCCAACTCTGTCATTCTAGAAGGGTCTCCTGCTTGAGCAAGGGGGGTGGACTAGAAGACCTCCAAGGTCCCTTCCAACTCTGTTATTCTGTAAGGGTCTCCTGCTTGAGCAAAGGGGCTGGACTAGAAGACCTCCAAAGTCCCTTCCAACTCTGTTATTCTGCAAGGGTCTCCTGCTTGAGCAAAGGGGCTGGACTAGAAGACCTCCAAGGTCCCTTCCAACTCTGTTATTCTGTAAGGGTCTCCTGCTTGAGCAAGGGGGCTGGACTAGAAGACCTCCAAAGTCCCTTCCAACTCTGTTATTCTGTAAGGGTCTCCTGCTTGAGCAAAGGGGCTGGACTAGAAGACCTCCAAAGTCCCTTCCAACTCTGTTATTCTGTAAGGGTCTCCTGCTTGAGCAAGGGGGCTGGACTAGAAGACCTCCAAAGTCCCTTCTGGGTTCTGTAAGGCTAAGAAGGGTAAATTTCACCATCAGACTATGGATGAATTCAGCAAGCAGATTGTGTGAATGCAACCTCTCCAGTGTTGCCATCCTAAACAAGTTCTGGAGATTTTACAGAACCGATTAAATGCCCGAAAACGGGACACTTCCAAGGCAGGTGGCCAACAGGTTATGTCTCAGTCCCTTTTATGAGCTACTTGGGGCCAGATTACTACAGATAGTCCTAGTTTAGTGACTGCCCTGTTCAATGACCATCAGAGTTATAACAGCGACGGAAAAATACTTTTGCCACCAGTTGTCGCACGGATGACACTTTTGCAGGCTGTGAAGCAAAGGAAAGCTGAAGTCAGGTTGCAAGGGCAATTGTGGTTTCACTTTTCAACCGTTTCACTTAATGACGAAGTGGCTAGTCTCAGAGACAGTGGATTGAAGAGACGGTGGATCGGTCAAAGTTTTCTTGCGGGCAGATCAATCCTCCATGACTTCAGGTCTCCAGGCAGGACATTGGTTGAAGTTTCACAGCCTGATATCCCAACCCACGGTGGCAGGACGAGGCAACGAATTAACCACCAGTCCTGGCCGTGGGCAAGATGAGGGACAGGGGGGTGGGGTGCCCCGAATAGTGCCCACAGCAGCCCAGCAGAGCCTCCAAAGAATTCATCTCTCTTTTCTTTCCCGCCCCAACAGAAATCCACAGCAGCATGGAGTCCATCAACGAATCTTCAGGTAGGTCACCTTCATCGCCACGGCCCTCAACAAGAGCCACGGCTGGGCCACGTTTGCATTTCTTGGGTGCCTAGGTGGGAAACTGCTCTGGGGGGGCTGCAAATCAGGAGTTTGTTTGTACTTTCATGTAGCAGCAAAGAGGGTGCCATAAATCAGGAAGTCCAGGAAGTTCAAATGAATATATAGGTTTATTGCAAGGTCAAACTCTCCCGATAAGAATCCGTCCAACTAACAGTCAAAGCAAATTGGCGGCAGATAAGTCAGAGGTACTCAAGGTGGGTTGGGCTTAGATCTCTTGTGAGCACGAAGGGACTTGAGATTGATGACTTGCTTGACCCCCTCTCCCCTCCCTGGTCACCTCCTATATCAGGATTGTAAATCATTTCATTTCATTCATTTATTTCATTTATTATATTTATATGCCACCCTTTTCCCCCGAAGGGGACTCAGGGCGGCTAACAAATCAAATCAGGGAAGGGGGGTGTACAGACAAAAAATAAAAAATAAACGATACATAACAATACATAATTTAAAACACACAAGAGTCATACCATTCGAGGAGGGGGGCAAAAGCTCTTTAGCCCCAGTCCTGTCAGAACAGCCAGGTTTTAAGGGCTTTGCGGAAGGCCTGGAGGGTGGTGAGGGTTCGAATCCCCACGGGGAGCTCGTTCCAGAGGGTCGGAGCAGCCACAGAGAAGGCTCTCCTCCGGGTAGTCGCCAGTCGACACTGGCCGGCGGATGGAATTCAGAGGAGGCCTAATCTGTGGGATCTAATCGGTCTAGTGGAGGTGATTGGCAGCAGGCGGTCTCTCAAGTACCCAAATCAGAGCAGGGGAGGCTTTCAACTCCCAGCAGTCTGCTAGCACATGCAATGGGAGGGGACGCTGGGTGTTGTAGTTATAATAGGTCTCTTTAGATCAGTGTTTCTCAACCTTGGCAACTTGAAGATTCGCTGGCTGGGGAATTCTGGGAGTTGAAGTCCAGACATCTTCAAGTTGCCAAGGTTGAGAAACACTGCTTTTAGATGGAGCACCCATTCTCCATCCTGAACATGAACATGGCTCAATTCTCATTTCAGACTCCGACGAGGAGGTGGGTCCTTCAGTGGATCAGACGGCAGAGGTCAGCTTCCTTCCCGAGGTAATCCAGTTATGCAATATGGGGGGGGGATGGGAGCCCTGCTTCATTTTCCACCTTTGCCTGCATTGACCAAGAAATAGAGTTACTTACAACATGTTGCTCAACTTACAACATGTTGCTTAACAAGCATTCTGTCAGAGTTTTTGGCAGTGTGACTATTATTATGAGATAAACCCAGGAGCGAAACACAGCACACAGAGCCTTCAGACAATTAATAGTGGTTTATACACAAATATATACAGACCAGTGATGGGATACTAACCAGTTTACTGCCGGTTTGCTTGTGTTTGCGCTCGTGTGCAACGCTTTGCGCATGCACAGAACTGTCTCCCATCACCGCCACTACTGGTTCGGCCAAATCAGGAGCAATCCACCTCTGATACAGACATATACATTGGTAGAAAAATCCCTTACCATTCAGCTACGAACACAAGGAGAGAAATAAGCTACATGACGAGAGAGAGAGAGAGAGAGAGAGAGAGAGAGAGAGACGCCCTCTAATGGCCACCTATATATAAACACCTCTTAAAAGAGTAAATGGCTTGTGTGGACCCCACCAGAGTCTTAAAGAGGTGATACCTAGAGCCGAGGTGACGCAGTGGTTAGAGTGCAGTACTGCAGGCTAGTTTAGCTGACTGCTAGTTCAGCAGTTCGGCGGTTCAAATCTCACCGGGTCAGGGTTGACTCAGCCTTCCATCCTTCCGAGGTGGGTAAAATGAGGACCCAGATTGTTGGGGGCAATATGCTGACTCTGTAAACCGCTTAGAGAGGGCTGAAAGCCCTATGAAGCGGTATATAAGTCTAACTGCTATTGCTAAACCTGTTTTGCTGAATCATCCTCATTGCATCAGCTTACAGTTTACAGCTTACAACCTTACATCAGCTGGCAGCTATTAAATCCTCATTACCTGACACATCCAAAGTTGCAACAGACCTACCTTGGGGCTACTTACAACCCAGTTCCAGTGCGTCTCTACAATCACGTGACCAAAGGCCCCATTTATGGCTGGCTGCACCATCCCACAATCACGTTTTATGATGGCTTTGCCAAAAAAACAGGACTTCTGGTTCTTGGCCTGTAGCCAATCATTGGTTTTGTAAACGAGCACTGTGTTTGTTTAGCAATAGCAATAACAATAGCAATTGGACATATATACCGCTTCATAGGGCTTTCAGCCCTCTCTAAGCGGTTTACAGAGTCAGCATATCGCCCCCAACAACAATCTGGGTCCTCATTTTACCCACCTCAGAAGGATGGAAGGCTGAGTCAACCCTGAGCCGGTGAGATTTGAACCGCCGAACTGCAGAACTAGCAGTCAGCTGAAGTAGCCTGCAGTGCTGCATTTAACCACTGCGCCACCTCGGCTCTTTAACGACCACTGCAAAAGTTGTGAAACCAGATTGGCCCCATGAGCAACCCATTTGGGGGCAGCCTCCATTATGGTCGTATGTTGAGGACTACCTGTAAGGGTGGCTCATCTTCAGAGCAGAAACGGCGAGTTGCAGGAGGGAAGGGCAATTCCCCCCCCCCCCCTTGGCTGGATGGCTGCTGCCCCCGGGAGCCATAAGCTGCAGGAATAATTAGCGGCAGCAAATTCTGTCTTCCTCTTGCCATTTTGGCAGCCTTTGGAGATGAGAGTGGATAAAATGCAGACATTTGGGCTTTTGACTTCAAAGTTGCGCTACTATCGTTCAACTCTTTTGCTCCAAAAGGCCAACAGCTGTTTGGAGTTTTAGACCAGGGCTCTCCCAAAATGGCCACTTTAAAACTTGTGGACTTCAATTCCCAGAATTCCCCAGCCGGCCGGCTGGGGAATTCTGGGAATTGAAGTCCACAAGTTTTAAAGTGGGCCACGGTTGAGAAATCCCTGCGTTAGAGCTGCAGATGTGAACGCGGACAGATAAAAAGGATTTTGCTGTTCCTTGCAGGGTGTTAAACCTCTCCCTCAGGACAACACGTCCATCGCAGAAGCCGCCGTCAGCAACCGGGAAAAGGCCTCCGATACACCGAAGCAACTTCCAACTCAAGCGTGATTTTGGCTTCAGAATCTGGGTCTCTGCCTTCTCCCCTGTGTTATAGAACATTAAGGGTGGTGGGGTGGGGAAGGAGGGCTGACCACCCCAGGTAAGAAGCCCTGGACTGCCGACACACACAGGAGAAGGCCGCCCCCGTGTCAGGGTATTGAGAGTTCATGTAGAGACATGGCAACTGCGTCAGCCAATGAGGGCTGTTTGGAAACTGAAACCATATTTGCTGTGTGAGCAAGGAGCCTGGGCGGGGCTTAGCTCAACTGTTCTAAAGCTCTGAGTCTGTATTTACTGTCACGTTGGAAAACCTGCTTTTGGTCTTGTATATTTACTTCATGTGTTATATTATATATAAAGAGAAGATGATGAAGAGTAAGGTTCTACATTTAGGCAAGAAAAACCGAATGCACAGGTACAGCATAGGTGGTACCTTCCTCAATAGTAGTAACTATGAGAGGGATCTTGGAGTCCTAGTGGACAACCATTTAAATAGGAGCCAGCCATGTGCAGCAGCTGCCAAAAAAGCCAACACAGTTCTAGGCTACATCAACAGAGGGAGAGAATCAAGATCACGTGAAGGGTTAATGCCACTTTATAAGGCCTTGGTAAAACCACACTTGGAATACGGCATTCAGTTTTGGTCTCCACGATGTAGAAAAGATGTGGAGACTCTGGAAAGAGTGCAGAGAAGAGCAAGAAAGAGGATTAGGGGACTGGAGGCTAAAACATATGAGGAACGATTGCAGGAACTGGGTATGTCTAGTTTAATAGAAAGAAGGACCAGGGGAGACACGATAGCAGTCTTCCAATATCTCAGGGGTTGCCACTTGATCAGTGGGTGCAGCAAAATTTCACAGACTGACTACCTACAATGCCATGACTGGAAATTGCGCAAGAAGTTTGGATTTAAGCACAGCAAAAACCACTGAGAACAACAGGTTGAGAAGGTTCTAGAGAATGAAAAAGTCAAGATCTTATAGTATTTCAGAATCCAGACTGACAGGCACTTGGCCTACAACACACCTGACATAACAATAGTTGAAAAGAAAAAAAAGTTTGGTTCATTGACATTGCAATACCTGGAGATGCACGAATTGAAGATAAACAGCAAGAAAAAAAATCACAAAGTACCGGGACTTGCAAATTGAAGTTGAGCGACTGTGGAAAAAGAAATCGTGTGTTGTCCCGATTGTAACTGGAGCCCTTGGAGCAATACCTAAAGGGCTACCTCGCTATTTGGAAATTCTAAATTTATTGGACTTGAACATTCTGATTCTACAAAAAACCACCCTACTTGGATCAGCTTATATCCTCCAAAGTTACCTTAACAGTTCCTAGGTCCTTGGTTAGGACTCGAGCTGTTGAGCTACCAACCAGCCCCAAAGGCTGTGAATCTCACCAAAGATTAACATATTATTATTGTTGTTGTTGTTATTGTTGTTGTTATTAGAATAATAGCTTATTAGCTTGCAAGGTGCATCTGATCAACCACGAGACTAGAGATACCCATAGCCTTAGTCTCCATGCATGAGTCACATCGTCTCATAGCCTTAGTCTCCATGCATGAGTGCATCTGATCAACCACGAGACTAGAGATACCCATAGCCTTAGTCTCCATGCATGAGTCACATCGTCTGTTGAAACCATGACTTCCCCTTGACATGTCATATTTGCACATTTTTGACACACGAAGCACAAGCGAAGACATTTCTTGAATATGAAGCGAAACATCTTTAAAGCCTGAGTAAGACCACACCTAGTTTTGGTCACCACACTGTAAAAAAAACAAACATTGAGACTCTAGAAAGAGGGCAGAGAAGAGCAACCAGGATGATGAGGGGACTGGAGGCTAAAACATACAATGAACCGTTGCAGGAACTGGGCCTGGCTAGTCTAGGGAAGAGAAGGGGAGACAGGAGAGCATCTTCCAATATTTGAGGGGCTGTTACAGAGAAGAGGGAGTCAAGCTATTCTCCAAGGCATCTTTGAAGGCCAGAGAAGGAAGAATGGATGGAAGGAGAGATTCAACCTGGAAATAAGGACAGGAAGAACAATCAACCTGTGGAACAGAAGTTGCCTTCAGAAGTTTTTGGAGCTTCATCACTGGAGGCTTTCAGGAAGACAATGGACTGCCATCTGTCAGAAATGGTGTTGGGTGTCCTGCTTGGGCAGAGGGGCTGGACTAGATGCCCTAGAGGGTCCCTTCCAACTCTGTTAATCTGTAAAATCTATAAACAATTGAGGGAATCAGCCAGGAATATCTAGCCTGACAAAGAGAAGGACTAGGAGTGACATAATACTTCCAATATTTGAGGGGCTGTCACAAAGAGGAGGGGGTCAACGTATTCTCCAAAGCACCTGAAGGCAGAACAAGAAGCCATGGGTGGAAAATTATCAAAGAGAGATCCAATTTTAGAACTAGAATTTCCTGATTGGTGCAAATTAATCAATGGATCTGCAACTATTATAACATGAACTGTAATATTTCAACCATTACAATGGGGGTGGCGGGGGGAGAAATAGGCTTCCCCCACCTAACCTCTGGCTTCCAGAAACTTATGGAGTTTCCTTCCTTATGGAGAAAGGGTGCCATCTCCTCTTCTTTCTCTGGAGAAGCCAAATGGGGAAAAAATATGATTCTTGTGAATTAACTGCATTCACCACCGAAGGTCCAGGCAAGGAGTTAACTGCAGCAGCCACAGACCTTATCATTTCCTTGCGATGATTGCAATGGGCTCCGAGCCAAAAAGCTGCAGATTAAGTTCTTGCAAGGCAGTCTTTGTTGCACAAAACACAATGAGCAAAATCTCCAGAAATACGAACTGTTGTCTCCTACGACCACCACTCCCCTTTCCTTCCATTTATTCCCCAGCCAGGGAGGGGCCATTCAGCGTCCGCGTGTGCTTTGCTTCCCGAGTCGATGCCTTGTCCTCCGTTGTTCACCTCTCCTAACTGCTTTGAGCATATGCGCATCTGGAACAGGCCCCAGCTGTTCTTCCTCCTCACTCATCTCAGCCTCCAAAGGCAGCTGCCTCTCCGGTGGCTGGGAAATGTCGGACGGCCCTGGCTCTACCTCTGCGTCTCACACAGAGCGTCCATCAGAGCCTTCCCCAGGCTCTGTTGTAACATAATGCCTTGTGTAGGTGTGGGTCACCCATGGCCCAGTGCATAACGGGTCATGCAGAGCCACGCTGAACCACACAGGAGAAAACAAACTCCTAAAACTCCATAACATCCTGATAGTTCATAACATAACATCCTGAGATGTGCCCTACCAATGACGCCCAGGATTTGACCATATATAGACAGAACTTCCCTGAGCAGTAGATTAGAAATTGTACTTTTACAGGCTGTTTTTAACCACATGCTATTGCTCCTCCTGCCTTTGTCCTATCTCAATAAAAGGGGCTCTCAGACCCCCAATCTGGGTCGCTCCATCCCGAGAAAGGTCGTGTCCTGCCTTTTCTCCACATTGGCCTCATGGACGAACCACGGGAACATCGCAAGGCTCCAGAAGTGGCCCAATTTCTTCACCACCCTCCTCATCCTCCGAGTCTGCCGCCAGCTCCACTGGCATGAACATCAAAACATGGGTTGCGTCTCCTGATGTGTCTTGTCCTGTATTCCCACCATTGTGACACCCATCCTTCAGGGGCTCAAGGCAGCTTAGTCAGCCTACTGTGGAAACCCCACCAGGGGGGGAAACAACTCCTGAACAACTTCCCTTGATTAGGAGCAGAGGAGATCTGAGTCGGAAGTGGCAGGAGAATTTCCAGTGGCGGAGGGAGAGATGGATCAAAGGGGCGGGAGGGAAATGAAGCCCACCCGGGATCCACGGCTGAGACAGCTGAGGAGGGGGCACCCACATTGTGTTTGGATACTTGTCATCCTCTTCCGCGTTTGGTGCTCTGCGAACTTGGGTGCTTTCTTGCAGACATTTCATTACCCAACTATGTAACACCACCAGCCTCCACTGCCCCAAGGTTAGCGTCCATGTTGCCAAATTTCAATGGTTAAGCTTCAAGTAGCCCCGATTGTGTTACCTAGTTGGATTACACAATGTCTGCCACAAAACAACTAAGCTCGAAAAGTACCAAGGACCCCAGAGTTTGCCTCCTCTTCTACCTCCTCCTCCTCCTCTGCAGATCCCACTCCTTCTGGCATTGATGTTGTTACCTAGTTGGGTCCTGAAATGCCTGCAGGAAAACCACCAGAGGGCCTCAAGGAGCCACAGTTCAGCCCTGATCTACAGATATTCTCTATGGTTCCAAGTTTAGCATTAAATTCGTTATATAACCTGGAGTAACGTTTGACCTCTTGATTTATTATTTCCTCCAGTGTTAAAACTTAGGAGTTTGCCAAACAGAAGCTGTTGCTTTTTTCTTGTTCCTTTCCTAACCAATGATCCAGCTATTTATCCTGTCATGAATCCCTTATTGTAAATAAAGAAACACCAGGAGTTAAAGCTGGTTTAGATTCCATGTTCTTTGAATTGTGTTAATCCTTCAGTTTAACCTCCTCTTGAGCAGATAGTAAGCCGTTAAGTCTTTGCCCTCAGGGCTTAATTTACACTTGGTGTAAATATACACTTATGGGATTATGGGAGACTTTCACAGATAAATAGGCCCTATTAGAGAGAGGATGGGCAAGATTGGGACACACGGCACTAGACCGAAAGCAGGAAGGGTCAACCCAGCAGCTGGTGTTCCTGGAGAGAGGTCACCACTGAAGGTGCCACCTCACCAAACCTCACCAAAAGAGAAGAAAAGGGATTCTCAAGGAACCAGATGGAAGATCCGTGTGCCTGACCCTTGCTCAGTGCAAGGAGAACTCAAAATACCCGTTCCACCAAGAGCAGAAGTGTAAGAAACAGAAGTGAAATGGTAGGAGGAGGATAAGACCACGGCCACCAAGAGCAGAATTTGGGGACCCGGGAAGGAAACATCTCCTTGCCCCAATTCTCTTAGTGACGTCTTAGCAGACTTGCCACCCTGGCTCTCTCTTCTTGGCAAAAGCAACCCATTTAACAGAATGGGAAAGTTGGAAGGGACCTTAGAGGTCTTCTAGTCCAACCCCCTACTCAAGCAGGAGACCTTATGCCAGTGTTTCTCAACCTTGACAACTTGGAAGTCCTGTGGACTTCAACTCCTAGAATCCCCCAGCCAGCATGCTGGCTGGGGGATTCTAGGAGTTGAAGTCCACAGGACTTCAAGTTGCCAAGGTTGAGAAACACTGCGGTCTATGCCATCCCAAATGGTTGCCCACATGTGGTGGACAACTCCTCTGTATCCATGGATGCTCTCAATTCCCATAAAAGCCAGGGACCATCCGTTCCCCCACCTGGACGAGACCACCCCCCTCCCCCGCCAGCTGCCCAGCCCCCCTCCCCTCCTGAAAACATCACCAGGCCAGGCCAGAGATACCCCAAACTCCAAAAAGATGTTTATTTTTTAGAAAAAAATGTACAATTTTTACTTCCTATCTGTTTATGAAAAAAAAAACCTCGACTAACATTGCTGCGTAATGCTTAGTACCACTGCAAACAGTAAAAACGAAGTTTTATATATTAAAAAAAATTTACATTTTACAATTTTCTACATGCATGCACAAGGTTTCTCTGCTTTTATTTTTTTCGGGGGGGGGGGAAATGTCAGAAAACGTTTTCCTAAATTCGGTGTGCGCGTGTGTTCGAGCTAAGGAGGAAGTTGGCCTCTGTTTTGATATACGGTCCTTAAAATGACATGAAAAGGGCAGCGAAGTTACTCCCCGGAGGTGTGGATGTGCTTTCAAATTTAAGAGGATCAAGAGGGGGCTACGGAAACGACACACACACACCCCCGCTCTCCCTCCACGTGAACATTAGAAAATTTCTATAGTCCTTGATTTACGACTCATTTAGTGACCAAAGTTACTGAGCTTCTGGCTCAGGCTAAATTGACGGGGGAAGCTGGAAGGGGAGGTTGGAATTGGCAGCCATCGGGTGCCTGCTTTACTAACAAATAGCGGTTTCATTAACCACCAGGGCAAAAAAAGACACGTGGCCATGTGATGCCTCACTTAACGACATTTTTTTCCAATTGTGGTTGTAAGCCAAGGACTTTTCCAAGTGCGACTGGCTGGGGGGGAAGCTCTTATCCTGTTATCAACTTTTATCATCTAACCGCCACCAAAAATCCCTCTAAACCAGAGTCTCCCAACAACCTAGAGAACT
The DNA here is from genome assembly GCF_009769535.1 of Thamnophis elegans. Classification (NCBI taxonomy): domain Eukaryota; kingdom Metazoa; phylum Chordata; class Lepidosauria; order Squamata; family Natricidae; genus Thamnophis; species Thamnophis elegans. The sequence goes on along the minus strand of NC_045557.1, from coordinate 16,989,570 downwards.
TTTAAGACTTGTGGACTTCAACTCCCAGAATCCCCCAGCCAGCCCAGCTCTAAACCATCCCAAATCAAGAATGGATTACTGGCAGACCCCATTAAGAACCTCCCTAAGAAACCGATCTCTTCTGTAGCTCCAAGATCTGCGTGCCAGCTGCTTCCAAGGCCTTGAAATCCTCTGGATGGAATTAACACGTTAACAAGAGTTGGAAGGGATCTTGGAGGTCATCTAGTTCAACCCCCTTGTCCAAGCAGGAGACCCTACACCATTTCTGACAGTCCAGACTCTTCTTGAAGGCCTCCAGGGATGAAGCTCCCACAACCTCTGAAGGCAACTTCTGTTCCAGGGGTTGATTGTTCTCCCTGTCCTTATTTCCAGGTTGAATCTCTCCTTCCATCCATTCTTCCTTCTCTGGCCTTCGGGTCCCTTGGAGAATAAGTGGATCCCCTAACTCCTCTCTGGGGCAGCCCCTCAAATATCAGAAGATGGTCTCCTGTCTCCACTGGTCCTTCTCTTCCCTAGACTGGCCAGGCCCAGTTCCTGCAACCATCCCATCGTATGTTTGAACCTCCAGTCCCCTCATCATCCTGGTTAGCAATAGCAGTTAGACTTATATCCCGCTTCATAGGGCTTTCAGCCCTCTCTAAGCGGTTTACAGAGTCAGCATATCGCCCCCAACAATCTGGGTCCTCATTTCACCCACCTCGGAAGGATGGAAGGCTGAGTCAACCCTGAGCCGGTGAGATTTGAACAGCCGAACTGCAGAACTAGCAGTCAGCTGAAGTAGCCTGCAGTGCTGCATTTAACCACTGCGCCATCTCGGGTTGGAGTAGAAGACCTCCAAGGTCCCTTCCATCTCTGTTATGCTGGCTGGGGGATTCTGGGAGTTGAAGTCCGGACATCTTCAAGTTGCCAAGGTTGAGAAACACTGGTCTAGAACCATCACTTGTCTAAAGGGGGCTGGACTAGAAGACCTCCAAGACCCCTTCCAGCTTATTCTATTCTACCCAGAAGGGGGTCAACAGACAGGGCCAAGGGAGAAGGTGCTGTCAAAAGGCCACAAAGGTGTAAGACCTCACCTGGTGGGCACCTGCTCAGAAAAACGAAGGTCTGTATAACGACCAAGAGGGACTTTTGAGCCTTCAGCAGATTGGCTAAGACATCGATCGGTAGTCCTCAACTTACGACTCCCAAATTTCCACCCCCAAGATGGTTAACTGCTTTGTGGCTGATTTTAAGACACTTTTACCCCGGCTGTTAAACCAACCACTGCAGCTGTTAAATAAATCAAGTGGTCATTAAGTGCATCATTGATGCCAGCTGGGGGAGGCTCCGGGTGCCAATCGCGTGACATAAATATATGCCAGTTGCTACCCAGTCGCGTGAGTGTGGGGGGTGGCGCAACGGTTGGGTGCAAGATGTAAGCCCCATTTTTTTTTAGTGCCGGCGTAACTTCGGTCGCTAAACAAATCATCGTTAAGTTGAGGATTAGCTGTGCCGGAAAGTTCCCTGCGAAGGAGATTGGGCCGGTCTCCTCCACCAGCTGCTCCCTTTGGGGGGGACCTTAAGGACAGGAATCAGGGAAAGGTATAAATATATAAGCGTCGGTTTTATTCTTTTGAAAGGCATTTGGCGTGATTTAGATGGGGATATTCTGAGGAGCCTTGCAAAGCAGTGTCTCAACCTTGGCGACTTTAAGTCCTGTTGGACTTCAACTCCCAGAATTATTGGTTAGCTGAATTACAGTCCCCCCCCCAAAAAAAAGCTTTTACACTTGTTATGCTAAATAGCTACACCTCAGGCCAACTGTTGCCTATCCCAGGTCACAGGTATACATCCCAAATGTAGGCGCCCCACAACAATCAAAACGTGCTTTAACATTTGCAAAACCGCCCGGAGCCTCCGGGGTTCAGGTGGCCGGGAAATTTCAATGGTGTTGATTATAAGACCTGGAAGGATGGCGACATTCAAGGCTTCTTTCAGGCTGGCAACAGCCATCGCGACCTCGCCCGCTCCTCCTTCCAGCGGGGGGAGGAAGGGGGTCTTGGTGCCAGGCGGCCAGCAGCACCTGGACCCAGCTGCAACCCCCCCTTCTCCCGCCCACCCGCCCCAGGAGGAAAGGGGGCCACGCGGAGTTGCCCAGGGGCTGCAGGCTGAATGGGGCGGGGAAGGGAGCAGCTCCGGGGAGGCAGAAAGGGTTCCGGCACAGGAAAGCCGAGGCTGCCCATGGGACCCTCCCTCCGTTCCCGTCCATTGCAGCCGCTTTGGGAATGCCCCCATCGCCCTCCGCCCTCTTCAGTTTGGCTAAGCCGGGCGAAGGGGAGGGAGCGGCGGGGCGGAGCCAGCGGCGCAAGGGAGGAGCCAAACGAGGGGAGGGAAGGCGGCCGCTGCAGAGTCGAGTAGGGGGTGTGGCCCGGCGGCAGCCCGCCAATGGGGTGGGGCAGAAGCTGCTCCGATGCAAATGAGGCGAACTGGCGGGAAAAGCCCAGGGTTCGTGACTAGAAGAGGAAGGGGCGGGGCTTGGCTGAAGAAGGAGACCCTCACTTTCGGATTCCATGCAGCCGCTGAAGGACTTTCCCGATTCGAGTGCGCATGCGGCCTGATGCAGGTGGAGAGCAGGGGATGCCGGGAGTGGAAGTCCGGGGGGGTCCTCCGCAGAAGGGAGGCCTGGTCTGGCGGGGGGAGGCCGGGAGGTGGGGCCGCGGGAGGCGGAGGCTTCGGCCTCTCTCTCTCTCTCTCCCCCCTGCAGGAGGACGGAGGGAGCCAGGAAGGGAGCGCCGCCCGAGAGGAGGAGGAGGAGGAGGAGGCCCCAAAGGATCCAGGAAGTGGGGGGGGGGGCTCCTTCCAAGGCTCCTGAGGAGGTTTGTGCAGGTAGACTGCCTCTGTCCAGGGAGGCTCCACTCATTCATGTGCCTCTGGATGAACTTCCCATCGCCTTCCCTTCCTTTTGCCAGGCTCCTTTGTCTGCATCCACGCAGTAGTTGCTGTTTAAAGACACGCTTGTCTTCTCCCCAATTGGGGTCTGAGCCTGGTGTGGAAGCCAATGATGGACCCAGACAGGAGGGGCAGGTTTTCTGATTGCTTCTTATTGGAGGACTCCAAGGTAAAATGTTCCTGGTCAAAAGGCCAAGAACAAAGGATTAAGAAAGCTTTATACATTTTCACTAAAGGAGAAGACGGGACAAGGGGAAATAATAAGAAATATCCTCTAAAAAACACTTTAGCAATAATTCTACCATTTGTTCTATTGGTCTCTAGCTGTGCCATTCCTAAGCCTTGGCTAGCGAAGGCCCCAGGAGTTCTCTAACAGGCCTTTCATTGGCTGCCGGCCATCTCTATTCCTAACTTTTAGCTGAGCTCTGCAAGTTGTCTAATTCTTGTTACTGTTATCCACTTTCTAGCTACCCATAATTGCTGCAAGCTTTACACATGCATATTTCCTGTTGATAAGCATTCTTTGTTCTTGTGAGACAGATAGAGCCCCACACCCCAATTACAGTCTTCCTGCTTTACTTTCAAGTGTGTGCTATGACCTTGCTTTAGCCCCCAGCCCATCATCCCCCCCCCCTTTTGAATCTGAAAATGATCTCATTTTCCAAGGTTCACCCAACAGCAATATCCCTGCACTGGGAGACCTCCTGGTTTACTTACAGGTGGGGAGGCAAAGCAGAAGGCATTGTAATGCACCCAGCCCATCTGCAAAGAAAAATTGTGACCATTATCCAGATGGTGGAACCGTGACTGGGCTGAGAACTGCCAATCCTTTTCAGGGCAAGATAAAGAAATAAAGTTAAGCAGTCAAAGTAGAATTTCCATTCCTTTCCTCTGGCCTGGCCTTTTATTTCTCTGTTGCTAAAGAGCCTCTTCCCCTCCCAAACAATGCTGAACAGAGCTGACGTTAATTATTGTGTTGATATTCACTGAAGCAGGCAATTAATTTAATTAAAGGGCTCGGTTGAAACACGGGCGCCACTGAGCATGAGAATCAGAAGCGGAGGAAAGTGCATTTAATAAGCATTAATGATTGTGTGCAAACTTCATTAAGTGGGCCACAAGTCAGTCAGTTAGTCATGCAAGTTTAATCAAGTAGATGTTTCTATTTCATGTTAGCACAAAGAAAACATGCCTTCCTCCTCCCCCCCCCCATTTATAACAAAAGTAAAAAACCCAGTTTGTACAAAACAACACAGCCAAACAAAACGACCCACACAGTTACAAATCCTGCCTGATCCTTTGGATCCAACATAAAATGAAACATTTTCCTGAGACCCGTTCCAAAGCATGAAACACTCAGCAAAAAAACAAGAGAACTGACATTATTTAAAATCTATTGGTATTTCTTATTCAGGAACAAGAAGAATGACATTTGCACATGTAAACAAGTTCCAACTATAAACGTAGCTTTCTGCTCAAGCAGAAATAGTTTACAACACCGCCCAAAAATTCAATTTATTTCTCCTGTCTTTTTGACAATAAATGTATTTTCTTAGGAGATCATTTTCTCCTCTGTTCTGTCATGCCTCTCTCTGCTCCAAGTTCCATGTCTTTTCTGAAGACAGGATGTTCTCCTTCATCTGCCAGGTTGTGCTTGTGGGTTGGGCTTGTGGGTTGGGCTTCTGGAGAGGATGTTGGGTGTGCCTATCTGCCCTCTGAATTCCTGTTTTCCAAAGCACAACTCGCAAAAGCAAAATACGTACAAACTTTCTAGAAAAGCATCCAAGGACTGTGTGAGTTTTCATCAGGAGAGAATGGTCAGAATCAGAATAGAGCTGGAAGGGACCTTGGAGGCCTTCTAGTCCAACCCCTTGCTCAAGCAGGAGATCCTATATACCATTTTCAGACAAGTGACTGTCCAGTCTCTTCTTAAAAACCTCCAATGATAGAGAGCCCACATTAACCCACAAAACGAAGTCACAACAAGCCAGATTTGGAACATTTGTCGTGGCTATTGCATCAAACAAGATGGCATTAGATTGTGTGGCATGCAGCGTCATTAGGCAATCAAACAGCGCACTAAGACACACACACAGGCATAAACCTATATCAGCATTTTGACTCCCCTTTCCCATTTCACATGCCTTCGTTTTGTCAGTTTTTTATTTTGCTATAATACATCAGGGGTGTCAAACTCAAGTGTTTAGATCTGGCCCGGGGGGGCCGCCCTGGAAACAGCGAACAACTGTCCTGCAGTGTTTCTGCCAGCAAAAACCGAGTTCGCAGGGGCATTCCCAAGTTCTGTTTTGGCTGGCACAGGATTGCGGGTGGCCATCGCAGGCGAAAACGGAGCTCTGGAGCCACACGAGTGACGTCACGCCCATCCTGGCCACCCCCATCCCCCCCCCCCGAGATCAAACACAACCCTGATGCGGCCCTCAGTGAAATCGAGTTTGACACCCCTGCCTTATATAGTAAGTAGTTCATCTACTCTCCCTTTTGTTCAGAAAAAGAGAGGGAAAGAGGAAGAAGGAAAGCAAAAGAGAAAAGGAAGGAAGGAAGGAAAAAATAGAAAAGAAGGAAGGGCTTTGTGTTTAGTGCAGGGGTCTCAAACTTGCAACCTGCGAGCTGGATGTGTCATGCGCTGGCCATGCCCAACCCCGGTTTAGCAAAGGGGAAAATAGTCACGATACGTCATGTGATGACCATGTGACGTCACAGGTTTGACACTCCTGGTTTAGTGGAAATAAGCTTAATGGATGAATGGTCCAAGCACTGCTTGAAAGCAGGAGAAGCAAAGCAATTATGAGTTTGGCTAGTAGTTGTTGTTGTTATTTATCTGGGGCAACCCAACGCTGTTCCCAGTCCTGGGGATGGAGGAAGAAGGAGGGGTGCAGAGAAAGTCCCTCTTGTCCTGTTCAGGAACTTGTACCATCACCTGTCAAACAATTGAGAGAGAAACACACACACCCCAACAGCCTGTGATTAAAACTTTGTCATTAGTGACAATTGTCTTGGTTCAACAGTGAAAGGCTCTGCATATTTGCATGGGACTCATTCACCAGAAGGAAGAATGGTTTAAAAGACCCAACCATCATGCCTGAACAATGAGACCCACCTGTGCTGAGGGGGGCAAGCTAACTACTTCATTATGTTCTGCCTATAATACAGGAATCTCTCCAGTGTGGCAGCTTTCCCCCAGAATCCATTAGCCAAGGCTCCAAGGCAGTGTTTCTCAACCTTGGCAACTTGAAGATGTCCGGACTTTAACTCCCAGAATTCCCCAGCCAGCATTCGCTGGCTGGGGAATTCTAGGAGTTGAAGTCCGGACATCTTCAAGTTGCCAAGGTTGAGAAACTGCTCCAAGGGATTCAGGCAAGGCCCTTTCATGGTTGCACCATGAGTCTAGACTAGCTCCGTGCTGGTCCCTTCCTCCCTTCCCAATACCACCCCAACAATTTTCAGGAGCTGAGCTGCGGGGGGGCTGCTGCCTTGACCGCTTCTCCTGCAGCGGGAAGAAAATTGTAGCCAATTGAACTTCCCTCCTCACTTGTTAAAATGAATATTGGGATTTATTTTCATGATGATTAACTAGCCGCCCCTCGCTCCCCTCCGCACTTCCTTCTCCCCCTCCGCCCGTCCCTTAATTCATATTGCTGCGCTTCCATCGTTTATTTTAATTGCTTCATTGGTTTACTGGTATTACATTCACAATTTGTATTGAGTTTTTTCCCCCCTGCGTTACTGTTGCGAGCTGCCCTGAGCAGCCCCCATGGTGAGATGGGCAGCAAGTTAATTTAAGAAAGCAAGAATAAATAAGTCATATCAGAAGATCACAGGCCACACCTTTGCCCCCTTCCCACCGTCCTTCTAAATTTTGTAATTGCTCCGTTTTTTTATGTGAGGGCCTCTTGACACATTTCTTCTAACAACTGTTCTGGTTTTGCATCCTTCTCAAAGGAGAATGGATGGGCTGTTCTCTCCTCTTGTGATCTGGTGGTTTGTTGGAAGAGTATTTATAGGATAACTGAGCTGGAGGAGACCTTGGAGGCCTTCTAGTCCAACCTCCTGTTCAGCAGGAAACTCTCTATCATTCCAGACAAGTAACCTTCCAATCTCTTTTTAAAAGCCTCCTGGGAAGGAGCAGCCGCAAGTTCTGGAGACAAGCCATTCTAGGGGTTAATCGTCCTCACTGTAAGGATATTTCTCCTTTGTTCTAGGTTGCTTCTCTCCTTGATTAGTTTCCATCTATTGCTTCTGGTCCTGCCTTCAGGGGCTTTGGAGAATAGGTTGAGCCTTTCTTTCTGTGAGAACTCCTCAAGTACCCGAAGATAGCTATTGTGTCATCCCTAGGCCTTCTCCTTGCTAGACTAGCCAGGCCCAGTTCCTGCAACCCTTCTTCTCATATTTTAGCCTCCAGTCCCCTCATCATCCTGGTTGCTCTTCTCTGCACTCTCTAAGAGCCGAGGTGGCACAGTGGTTAAATGCAGCACTGCAGGCTACTTCAGCTGACTGCAGTTCTGCAGTTCGGCAGTTCAAATCTCACCGGCTCAGGGTTGACTCAGCCTTCCATCCTTCCGAGGTGGGTGAAATGAGGACCCGGATTGTTGTTGGGGGCAATATGCTGACTCTGTAAACCGCTTAGATAGGGCTGAAAGCCCTATGAAGCAGGATATGTCTAACTTCTTGCTATTGCTATTGCTATCAGCCCTCACATGGTCAATGCTGCCAGGACGCTCTTACCGTCCCGAACGTGCACCAGATCCGCAAAACTGGGAGCCCCATAAAATTAGCAATATGTGTATCACACTTGCAATTGACCTCCTGAACATCTCCTTGGAGGGGTTGGACTCAATTCTCTTGCCCTTTGCTATCCTGGTTCCATTTTCTTTGTGCTTTTTGTGGTCTTTCTGTGTTTGTGTGTGCAGCACACTTTCTCATGTGGCAGGTGTTTCTTGGGAGGAAGGGGACTTGTTACCTGAGTTAGTTGTAACACGTCCACTTTCTTGGCAGCTGTGAAAAGAAAAAAAAACCAAGTGAAACACAGGAAGGCGGTGAGTTGTGAACCACAACTGCTATCTTGCTGCAAATAAGTTACGGCTAATCTTGGCGACGCCTACGGAAGGTGTTGGTGAGCGGGGAAGGGGGTGTTCTGACTTAGCCCCCCCCCCCCCCAAGATCATGAAACAGACTCCTCGTCCTGATAAAATCTCTTTTATTTAGGTCAATTCGCTGGCTGGGGAATTCTGGGAGTTGAAGTCCGGACATCTTCAAGTGGCCAAGGTTGAGAAACACTGATTTAGGTTAAAGAGAATTCCTCTCCAGCAAAGTCCCGGCCAACAGTCTTTCAAGAGATTTCACAACTACAGACCTTTATCAGGCTTGGAGAGTTGCCAGGCCGATATCTTCCAAACTCCAGGCTGTAGCAGCAATTACTTGGCAAGAAGTCAGGAAGAGATCTTCACCCTAATGAATTAAACTAATGGTCTCCCGCCAACTCCTCTTTTATTTCCTATAGGAGGGGCCATTCACTGTCCACCTGTGGCTTTACTCCCAAGTTGACCCCCTGTCCTTTCTACTGTTCCCTTCTACTGGCAGCTCTGCCCATGCACACATCGGGAACAGGCTCCAGCTGTTCTTCTGCCCCCCCTGATATCCCACTCTGGTCAGCTGATAACTGTCAGGCAACCCTGGCCCCATCTCTGCCTCTGGCGGAGAGTCCTCATCAGAGCCTTCCCCATTAGTGGGAATGGCTTGGTGGGCGGAATCCCCATTCCCTCCCCACTCCAGGGGAAGGATGCTGCAAAATCCCCATTCCCACCCCACTCCAAGGGAAGGATACTGCACAATCTCCATCCTACCCCACCCTGGGGCTAGCCAAAGGTGGCATTTGCCAGTTCTTTGAACTACTCAACATTTCCGCTACTGGTTCTCCAGAATTGTCAGAACCTGCTGGATTTCACCCCTGGCTTGGAGGCCTGAAGGATGCAAGGAAGAGCCCAGATTAAAATTGTTGGGCCCTCCTACCCCTGGAACAGTCATGGAGAAGTAGACGGTGTCCTGGAATGGGGATGAAGGCCTTCCCACCTGGTGGCCCGTAGATGACTTTCTGGTTCAGCTTTTTTCTCTTTGGGGATAGAGGGAGAAGGCTCTCCAACCTCTTCTGAAAGACTTCCAGTGTTGGGGCATTCACAACTTCTGGAGGCAAATTCTGTTCCACTGATTAATTGTTCTCACTGTCAGGAAATTGTTCCTTAATTCTAAGTTGCTTCTCTCCTTGATTAGTTTCCACCCATTGCTTCTTGTTCTGCCCTCAGGTGCCCTGAAGAATAGTTTGACTCCCTCTTCTTTGTGGCAACCCCTGAGATATTGGAAGGCTGCTATCCTGTCTCCCCTAGTCCTTCTTTCTATTAAACTATACATACCCAGTTCCTGCAACCGTTCTTCTTATATTTTAGCCTCCAGTCCCCTCATCATCCTAGTTGCTCTTCTCTGCACTCTCTAAGAGCCGAGGTGGCGCAGTGGTTAAAAGCAGCACTGCAGGCTACTTCAGCTGACTGCAGTTCTGCAGTTCGGCAGTTCAAATCTCACCGGCTCAGGGTTGATTCAGCCTTCCATCCTTCTGAGGTGGGTAAAATGAGGACCCGGATTGTTGTTGGGGGCGATATGCTGACTCTGTAAACCGCTTAGATAGGGCTGAAAGCCCTATGAAGCAGGATATGTCTAACTTCTTGCTATTGCTATTGCTATCAGCCCTCACATGGTCAATGCTGCCAGGACGCTCTTACCGTCCCGAACGTGCACCAGATCCCCAAACCTGGGAGCCCCATAAAATTAGCAATATGTGTATCACACTTGCAATTGACCTCCTGAACATCTCCTTGGAGGGGTTGGACTCAATTCTCTTGCCCTTTGCTATCCTGGTTCCATTTTCTTTGTGCTTTTTGTGGTCTTTCTGTGTTTGTGTGTGCAGCACACCTTCTTATGTGGCAGGTGTTTCTTGGGAGGAAGGGGACTTGTTACCTGTGTTAGTTGTAGAACGTCCACTTCCCTTGGCGGCTGTGAAAAGAAAAATAACCCAAGTGAAACACAGGAAGGCGGTGAGTTGTGAACCACAAGAGTTGCAAGGGACCTTAGAGACCTTCTAGTCCAACCCACTGCTCAAGCAGGAGGTCCTATACCAATGTTTCTCAACCTTGGCAACTTGAAGATGTCCGGACTTCAACTCTCAGAATTCCAGCTGGGGAATTCTGGGAGTTGAAGTCCGGACATCTTCAAGTGGCCAAGGTTGAGAAACACTGATTTAGGTTAAAGAGAATTCCTCTCCAGCAAAGTCCCGGCCAACAGTCTTTCAAGAGATTTCACAACTACAGACCTTTATCAGGCTTGGAGAGCTGCCAGGCCGATATCTTCCAAACTCCACGCTGTAGCAGCAATTACTTGGCAAGAAGTCAGGAAGAGATCTTCACCCTAATGAATTAAACTAATGGTCTCCCGCCAACTCCTCTTTTATTTCCTATAGGAGGGGCCATTCACTGTCCACCTGTGGCTTTACTCCCAAGTTGACCCCCTGTCCTTTAACTGTTCCCTTCTACTGGCAGCTCTGCCCATGCACACATCGGGAACAGGCTCCAGCTGTTCTTCTGCCCCCCCCTGATATCCCACTCTGAAGTCAGCTGATAACTGTCAGGCAACCCTGGCCCCATCTCTGTCTCCGACGGAGAGCCCTCATCAGAGCCTTCCCCAGACTCCAGGACTGGCCCAGGTTAGTGGGAATGGCTTGGCGGGCGTAGTAGGGGAAGGTTACTGCAAAATCCCCATTTCCACCCCACTCCAGGAGAAGGATACTGCAAAATCTCCATTCCTTCCCCACTCCTCAGGGAAGGATATGCAAAATCCCCATTCTCTCCCCACTCTAAGGGAAGCATACTGCAAAATCTCCATCCTACCCCACCCTGGGGCTAGCCAGAGGAATGGAGATTTTCCAGTTCTTTGAACTATTCAACATTTCCGCTACTGGTTCTCCAGAACTGTCAGAACCTGCTGGATTTCACCCCTGGCTTGGAGGCCTGAAGGATGCAAGGAAGAGCCCAGATTAAAATTGTTGGGCCCTCCTACCCCTGGAACAGTCATGGAGAAGTAGACGGTGTCCTGGGATGGGGATGGGCCTTCCCATCACTGGTGACTTTCTGGTTCAGCTTTTTTCTCTTTTGGGATAGAGGCAGAAGGCTATCCAAGCTCTTCTGAAAGACTTCCAGTATTGGGGCATTCACAACTTCTGGAGGCAACTTTTGTTCCACTGATTAATTGTTCTAACTGTCAGGAAATTCCTCCTCAGTTCTAGGTTGCTTCTCTCCTTGATTAGTTTCCACCCATTGCTTCTTGTTCTACCCTCAGGTGTCTTGGAGAGTAGTTTGACTCCCTCTTCTTTGTGGCAGCCCCTGAGATATTGGAAGGCCCATGTCTCCCCTAGTCCTTCTTTCTATTAAACTAGACCTACCCAGTACCTGCATCCGTTCTTCATATGTTTTAGTCTCCAGTCCCCTCATCCTCTTTCTTGCTCTTCTCTGCACTCTTTCTAGAGTCTCCGCATGTTTTCTACATCATGGCGACCAAAACTGGATGCAAATATTCCAAGTGTGGCCTTCCCAAGGCCTTATAAAGTGCTATTAACACTTCACGTGATCTTGATTCTCTCCCTCTGTTTATGCAGCCTAGAATTGTGTTGGCTTTTTTGGCAGCTGCTGCACACGGCTGGCTCCTATTTAAATGGTTCTCCACTAGGACTCCAAGATCCCTTTCACAGTTACTACTATTGAACAAGGTACCACCTATACTGTACCTGTGCATTTTGTTTTTCTTGCCTAAATGTAGAACCTGACTCTTTTCACAGGAAAGAGAACAGGAGCGGGGAACCTGGTCAGGGGGAGGGGGGCTTTGCAAGGGGGTGTGCAGCAGAGAACCATCTCATACCTTTCCTCCTCCGCACACAAAGGACACCGACAATGACAAGCAGAATGATGATAACAAGTACAATCACGCCCACAATCCATCCTGTGTTCTTAGTCCCATCTTCTGCAAGACAGAGAGAGAGAGAGAGAGCAGAGGTTGTGTCAACCCTGGTCAAACATCAGGAACCCTGCAGAGATCTGCTCCCTATACAGGAAGTCCTCGATTAGTGACCGTTTGCAGTTCTGACAGTGGTGAAAAAATAACCAGGCCTCTCATGGATGACTTTCGCAGGCTTGTAAAGTGAAGAAAAACTGAAGTCAGACCATCAGCACAGTTATGGGGTTTCATTTAACAACTGCTTTGTTTAGCCACCAAGTTGCCAGTTCCAATTGTGGTTGCTAAACGAGGACTCCCTGCATGGGGTAACTTTCCTCTACCCACAATTCCCTGCAACTGACAGAGCTGAGCTGGCAACAGCAGCAAGATGTCATCCAGAAAATTTACCAGAACAAAGCAGCCTTAACTCTCCCTTCCTTCCCTGTCGGGATTTTGCTGTCCTCTCTTGGAACATAGAAAAGTAGGGACCTTGGAAGGGACCCTGGAGGTCTTCTAGTCCACCCCCCTGCCCATGTAAGGAGATCTTATGCCTCCACGTGAACTGAAGAAACGTAACTACGAAACTTTTACTAAATCTGCAATGCAGGAATATGGTCCCAATGGCTGAAAATCCCCTTTGAAGCATTTTTTCCAGTTACAAGTATTCTTGTCCAGAAAATCTACTGCTCTGTTAAAATATTGATGGCTGGCAGAGACATGGGAACAAGGTCAGCCAATGAATAGGCATAGCAACTAGGTCAGCCAATGAGAGCTTAAAGAAGATCTGAGTCTGTGCAAAGAATTGAAACAGAAACTTAAGAGGAAAGCAACCTGCTGCTCTGAGAAGTAAACTAGCAGTCTGTCTGGGCTTGTCTGCTGAAATGAAGCCAATTGCTTGTGTTTGCCTGTAACTCTCCTGCCACGTGTTTACTTGGAAGAACCACCTGTTGGTGTTGTATATTTATTCATCTATTCTTATGTACTGTATTTTCAGAGTATAAGACAAACCTTTTTCCTTCAAAAAAGAGGGTGAAAATCTGGGTGCATCTTATACACTGAATACAGCATTTTTGGCCTCCTGAAATCCTGGCCCCTTTGTAAAAATGGCCATGTATAACCTTTAGGAGGCTTCCAGAGTGCTCCTGGGGGCTGGGAAGGGCAAAAATGAGCAAAAGACGGAGTGTTTTTTGTTTGTTTTCAACCCCCCAGCCCCCAGGAGCATGCTGGAAGCCTCCTAAAGGCTATGCATGCCCCCTTTTTTGGAGAAAAAACCGCCCCATTTTTGCGAAAAACGGGCCGTTTTGGGGTGGTCTGCAGAGTGCAAAACCTTTTTTTTTAAATTGTCTCTTCAAAATCTTGGTGCGTCTTATACTCTGAAAAGTATGGTATATAAAGAAGTTAATGAATCCAGCTGAATCGGTTATCTGTGTTTGTGCTTCTGGATTTGAATTTATGCAACAAACTCTAACAAACTCTTCCTATTGGATAGATGTTGAGAAAACCCTGAGCCATTGAGAGTTGAATATCTTTCAGCTTTTTATTTATAGCTTCAAGATAATATAATTTCCCTGCTCCTGCACAAGAGCTCGGCACAGATTGCTGTTATTGATTGGTTTATTTCAGATTTTCTTAATCTGCCTTCATTATTCTTATAAATAACTTAAGGTGGTGAATGTATCTAACCCTCTCTACTTCTCCTCTGACTGTCTCCTGGTGATTGGGACAAAGTCACCCTACTAGCTTTCGTGCCAAGTTGAGACTCAAACTCACCATCTTTTGGTGATTGGCCCGCTTAGCCAGCAGTCATGCCTAAGGCGGGACTAGAACTCTCAGTCCTCTAGTGATTGGCCCAAAGTCACCTGGCTGTGTTTAATGCTAGGGTGGAATTAGAACTCGGGATCTCATAGTTCCTAGCCTGGTGCCTCTAGAGCAGACTGGCTAAATGGAAGTAAATGGAAGACATGAATTGCAAGAGAGGGATGTGTAACTTGCACAAAAGAAGATTTGGGAGCTGAATTCTAAGCCAAGGACTAGATTTCATGACGTAACTCACTAATAGTTTCATATGATTTTAACCATTTATTTGGTTGCCTTGGTAAGATGGGCAGCATATGCATTTAATAAATAATGCCTAAATATAATTTACAAAGCTCGTCACTAGATAGATAGCATGGATATCATATCTCATCAGGAAGTCACAATAAAAAATGAAATTATTTCCCAACGTAACATGTCTCAACACAAATCATTTCTCAACGTCGCAACAAACCTCATCCTGTAAAAACCGCCAAATCATCTCTCTATACCCATATATAGGAATATTTGTATAGAGAAGCCCCAGCAACCATTAAAATTCACGTTGTGAAATTCATTTCAAGATTTTTTCAGCCTCCTCAAAATAACACATAATTAAGAGCCCTGTTGGATCAGATCAAAGCAGCATCAGGCCTGCAGTTTTAACCCCTTTCTTTACATTTGTTAATTGGCCCTATGAAAACAGTAATTGGGTTTGGCCATTGTACGCTTTGGCTGGGGGATTCTGGGAGTTGAAGTCCACAGGACTTAAAGTCACCAAGGTTGAGAAACACTGTTTTAGGCAATTATCTCAGTACCCTGGACAGGGACTTATGGAAGTGCCAGAATTCTTCTGATGAAGCCCATATTTATGGCTGTTTGGAGTGATTTACACAATTTACAACATTTTTGCTGAAAATTACTCTTTACTTCTGGTTTTCAGCAAAAATGCCTGCAATGAACAATGGGTCTGCTTAATAGCCATGGCATTCATTATTGGCGGCTGCAAAAAAAGGTTATAAAATTGGGTCTCCTCTTGGGATGATCTGCTTTGTGACCCACAACCATAATGGGCAGTCTGCATTACGGTGTAAATTGAGGACTAGCGGTATAATTTCCCAGTCCTGATAGAAATGGTTAAGGCTGCTTTTGAATAGAGCTTAATAAACAATACTGTCAATACCCTGAAAGATTTAACATACATTTTCAAAGGGAGCTGCCTGATCAGTGATAGAATAGAATAGGATAGGAATAGAATGCAGAATAGAATGTAGAATAGAATAGAATAGAATAGAATAGAATAGAATAAAAATAGGATTAGGAATAGAATGCATTATAGAGTAGAATAGAACAGGAATAGGAATAAGAATAGGAATAGATTGCAGAATAGAATAGAATAGGAATAAGAATAGGAATAGGAATAGAATAGGAATAAGAATAGGAATAGATTGCAGAATAGAATAGAGTAGAATAGGAATAGAAGTAGGAATGCAGAATATAATAGAATAGGAATAAGAATAGGAATAGGAATAGGAATAGAATAGGAATAAGAATAGGAATAGAATGCAGAATAGAATAAAATAAAATAGGAATAGGAATAGAAGAGGAACTGGAATAGGAATAAGAATAGGAATAGGAATAAAATAGGAATAGAATGCAGAATAAAATTAAATAGAACAGAATTGAATTGAATAGCAAATAAATAGGAATAGAATAGGGAATGGAATGGAATAGAATTCTTTATTTATCAAGTGTGATTGGAAACACAAGGAATTTGTCTTTGGTGCCTATGCTCTCAGTGTACATAAAGAGAATAAAATACATTCATCAAGAATAAAACAGGGATAGTCAAAGTTACTAATAAGGTATCAAATCGTGCTAGGAAACAAACAAAAACAATATAAATTGAAAGATACAAGCAACATAACCATAGTCATAAGTGGGGAGGGATAGATATTAGGAAGGAAGAGAATAATAATAGTAATACAGTCTTAGTAAATTGTTGACAATGTTGTGGGAATTAGTTGTTAAGCATGCGGGGAAAAACTGTCCTTGTGTCTAGTTGTTCTGGTGTGCAGTGCCCTATAGCGTCGTTTTGAGGGTAGGAGTTGAAACAATTTATGTCCAGGATGTGAGGGGTCTGTAGATATTTTCACAGCCTTCTTTTTGACTCCTGCAGTGTGCAGGTCCTCAATGGAAGAAGGCAGGTTGGCAGCCATTGTTTCTTCTGCAGTTCTAATTATCCGTTGAAGAAGTGTTTTAAGTCTCACCCTTTTCTGATTAGAAAAGGGCTAGTCCAGAAAGCTAAAAGTGTCTGTAGAACATAGAATAATAAGGTTGGAGGGTCCTTAGAGATCTTCTACTCCAACCCATTAAAGGAGGGGATGTTTGAGCTCACAAATACAAAACATTCATGCAAAACCCAGACCGAGTTTTGACAGAGGGCTAAATTGGCAGCTTCAAACATTTGTGAAAACATGCCCCCTTTTTCAAACTCCCTTAATAATACAGTAAGTGATTTATCGGTTCCACCACAAATGCGCACACAACAAAAGCGTGCCTGACTAAACCGCGGTGTCTAAAGCACAGTGAAAAAACCGCGCGACGAATTAGCGACTAATTAGCCCTAAAGCACGCCGACAAAAGCACGCCGACAGAAGCGCACTGTAACGTAACCCTCAACCTAACCCTAACCCTAAACCTAACCCTAAACCTAACTGTAAATCTTACCTTAAATGAAATCGCGCTTCTGTCAGCGCGCTGTTGTCGGCGCACTGTTGTCGGCGCGCTGTTGTCGGCGCGCTGTTGTCAGCACGGTTTTGAAATCACGGTTTTAGCGCCACTTATGACGTTCGCGCTTTTGACGGGTCATGGATTTATCAATGCTTCCCTGCCTGCTACGGGGAGTTGAAAACCTAGCTGGGTGTCAGGTGTAAGCAACTATAGTCACTTGTAAATAATGAAAGTCAGTAACTTTATTGTTTATTGCCTATGCTATAAGAATTTGCCCGGACAAGTTGCTTTCCCCTGGGAAAGCTCAGATAAAGCTTCATCGAGCATGGGAGTCAAGCTTCTGCCATTTGTGGCTGTGTGAGAACTCTAAGCTAGGTCCTCGCTTGACTCCTCCTTCCAGCCTGGTGGCAGATTTCCCACCATTGAAGGAATTCAGCAATCCTTTTCCAAAGCTTAGCTTTGGGACAATCCGAAACAGGAAGAATTGGGACAGCAAACATTCATGTCCTATCTGCTTGTTGATGGACTGGTAGGTGGCTCTTCAACCCTTAGGAGAAAAAGACTTCTGGGTGCTGAGTTGATGAGACGAGGGGTGGAAGAGCTTCACTTTTCTAAAAGGAGGGGAAGAGAAAGGAGGAAGAATTTTTGGGAAAGAGGGACTGGGGTGTATGCAGAATTGGATTTCTGCTGGTTCGCCCCAGAACCGGCAGAAACTGGCAGAGGTGGGAGAACTGGTAGTGATAGTGGTGGGAGGCTCCACCCATCTGCCTGGCTGTTTCTACACATGTGCAGCAGCGTTGTGTGAGCAAACTGGTAATAAGGTGCGGCCGCGCACCTTGAAAGAAAACCCCGCGCAGCAGTTTCTATCTGCCGCGCAGAGATTTCTGTAAAGGAAACGTTTTGCAGGCGGCTACAACTGGATCTGGCAGTGCTGTTGCCTGTTGGAGGAGGAGGAGGTGAACCAGCCTGCCACCATCAGCCACCGCCAGCCCCGCCGCTCTTCCCGCCCCCTTCCCAGCCCCACAGTCCAGCGGTCGCAGCAGAAACAGCCCCGGGTCTCCGCTGCCACTCCCCGCATTTTCTGGACGGGGATCCCTTGGAGAGGGGATTCCTTCCTGCGAGACCCCGTCCAGAAAATGCGGGGAGCGGCAGCGGAGACCCGGGGCTGTTTCTGCTGCGACCGCTGGACTGTGGGGCTGAGAAGGGGGCAGGAAGAGCGGCGGGGCTGGCGGTGGCCTTCGGTGGCAGGCTGGTTCGCCTCCTCCTCCTCCAACAGCCCTGCCGGATTTCCGCCCAACGCTGCAGGGGCGCCAGCAGGAGCTTTGGCGGCTTCACCTCAGCCGCAGCGCTGGGTAGCAAATGTGTTGGTGCTGTTGGAGGAGGAGGAGGAGGAGGAGGAGGAGGAGGCAGCAATAGCACCTGAGGACAGGACAAGAAGCAATGGAAACTTGTCAGAAGGAGACTCAAGCTGGAAATAAGGAGAAATCTGACAGTAAGAACAATTAAAATCAATGGAATCTTAATTTATTTGCTACAGGTTTTCAAAAGACTGTCTCAAAAATCTTCAAAAGATTTGTCTCAGATGATATAAAGACTCCTGCCTTGGACAAGGGGCTGGATTAGAAGACCTCAAGTATCCCTTCTGATTCTATGTTTTTAAAAACCACAAACTTTTTACAGCTCGCTTGCAACTTTACCAAATTTAATTCAGCCATTTCCTTTTGTTATTAAATGGGTATTGCTAGTTCAATGCACATGCGCTCCACTTTTAAGATGCTGAAAAAATCCCCATGACCTGCAACAAAATTCATTCTTCTACTCTTATCTTGCCCTAACTTCTGATAGGTTCCTGAAATATAGATCTATAAAATTTAGTGAAAATATTTCTATCTATTTTAATACAGACTTGTAAAACAGATTGGGACAAATGACATTAGTGCTCTGGGATAATAGCAGGTTTACTCTATTTGGATTTTCAGATAAAAGGTATCTTTTGGGCTAAGTTCTAACAATGTAGTTCTCTAATGTAACTATGAAACAGTCCAAATATATAATTCCCCTCAGGGAGGAATTCTGGGAGTTGAAGTCCACAAGTCTTAAAGCTGTCACGTTTGAAGACCCCTGGGTTTTTTTTTTCCCCTAAAGGGTTAGGGGTGCAAGGGTCTTGTAACAACAGCTTTAAGACTTGCGTGCTTCAAATGCCAGACTTTCTGAGCCAACATTTTGGTTGCTAAGCAGGAGGGTTGTTAAGTGATACTGATATTATATAACACTTTTAATTAAGCGGGTACCTTGAATAAACATAACTTTGAGTTTCAAATAATACTGATTTCATTGTTGTCTTAGGTGACATCTGTGAAAAAAATTCAGGTGCTCAGGCATGAAAATGTGCCGCTCAAACACTATACTTCTCTGCTCACACTGAAAAAAAATTAGAGGGAACATTGGTCATGATAGCAGTGTCCAAGTACTTGAGGGGCTGCTACAAAGAAGAAGGGGTCAACTTATTCTCCAAAGGGAAGGACAAGAAACAATGGGTGGAAACTAATCAAGGGGAGAAGCAACCAGGAATTAAGGAGGAATTTCCCAACAGTGAGGACAATTAACCAGTGGAACAGTTTGCCACCAGAAGTTTTGTGTGTTTCATCCCTGGAGGTTTTTAAGACGAGACAGGACAGCCACCTGTCTGAAATGGTAGAGGGTCTGCTGCTTGAGCGGGGGGTTGGAGTAGAAGACCTCCAAGGTCCCTTCCAGCTCTATTCTGATTCTGATGGCAGGAGAAGCAGCAACAGATGGAAACTAATCAAGGAGAGAAGCAATTAAGGATGAATTTCCTGACCGTGAGAACAATTAATCAGTGGAAAGACTTGCCTCCAGAGGTTGTGGGTTCTCCATCACTGGAAGCTTACAAAAAGAAGTGTCTTTGTCTGGAATGGCCTCCTGCTTGAGCAGGGGGTTAGGCTAGAAGACCTCCAAGAGCCCTTCAAACTCTGCTTTCTGTTCTTCTGACTAAGAAGGGAGGAGGCTCCAGGAGCCCCTTAAGCATGTGGCCCTCTCCCCCCTTTTTCCCCTGCCCTCAAATGCTGCCTCCTGCTGGGGTATATTTACAACCGGGGATGCTCATTTGAGAGATTGGCCTTGGCTCCACTTGTATAGGGCAGTGGTGGGTTTCACATTTTTTTAGAAACTATTCTGTAGGTGTAGCCTATTTTGTGGGCGTGGCTTGGCAGTCATGTGACCGGGTGGGAATGGCCAACTTGTAACATGTGGTGAAACTCATTTAACAATGCTCTTGCTTAGCAACCAAAATTTTGGGCTCAATTGTGATCATAAGTTCTTTCTTTTTCTTTCTTTCTTTCTTTCTTTCTTTCTTTCTTTCTTTCTTTCTTTCTTTCTTTCGTCTCTCCCTCTTTCTTTCTTTCTTTCTTTCTTCCTTCTTCCTTTCTTTCTTGAGTATCTCTCTCTCCCTCTCCCTCTTTCTTTCTTTCTTTCTTTCTTCCTTCTTCCTTTCTTTCTTGAGTATCTCTCTCTCCCTCTCCCTCTTTCCTTCCTTCCTTCCTTCCTTTTTTCTTTCTTTCTTTCTTTTTTCTTTCTTTCTTCCTTCCTTCCTTCCTTGTGTCACTCTCCCCCACTTTCTTTCTTTCTTTCTCTCTCTCTCTCCCTCCCTCCCTCCCTTTTTCTTTCATTCTTTGGCTGTTTGAAAAGTTTGGCTGTTTGAAAAGCCCCCCGTAGAACTCCCCTCCTGTTCCTCCTTCTGCTGTTTGAAGAAGCCATGTGAGGCATGCTCCCTTGTCTTTCACAGCTGCATCGTTTCCAATGGGGGGGAGAAATGGAGCAGAAGGCTTCCATGGAGCAGGAGGAACAGGAAGGGAGTTTGGCTGTTTGAAAAGCCCCATGTGGAACTCCCCTCCTGTTCCTTCTTCTGCTGTTTGAACAAGCCACGCAGGGGGCGCTCCCTTGTCTTTGACACCCCCACCCCCCGCAGTTGGACAGGCAGCCACGCGTGGCCCTTTCTAGATAACTCGCCAATCTCAGTTATTCAACTGACCCATTTTCTGAGCATTCCGTCCTTTGAACCTTAAACCAGTGGTTCCCAAACTTGGCAACTTTAAGACTTGTGAACTTCAACTCCCAGAATTCTCCAGCCAGCCATCTTGGTGTCATCTGCAAATTCGATGAGTTCCCCATTTATCCCCTCATGAGGTTGAGCTGTGCTGACCATGCCCAACCCCCTCACTAGGGCTTATTTTCGGGAAAACACAGTAAGTGTGAGTGATGGCCATGGTGCTGCAGCATTCAAAATTTTGGGACTGGGTCGTAAGTACTTGGGGGGTGGTTGGTTGAATCTTTGAACAGTCACTAAGTGAACTGTTGTAACTCAGGGATTATCTGCAAACTCAAACCAGACATAGTTAGCTTCCATAGTGTATCTCAATAACAATATGCTTGTTTCTGTTCTCTGGAGTTCTTTTTTAGACACCCTGTTTTATGTACAATGTACAGAAACACATCAGCTTTATTCATTTGCAACATGTAAAAGCACATAGCTTTATTAATCTGCAACATGCGAAAACACACCAGTGTTATTTATAGCATACATAGCTTTATTAATGCACATAAACATACAAAAACACATTTGTTTTATTAATCTGCAACATACATAACACACTTTATTAAGAACAACACATATAAACAGGAGCATAAAAATCAACAGAAATGGACACAGAAAGCTTACAGCTGGATAAACAATTCAATGGTACCCAAATGTCTATTAAGTAATTATTATTTTCCCTAATTTAGCCAAATGTATTGTTGATATTGTCCTATTGTTCCTTTTCTCTCTATGGCACTTACCATTTACGATTTTTCCTATATTTATTCCTTTTTTTTCCAGCTAATAACTTTATCTTTTTGGATGGCTTTTGTTGTTCTTTGTTTAATGGCTGATTGATGTTTTGTGCTAGCATTGATGATATTCCCTAATTTGGTCATGAAACATCTGCAAGAAAACAGTCAAGCTCAGGGAAGGGTGGAAGCTACAAGGAGGAGGTGGAACTCACCATTCACTTTAGGGGGCTCCATCCCAGGTCTCTCTTCTGGGGTTCAGCGTGATGGGCAGAATGCAAGTGGAAGAGAGCAGATCGAAAGGAAACAGAGGTCAGGCAGTGAGAAATCGTGCATCTCTGGTTGGGTGAAGCCATCCAATTAATAGCCAAAAGAGCCCATTAACCCACCTTGAAGCAAAATGTCAAGCCTAGTTAATTTTGTGATTTTTCTCAGGACAAAGCATTTACTACAAACCCAAAACTATTGTGAATGGAAACTGGAGGAATGAGAGCAAAAGTAGAACAGGAAATGCATGCAATGTGATCATTATCATATTTCTGCGTTAAAAGGCTTGCAAAATGAGTTGAGTAACTGCATTCACCAAATGGCACTGAGAGGTTTAAAGCATTAATATCCCTCTTGCTTTAAACACAAGGCGTATGCGTCATTAGCCATCTTAAGGTAAAACCATCTTCTTTACCAAACTGATATATATACTATATATATCATATATATACTACTCCTGGTAACACCAAGCCTGAAGTAGCCTGAAGCAGCCTGAAGATGACGAATGAGACTTCGTCGAAACGTCGCCAAGACACCTCCAATTCTACGCGGGAGAAAACCCGAACAACTAGAGACCTACATACGAACACCCGCGAAAACCTCAGAAAATATATATATATATATATATATATATATATATATATATATATATATATATATATATATATATATATATATATATATATATATATATATATATATATATATGTTTGAACTTTGTGAGTTTATTAACAACCAATGAAAAGGAAAGAGATTGCAAGAAATATAATAATTTGGGTATTTACATTTTCAAAGCAGGAGGCCCCTTAAGTAGCCTGGTTTAGCTTCTCCACCATCTGTTGCTGGATCTTTTTCGTCAAAATATATTTCTATTCAACAGCTTTGCCAATTTTCCTAGATTTAATTAGGTGAAATATCTTCCCAATAACTGGAATCTCTGTGCAGGGTCATCGTCACCAGTGGTGGGATTCAAATAATTTAACAACCGGTTCTCTGCCCTAATGATTTCTTCCAACAACCAGGATCACCAAACTGCACAGAAAGTTAAAAACCGGTTCTCCCAAAGTGGTGCGAACTGGCTGAATCCCACCACTGATTGTCACCATTAAAGATCTGTCCAGCAAAGAATCAAATGAGGAATTGTGACTCCTTGTCTGAGGATCCCTCCAGGTTCCTAACCCCTCCTCCCCCCTCGATTCTGTGTCCCTGTTGGAGAGCAACTGTCCCTGTTGGGAGGGGGGCTCAGGTGGGGAATTAGCCTACTCTCTATATAAACACAAGAAGCCACAGGTGTGAAAGCCTTATCTGGCCTTTCCCAGCTGCCAGTCAGGGGAGATTCCTGTATTATAGGCAGAGGACAATAAAGTTGCTAGCTTGAACTCTACATGTGTGGGTCTGATAGGCCATGGATCCTACAATCAGGGTAAACCAGAGCAATTTGGCTACATTCCCCAAATTAATTGGTCACCTTTGCTGGAAGCCTGCTCTGCATTTCACTGTCTGTAAAGCACTGTGGAGTGATATCTCCGTCTAAGCACTGTTGCTCTCGTCTGCAGAGTAAGTTTCTTTTGCTGGACACGGTCTGTAGGGGATTTGCTAACAACAGAGGCATCCAAATGAAACTTTGCAGGTGAGGCCTTCTCGTTCACAAGGGGAAGATGCACCTGGTGTGCCTTAGTCGCCAACCTCAGGAAATGCTGAGATGCTAAGTGGCGCCAGAGCTGGAGAAAATCCTCAACCAGCTATTTTCTAGTTTTTAATGCTGTGCATGTAATCTGATGGAAATGGAAAACTAAAAGGCTAAATAGGATTCCCAAGGCCAGTGGGAGATTCCTTCCCCTCAACGTGATCAAAAGAGGAAAAATTAAAGGAATATAAATTAAAGGTGATGGTTGGTAGGAAGTAGTGCTTAAGGATCATAATCCACATGTTTGTCCAGAATTGTGAATTGTTGGTTGTAGCCCAACCCCTTTCCAAATCCCATGGTTCTTCTGCATGGGAAGATCTACCTTCTCCAGAAACTTTGGTCTCGCAGCTAAATGTAACAGCATAAGAGAGTTGGAAGATTTTCTATGTCTTCTTGGGGGGTCTCCTAGTCCAACCCCATGGGGGGGGTCAAACACAAGGTCTGTGGGCAGGATTCGACCCGTGATGTCTTTGGAACCGGCCTGTGGGACTGTCCTGGAAGATGTAAGGGGCTGGCCGACATCACTTTGGCCCAGTCTACCCAATGTGAAGAGGAAACATGCCAGCAATTTGGGGAGCCATGCCCACCTGGCCCTCAAGGTCAACTACAGCCCTGATGTGGCCCCAGTGGTGAAATTCAACATTTTTACTAGCGGTTCTGTGGGCGTGGCTTGGTGGGCGTGACTGCAAAATCCCCATTCCCTCCCCACCAGCTGAGTCTCCGGAGGCATAGAATAGATGGGGGGGCAGCCAGAGGTGGCATTTACCGGTTCTCCGAACTACTCAAAATTTCCACTACTGGTTCTCCAGAACCTGTCAGAACCAGCTGGATTTCACCCCAATGTGGTCCTCAATGAAATTTACTTTGACACCCCTGCTCAGTCAGGAGACCTTATACCATTCCAGAGAATCCCAGATTCATCTTTGGTCTCACGGGCTCTTTTAAGAGGAGAAAAACTTACCTGCACAAACTTCCTTTAAGGAGACTGTCCTGGATGCCTGGCTAACAGGGTTTTCTGCTCTGCATGTTGCATCGAGCTCCTGGGAGACAAACCGGATCACAGAACTCCCAGGGGTAGGACCTGTGCTCTGGGCAGATGAGGTCCAGCTGATGTTCACTCTGTCTTCCCAGGTCCCTGTAGAGCAAGTCAGCTGCCAGGTTCTGTTTCCAGTCCCCTCAGGAGTGCAGGTCACTTTCAGCTCAGAGTCCACCAAACGTTCTTGGCAGGAGATATGGAGAGACACCATTTGTGAAAGAGCAGAAGGCCAAGGAGGAAGGCCAAGCAGCAACAGTTGAGAGTCAATGAATAGTTTTGCTTGAATGACAGCAGGCAAAATATGTGTCACTCATTTCTCTGACAATGAATTTCTCCCCTCTCACATGGGACACTCATTGTGAAGAGAGAGGCCCACCATTTGTGGGGGGGAGATACCCTTCATCCTCTGCCTTCCTCCAAGCCCTGTTTATACCAAGCCATGGATTGAGGGCAAGAGGATGAGGCTCCAGGCTCAGACCCTCAAGGACCGCCTGACTCTTCCCCCAAAAAATTGTGGGTCCAACCAGTCCCACCAGACCCACAAAGAGGATCCTGAACTCTCTGGAGATTCCAGCCTCAAAGCCCACCTGCCTCTCTCTTCATCCTCATGGGAATCCACTTTTGGCCTGACCCAGTCCAGCCTTTGCCCCATGGGCAGGGGAGCCTGAAGGGAGATGTGATGGACCCCCTAGACCTCCTTCCAAGGGTGCAAGATATTGCTTGATTTCAGCTTCTAATAGCCCTCCATCCTCCAACAGAAATCTCCCCCACCTCTCCACATCTTCCTGGGCAAAGGAGAGATTCCAGGAATTTGGGGCTGGGATACTTACTAAAAACTCGCAGATCAAAGGACTCGACCACTGTCTCTTTAGTTGGTAAAATAATTTCTACACTGTATCTGCCAGTGTCCTCTTTCTTTAGAGGGCCAAGATGTAAGTTTCTGCAGTCACTGGAGATGTTCAGTCGCTTTTGAAAGTCTGGGCGGAGGAACAAGAAGGGACATGACAGCTCCTTGAAGGTCATCAAAGCAACATTTATAGAATTGCTGTTGACAATTTTATTCAAGGAAATTGTTTGAAATGGTGGAGAGGTCTCCACTTGGAATGTGACAGACTCCCCCAGAATGCCAATCAGTTCTTCTGCTCCAGACGTTCCTGCAAGAAGAAAGAGGAATCCTTCAAAGTTGGGTCAGAAGAGACCTTCTATGCATCCCACTTCTGGCCCTGGAAGCCTTTTCTGAGCAAGGACAGAATGGCTCCAAGATAGAAGACATGATGAGGGCTCTATGGGCAATGGCCTTTCTTTCATAGAGTAGCAAGTGGGGTTCAAATGTCCCATGCGGGAGCTGAGCCTGCTTAAAAGGAGGATCTGCCCCACCGGAGAGACTCAACAGTCCGCCAAGCCTCAGGATGACCAGGCCACCTGAAGGACTCTCCTGGAGAACACCTGAGTGATCATTGGAAGCTTTGCTTGGGTTTAGCCTCTTTCTGCTACCAAGCTGGTCTCCTGGAACCCCACCTGTGGCATGGGACAACTTGCCACAGCCAACTTGCTGTGGCCAACTCACCAGGGGCAACTGGCTGTGGGACTATTTCACAATAAAATTTAATTATTTGAAATAAACAAAAATTAATTTTATTTTAATTTTTGTCATCCAGATTTCAATTAGTCCCTCCTTTTGCATTCTTTCTTGAATGATTCTATTCCACCATTTCCTTGATATTAGTGTAACTCCTGTCCTCCAGCGACTTCTCCCAGGATGAGTTGACTGGTGAGTTGACCATAGCAAGTTGGCCATGGCGAGTTGGCTGCAGCAAATTGTTTTTTCCTGCAATCAGGGTGGAAACAGCAAAGTAGGGGTCTTGAAATGGTTTTGATGGACTAGATGATCCTCATGGTCCTTTCCAACCCTACAAATTTATGCTCCTGGAAAATTGAGAATCTGGAGAAGCCAGGCCTGCTTATTCCGGGTATCTAACCCCCAAGATATAAAATAGTACCAGCATATTTTAAAAGTTTATTTAGAGTTTATAGTTGGGTATAAAAAGGGTTAGAATGAAAAAGGGGCAGGTGAAGTCAGGAATAATAGGAAGGACCATAAGAATTATGGCACAGAAGAAATTTGAACATCAATAAAACTTGAACATCAACATCAATAAAACTTGAACATCAATAAAATTTTGGATGTCCATGAAATTTGGACATCAACAAAAATATTCTAATGGCAAGTCCCATTTAAATCTCCTTGGCTGTTGTTTAGACAGAGACCAGAAGGCCTTCATCTGGAGATGTTGTAGTTGTCAACCCTGAAGATGACTTAGCTGTTTTCTTTTCCGTAGTATTTTCCCCTATCAAGATTTCTTTTCACATGGCTTTAGGCTTGACACAGCTTGGAGCTGAAGTGGCGTAGAGATACAAAACAAAATAGTTCTCTCATGGTGGGTAGAGAGAGGTTCTTCTCTATCTCCCCAAACACCTGGATATTTGGGAGTCATCTGATATAGTTGATAGGACAAAAGAACGTCATTCTTCACACAGTGCATGGCTTCTATGCTGAATTAACTTCTGTAATTCATTACCACAAGGCACTCGCCCAGGTGGGTTTCTCAAGATACAATGATGGAGGACAACTCCATCCTGGGTTATTGGTCTTGAAATGCAAGGCTTCGTCTGGGTTGGGGTGAGGAGGACACTTCTGAATGCCATGGGGGTGAATGGGGTGATCGATTGATCCTCCTCCTCCTGCTTCCAAGCACCTCAGAGGCATCAAGTGAGTCATCCAGAAATATAATAATGGATTTGGATGGACTTTCGGCCTGAGTCAGCCGGGGCATTCTTATAGAAATCCTAGAGCAGTGTTTCTCAACCTTGGCAACTTGAAGTCCTGTGGACTTCAACTCCCAGAATCCCCCAGCCAGCTATGCTGGCTGGGGGATTCTGGGAGTTGAAGTCAACAGGACTTCAAGTTGTCAAGGTTGAGAAACACTGTACCTAGAGGAAATGTATTAATTCCCTCGTGATGACAGTCCATTTAAAGTTTGCATTTGAAATTATGCAAAACATTATATAAATAAAAGGATCAACTGCTGAATATAGCACTGAAGACTTCTGAGTAAGAGGCCTATGACAACAATATAAAGCATATATTTGTCCATTGATGAACTTCCGCCAACTAGAGGATGACAAGAGGTCATGCGGAAGACTGGGACGGGAATAGATTCTTGCAAATCAGTATTGCCATATACTCATTTCAAGCAAAAGTGAGATTTTTAGCTTGGGGCTGAGACGAGGGGTCCTTTGCGGTCGTTCAGCTTGGTGGTTTTCCTGCAGATGTTTCATGATCAAACTAGGTAACATCATCAGTA
This sequence comes from Thamnophis elegans, assembly GCF_009769535.1. Lineage (NCBI taxonomy): Eukaryota > Metazoa > Chordata > Lepidosauria > Squamata > Natricidae > Thamnophis > Thamnophis elegans. The sequence continues at coordinate 16,961,867 of NC_045557.1, read as the reverse complement.
GAAGGAAGAGGGAAGTTTGCTCTCCCTTTATACTGCTAGTCCTCAACTTACAACCACAATTGGGACCAGAATCTCTGTCCCTTAACAAGACTATTGGAACTGGATCTGAAGCAGATCTACTCTGGGTCTCCTGCCAATCATCTGCACCTGATTTACTTGGTTTAATCCTGTTTCTAGGGGCGTCCACAGGTTTTGAACATGCTTGAACAATGGGAAAATAGATGGAGGAAGGGTTTAGAATTTACATTAAATTATAATCTGAAAGAGAATTTCTTTTTTCAAAAAAAGTTCTATTATTTTTCAATTACAAAAATAAACATTCCATCTTCCCTTCTGCCGTGTGTCGTCTGGGTGCAAACTCCTCTGTGCAACCTCGTTCCTCTTTTGCCACGTCTTTCACATTCATATTAACATTCTTTCCCTAAGTTTAGCATTATAATATATTGAGCATTTAAGCATTATAAAACTCTCAATTTTTCTTAATATCTTCTAGTAATAATATCATATCAACATTAAACATCATTATTAAATCTATTCTTATCATACGCATACTAACCATACCATATAATATTCAATTTGCTCTTTCTCCTTCATTGCTAACGCGAATCCGTTCATTTCTGCACATGCTAATATTTCCCTTATCACCTTCTCATCAACAGGGATCTCTACACTTCTCCAATGTTATGCAAACACAATTCTAGCTGCGGTTAATACATGAATGATTAAATATACGTTCTCTGAAAGAGGATTTCTATAAGGTCACGTATCGTTGGTATTTAGCACCAGACAAATTATGCAAGATGTCATAAAGGCATGTCAAATAAATGTTGGGAGTGTCAAAATAAAGAAAGGGCTTTTTATCATTTATGGTGGACGTATGATTCATATTTTAATACAGTGAATTCTGAAAATGGAGGTAAAATCAGAACTTTTCCTTTTAGGTCCCATTGAAAAAGAACTGGAGAAAAAAAATGGAATGTTGTTACTACCCTGTTTCTCTGAAAATAAGACTTTCCCGAATAATAAGTCCAATCGAGTGCAGCGGCTCAAATAAGCTCTCCCCCAAAAATAAACCCAGCACGAAAATACTGCAACACAGCAGCAGCCATGAGGTGACCACACTCGCCACCTCCTGCACCTCAAAAATAGTAAGACCTCTCTGAAAATAAGGCCGGGTGTCTTATTTTCAGGGACACATGGTGCATAGCAGTGATGGCGAACCTATGGCACGAGTACCACAGGTGGCACGCAGCACCCTCACTGTGGGGATGTGAGCCTTTGCCCCAGTTTGGCTCCACCAGGCATGCGTTCGTGCCTTACAATACAATACAATACAATAGCAGAGTTGGAAGGGACCTTGGAGGTCTTCTAGTCCAACCCCCTGCCTAGGCAGGAAACCTTATACCTTTTCAGACAAATGGCTGTCCAACATCTTCTTAAAGACTTCCAGTGTTGGAGCATTCACAACCTCTGGAGGCAACTTCTGTTCCACTGATTAAGTGTTCTAACTGTCAGGAAATTTCTCTTCAGTTCTAAGTTGCTTCTCTCCTTGGTTAGTTTCCACCCATTGCTTCTTGTTCTGCCCTCAGGTGCCCTGGAGAATAGCTTGACTCCCTCTTCTTTGTGGCAGCCCCTGAGATATTGGAACACTGCTATCATGTCTCCCTTAGCCCTACTTTTCATTAAACTAGACATACCCAGTTCCTGCAACCGTTTTTCTTATGTTTTAGTCTCCAGTCCCCTAATCCTCTTTCTTGCTCTTCTCTGCACTCTTTCTAGAGTCTCCACATCTTTTCTACATCGTGGCAACCAAAACTGAATGCAAATATTCCAAGTGTGGCCTTACCAAGGCCTGATAAAGTGGTATTAACCCTTCACGTGATCTTGATTCTCTCCCTCTGTTTATGCAGCCTAGAACTGTGTTGGCTTTTTTGGCAGCTGCTGCACACGGCTGGCTCCTATTTAAGTGGTTGTCCACTAGGACTCCAAGATCCCTCTCAGAGTTACTGCTATTGAGGAAGGTACCACCTATACCAGTGTTTCTCAACCTTGGCGACTTTAAGTCCTTTAACTCCCAGAATCCCCCAGCCAGCTGCGCTGGGTGGGATTCTGGGAGTTGAAGTCCACAGGACTTAAAGTCGCCAAGGTTGAGAAACAGTGACCTATACTGTACCTGTGCATTTCGTTTTCCTTGCCTAAATGTAGAACCTGACTCTTTCCTTCTGCCGGTCTGCTGGTTGTCAGGTCTCTGCCACGCACGTGTGGGGGCAGGAGGCATGTGGGTGGCGCATGTGCAGGGGGTGGGACGTGTGCAGGCCCCCCACTTACCCATTGCATGTTGGGGGTTTGGGCACACTTTGGGCACTCAGTCCGGAAAAGATTAGGTCATCACTACTATATACGTTGAGAGTAGGTGGGAAAATGGGAGGAGACTTTTGTTCCTTCCATGGAAGAAGAAGAAGGTTGATGGAGTTGATGGAGTTGGTGGAAATGGCAAAACTGACTATACTCTGATTAAAGAAAAGAACAAAAGTACTTTTCTTCCCACGTGGACTTCTGAACTTCTGAACTCATGTGGGAAAGAATGCAAATGTGACTTTGGGTTTTACAGATTACACTGATAGACTTTTTATAGAAATGACTTGTTCATACCATTATGAAAAAGCCAAAAGGTGTGATTTGATGCCTTATTCCAGTGCTTCTCAACCTTGGCAACTTGAAGATGTCCGGACTTCAACTCCCAGAATTCCCCAGCCAGCATTCGCTGGCTGAGGAATTCTGGGAGTTGAAGTCCGGACATCTTCAAGTTGCCAAGGTTGAGAAACACTGCCTTATTCTACTGCAACAGAGAGAGCTGGAAGCCAATGCTTCTTTTTCTTTTTCTATCCCTCTTCCCTTCCCTCTCTCCCTGTTCTTCTATTTATTTTTGTATTTTATAATACTCTATTTTTTGACATAACGATAATTTGGGTTGGGGCAGCTGGCTGTCAGTGTCGGGGTACAGAGCCAATGCAATCAAAATTCCGAGGCCAAACGTCTCCTCAAAAATCCAGATTTATTAGGCATGTCATTTTGGCACATCTGGTGGAAACCTGACTCTGAGGGTCCCGAGGTTTTCTCCACCCAAATTAAAAATCAAAGTTCTTCCCCCCCCCCCAGTCCACCTGTCCATCACATGGTCCAACCAGGTCACAGTCCAGGGACGTGCAGTCACTAGAGGCAGGGGAGGCGTTGCCTCACCAGTCATGAGGAAAAGGAAAGGATTTTAAAGAATTTTTTAAAAATAATTAAAGCCAAGGTAGTTGCTGCCAGATTCCAAGTCACAGTGACTTGGAGTCTGCTTAGTGTTGACTATAGGAGGAGGCGAGAGAACTAGGGGTCTCCTTTGCATAAGGAATTTTTCGCTTTTTGTTAAGCAAGGGTTAAAAAGCGAAAAATTTCGTATGCAAAGGAGGCACGTGATTCTCCCGCCTCCTGATCTGGGAGCAGCGAATCACGCCTTGCAGTTGAGCGACTGCGCAATCTAGCAGCAGGAGCCTTGCTTGTAAAACGCGCCTGTGTTGGAAAACTTCATGCTCCGAGCATGTTCAACTCTCCACTTTGCATCGCGGGAGCCGCCAAGAGCAGAACCATCAGAAGACTTAGAGGTCTCTTATTTCAAAAACTCTCCCTTAAGAATGATGAAGTCTGCAATAAGACATTATTGTTATTATCATCATCCCCGACATGGGAAATTAAAGCAATCTGCATATGGAAGCCACTTGGGAATTTATGGCCAACAAACATGGTAAGCGAATATGGGGCTACTGAGAAGTAAAGCCCACAGACTTAACTGCTGGGCTGGCTGCAGGCTGGGGCAGTGGGCAGGCGGCGGGGGGGGGGGCACTTTGCATCGCGGGAGCCGCCAAGCCCCTTCGCAACTTGGAAGTCCTCCTGGACCCACAGCTGACTTTTGACCATCATTTGTCGGCCGTGACCAGGGGGGCATTTGCCCAGGTTCGCCTGGTACGCCAGTTGCGACCCTACCTGAACCGGGAGGCCCTCACAACAGTCACTCGAGCCCTTGTGATCTCTAGGCTGGAATACTGCAATGTGCTCTACATGGGGCTGCCCTTGAAGAGCATCCAGCGACTTCAGCTAGTCCAGAATGCAGCCGCGCGAGTGATAGTGGGCGCACCTCGGTTCTCCCACATAACACCTATCCTCCGCGAGCTGTGCGGGCTACCTGTTGATCTCCGGGTGCGCTTCAAGGTGCTACTTACCATCCATAAAGCCCTCCATGGTAGTGGATCTGAGTACTTGAGAGACCGCCTTCTGCCAATTACCTCCCTTCGCCCCATCAGATCGCACAGAGTGGGCCTCCTCCGAATTCCATCCGCCAGTCAGTGCCGACTAGCGACTACGCGGAGGAGAGCCTTCTCAGTAGCAGCTCCGACCCTTTGGAACGATCTCCCCGTAGTGATTCGCACCCTCACCACCGTCCAGACCTTCCGCACAGCCCTTAAGATCTGGCTATCCCGGCAGGCCTGGGGATAAGATTTTCATCCGCCCCACCCGAATGCTGAATGTTTTATTGTTTTATTTTTATTCACATATTATTTCATGTTCTGTCTTGCACTCCCTTCCCACGAATTGTAAGCCGCCCTGAGTCCCCTCAGGGAAAAGGGCGGCCTATAAATGACAATAAAATCTAAAATCCCCAAAAAAATCCAAATCCTTTGCTGCCGAGTCTGCAGCAAAGGCGCTTGGCGGCTCCCGCTGAAGCCCCGGTGCTGGTAGACATAGGGCAGTAGACATATGGTAGCTTTTGCCCGCTTGCCTCACTAGCCATAAAGCTCACCGCACGTCACTGTCACAGTCCCAACTCCTGTTGGTTTCCGTCCATGCCTCCCCATCATCACCTGGTGAGAACATCCTTGGTTCCAAGGGCAAAGAATTTTATTTTGGCTACGGATCCCCAGCGATCTCTCCCTCCCCTCTTCCATTCCCACAGCTCCAACCAGGCCTCCCTGAGGAAGCTCCAAAATGGCTTCAGGGTTGAGAGGACAATCAGAAGACAGGAGAATAGAGATCAAAGGCATGGAGGCTGCCCCACAGCATTTCTCTCTCTGGGCGGTTTACAATATTGAAGCATTATTTGCATATTGCCCCCAGCAATCTGGTCTTCTGGAAGATTCTCAGTCCTCCAGGTCATGGTTCTCCCAAAAGCACTTCACCAAAAGACTTCCTTGGTTCTTTTCCTTGAAGACATTTTGCTTCTCATCCCAAGTTCTTCTTCAGCTTCACTTCAGAACTGAAGAAGCTTCTTGGATGAGAAGCAAAATCAAGGAAAAATAGTTGCCTTTTGAAAAAGCACCTTTGGGACAGTCTGGTCTTCATTTGATCAACCCCAGAAGGGTAGAAAGCTGAGACAACCTTGAGCCCCGCCAGGATCAAACTCCTGGCTGTGGGCAGAGTTAGCCTGCAATCCGGTACTTTAGCCACTGCATCACCAGGCAGTTACTATTGCGTGTTGCTTATGTTTATAATAAATATAATATTAACAATATATTATTCATGTTATTCTAGTACAGTGGTTCCCAAAGTTGGCAACTTTAAGACTTGTGGACTTCAACTCCCAGAATTCTCCAGCCAGCTCTTGTAAATCGAGTAGGAGATATCGCTTACGAATGCAACCCCCCCCTCAATGTCCCACATAAAGGAATATAATGATTTAAAATCTAATACTTATATAAACCAATAAGTAATGGGGGAAATAGAAGGCAGAAAGATTTCTCTGCCAATCCTAGGCAGGAGGGTTGCTGGAGGGTGCGATGGGAGGCATATTAATCTAATTTAATAATAATAAATGGGGAGAGGGAGAGTCAAAAGGACCAAAAAGGGACTCTAAACCAGAAGTCTTCAAAGTTGGCAACTTTAAGACTTGCGGACTTCAACTCCCAGAATTCTCCAGCCAGCTCTTCAGCTCTGCTGGCTGAAGAATTCTGGGAGTTGAAGTCCGCAAGTCTTAAAGTTGCCAACTTTGGGAGCCACTGTTCTAGTAGATAAAAACCTGGGTTGTATAAACAGAGGGCATAGAATCAAAACCACATGAAGTATTCGTGCTGCTTTATAAAACCCTCGGAAGACCAAACCTGGAATCCTGCAACCAATTCTGGTCACCGGACTACAAAAAAGACTTTGAGTCTTTGGAAAAAGTGCAGAGAACTAAGATGATCGAAGGCCTGGAGACTGAAACATATGAAGAACAATTGCAGAATTTGGGTCTGGCTAGTCTAAGGGAAAAAGAAGAATTAGGGGAGACAGCATAGCAGTCTCCCAGTATTTGAGGGGCTGCCACCACTGGAGGCTTTTAAGAAGAAATTAGACAGCAACTACATAAAGAGTATAGGTTCTCCAGGCAGGCTCCGGTACGCCCGTACCAGGCCGTATTATCTGCAACCACCCCTGGTAAGGGGGCTCATGAAAGCCCCAGACGCTGCATTCAAAAAGGTGGTCAGAAGAGGGTCCATTACACACACTCGGATTTCAACCTAACAATTTGGTAATTTAGTGCGTTAGCATTTCCGCATCCAATCCCAAAGTAGTTTTACAATTATTTCAATTGCTTTTCAGCATTTAGATATTTTTGTGCTTCACTTTTGTCTTTGTGGTATTTGGCAGTTTGAGATATTTTATTTCCTTCCGCTACTGTTCAAAAAACCGTTTCTGCATTTTCACTTTACACAAAAATTGTATTAAAAAAACCCTCACTGGCCCTAACCAAGATACTGCTGTTAAAAATTGTCTACCTTTACAAATGCATTTGATGATTAAAATATTAGCATATTTTAAATCAATATATTTCTTGGTGATTATAAAATTATTTCTGTATTCTCCAAACTTTGGGGTTTTTGCTTTTAAAAAAATCTGTTTCCTGTTTTTAACTTTTTCAGTTCCTCTCGTTTTTTTTAATGTTTTGTGGTTATTTGACTACATGAAATGAAATGGGATTTTGAAATCTTTATTTACTGCTCTGGACCTGCATTATCTTTGGGTATGAAACTGAATTTTTAGTCCTCTTAATTTAAGTAGCATATTCCCACAAAACATAAATAATGGCGTTATCTATATGTTTCTTATATTTGTAAAGAAAAAATGCAGAAAATGTTTTCTATTTCTTGTGCTAGAATTTATTTCAAACTTATCTCCCTTTTTCTTGAGGTTCTCCAACTCAGCTTTTTTGGGTGGAAATAAAGTTCCAACGCAGTTTTAAATCTTTAAATCTGAAAATTATGATGAACCCCAAAAAACAAAACATTCATTTCAGTCCTGGTTTGAATCTGCTAGAAAGACAGTAAAAACAACTTACCAGCTCTTAAGAAAAGCACTGAGAAGCAGAGTCGGAGAACAATCTTGTGACACATTTCAAAGAAACTTTGTCCAACTTTTTCAAAATGTATCTCGTTGTCCGCAGTTATCACTGTAAAGAGGCTTCCCCTTTTGTGGGAGGGGAATTGAAACTTCAAAGTCAAGAAATCAGGTTACCACATTTTATTTAGTGATACATTCAATGTATGTAGCTACCATTAAAATTAGAACATCAACAACCCCCCAATAAGCCCCCAAAATAAAATAACAATAAAACCATTGAAACTATTTTGTTAGTTTAGCCCCAGAATGGGGCATGTTCCCACCAGGCAGCGCTTGTAGGTCTTGTATAAGGTGACCAGATTTTCAGATTGGTAAAGAGGGGACACCATGGACCGGGGGGGGGGGGGGGCTTGACTAAAAATTGTATATGGAGCAAGAGAAATTTTCATACAACGCAAAAATAGTATTGTAATATGCATCCTCTTTTTCTTACTCATTATGTTAATAATCTAAAAAAAAATTATACGATTTTATAAGATATAAAATTCAACGTGGGTGAAACACACTAAATCTGGCAAAGCTGCCTTGCACCAACCTGGCCTGCCCATAGAATAGCAGCCACTTTGAGACACATAAACCTGGTCTGAACATATTGCATTTCTTGTAGTAAATATATTTTATAAACAATTAAAAAATAAAATTCCTCCCAAAATAATTTAAAAAGATATTCTATAAATAAAAGAAATCCTTAAAAACCATTGTTAAGTATTACACCAGCAATAATTTACACTGTAACCATTTCAAACTATTCCACAAAGAATAAGTTGAAGTAAAACCATTTAAAAAAATTCTATACTCAATACTTTGAAATGTATTGTGCATAGAATTTTTAAAAATTCTATTCTATCCAAAATAAATTGAAATAAACCATTTTTAAAAATTCTATGCACAATATTTTGACACACTTCCCTCCTTGCTAGGTTTTTTTAAAATGGTCCCCATTACTCTTCATTGCAAGGCAAGAAGAACATTACTATTTAACTATGATTTGGAGACTCAATCTCTGCTTTTATCTAGTTATTTTACTGTTAACATTAAGTAGCTTTTAGGATTCTTTCCATCAACTTTTCTCTCCATCTAAAGCAGTGTTTCTCAACCTTGGTCCACCTGAAGATGCGTGGACTTCAGCTCCCAGAATCTGCCAAGCCAGCTGGCTGGGGAATTCTGGGAGTTGAAGTCCACGCATCTTCAGGTGGACCAAGGTTGAGAAGCACTGACCTAAAGGAATCAGATTCTATCCCTGGCTACTCATCCAAGGAGACGTGATGTTAATCCACAGGTGTAGGAACCAAAAATGTTTTGCTCCCCAAGACTCCCCGCCCCCCCGCATTTGAAGCCGTGAGAATGACCATTCTGTCTCCAGAGAAAGGGTGGTTAATGTACAGGTAGTCCTTGACCACAGCTTAAATTTTTGTTCCTGAGACATTTGTTAGGTGAATTTTGCCCCATTATACCACCTTTCTTGCCACAGTTCTTAAGTGAATAACTGCAGCTGATAGGTTAGTAGCATAAGTGAATCTGGTTTCCCCATTTGACTTTGTCAAAAGGTCACAAAAGGCAATTAAAATGACCCCAGGACACTGAAACCATCATAAATACGAATCTGTTGCCAAACATCAAAATTTTGATCGCGTGACCGTGAGGATCCTGCAATGGTCGGTAAGTGTGAAAATGGTCGCTAAGTGTGAAAAATGGTCATCAGTCACTTTTTTTCAATGCCATTGTAACTTTGGTCACTAAATGAACTGTTTGAAAGCTAAGGCTAGCTTGCATTATAATGCCTTATGCTAGCTTACATTTTCAAGAGAGAGAAGCTAAACTCCTTATTAGAATTGAAATAGAAATGAATAGAGTAGAATAGAATAGAGTAGAATAGAATAGAGTAGAATAGAATAGTTTATTAGCCAAGTGTGATTGGACACACAAGGAATTTGTCTTTGGTGAATATGCTCTCAGTGTACATAAAGAAAAATAAAATAGAATACATTCATCAAGAATCATAAGCTCAAACAATTAGTGATAGTCATAGGTTACTAATAAGCAAACTTCCAGTTTGGCGTCGCGCCGGAGCGAGCTGCCGACAGATCCTCTGTTCGGTTCGCCCGGTCTTTGCACGAGCGTGGCCGTAATAGGCAAGGTCCCTTCGAGGTGCGAGGACCTGTGGAGAGGGGAAGCGTCGGAGCAGTGGAGGGAGAAAGGCGATCTCCCCCCACGAAGCGAGAGGCTCCCTCAGAGCGCGTGCAAAAGAGGTCGGCTGGTTAATGGCCGACCAGAAGACGTGACTGCCAGCCTTCAAAAAGGAAGGGAAGGACAGCTGCAGGGAATGTTGCGGATTGAAAGACGGCAAACGTAAGAACTTAACCCAAAAGCCTAAATTTGAAGGGACTAATAACTTAACTGTAATGAGCACAGATTCGTGTGTGGGTGCATCTAGTTGAAGCGGCCAGCAAAGACGGACAGGGAAGATCTAAGACAGCCGAGTGACGGAGCGGAAAGAAAAAGACTGAGTCTTTGGAATAGCTAAACCTGGAGGATTAACGGAGGACGAGACGGAGAAGAGAAAGATAGTCGGTTGGATCTGCCCCCTTCGTGGGAAAAAGGGGAAAAAGCTGGTGAGTCGTGAGGGCTTGAGCCAGCTTTAAAACTTTGAGAAGGCGGCGCCATATTACGGATAGAGGCAACAGAAGGACAACATTATATTGACAACAGGAAGTGATTGATGGGTGAGCTCTAAAATACTGTCAGAAACTCTGGTCTCTCCCGTCTCTTGTCTCTTCACGCTGAAACATTTTCCCCCTAGCTAGTAAACGCCTCCCAGATATTGCAGAATTAACTGATTCTATGCTGTATAGCTCTGCTCTAATTTAACTGCCTTGCATGTCCTCCGGGCACTGTATAATTACTCAAGCAGCAACCAGAAGGTATCAAATTTACAGCTTAAAGGGGGAGAACTGAATTAACGTAAATGGCAACGAGAACAGTAACTTTAACCAAAGGGAGTAAAAAGCAAACGCCTCGGGATGTTCCTGGATTGTGGTTTGGGTTGAATAGAGTTGGGACGCCTGGTGTAGATGGGAGGGTAGTGAAAGTTCAATTAGAGCTTATTTTGAGTCAGAAAGTAAGTTGATTTTTATATAAACTGTTATTTGAATATAATGTTTGGAAGGATATATCCAGGGAGTGTGCAGGAAGGCGGAGCAAATATGAGAGGAGTACGGATGAAAATAAAATATATATATGGACATGGGTGAGGTAGGATGAGAAGAGTTGGAAAAGGAAACCGAGAGAAGTATTTGAGAAACTGCTTTATAGAGAAGGAGGTAAAAGGGACAAATTAAAGGTTTGGAATTGGACAGATATTTAGATAAAGAGATAAGGCCCCTAGCTAGAGTAGAATTCCATCTGATTAACTTATTTGGTTTCAATATAGTTTGAAACCCTGCAAGTAATAAATTAATCAAGATTAGGAATGATGTACATTGTTTAAGTTTTAATAATGATGGGAAGATGAGCTCAATGTAGAGAGTTTATTGATTTTTTCCCTTTTTTTGTTTTTTTTAAATTATTCCTTTCTTTTTTCCTTTATCTTTTAATTTTTAATTTTCAATCTATTTGGTTTTAATATACTCCAGACTGTGCTTGATAAAGAGCTATGCCGGGTATGGGACCTGGGAAGTCGGAAGGGGGTTAGGGAGGGGGTTTACTGGGGGGAGGGGGGAGGGGGGAAATATAGCTTTAATTTTTAAAATAACAAGAATGCACTTGTATACTGTTGCTCTCTTTTCTTTTTTTTTCTCTTTTCCTTTTATTTTCCTTTTTTTCTTCTTTTCTTTCAATTTTAGTGTAAAATACAAATCGAATAGGTTAATGAATAGTAGAAATACACCGAAGTGAGGAGTAGAGGGAGAGAAGAGGGAGGAGCAGAGAGGGAGTGAGAGGGGAATGTAAGGAGGGTGAGGTGGAGGGAAGGGGAGAAAGGAATGTCTGAGGGGGAGGGGAAGTAGAAGAGGGGAATGCTGGAGGGGAGAAATGAAAGTTGGAGGGGGAGAAGAAAGGGTGTATGGAGGATTGAAGTGTTATGTTGGTTTTCCATGGTGAAATAGAAGATGAGTTGTGTTTATTGTTTTTTTTTAATTGCACAGTATATAAGTGATTGTATAAAATGAAAATGAAATGAAATAAAACAGTTAATAGAAGAAAAAAAAAGCAAACGCCTCTATCTACCCCGCTGAGGGAAAAGTCGCCTGAGGGCAGGCAAATGGGAGACAAGGCAGCCCCAACTCCACAAGGCCAGGAGGTAACAATGGACTCTTTACAGGAGGCAATACTGAAGATGAGCGAAAATGTCACCAAAGGTCTGGAGGGAGTAAAGAATGAAATGCATGAAGATAAAAATAATATGGGAAAGATTGAGGAGCGTATAGGGGTGATACAAGCAGCGCTGTCGAAAAATGAACAGGAAATTCAAAATGTAAAGGAGAGAACGGGAGTAGCGGAAAAAAGAATAGACAAAGTAGAGGATAAACTGGAATCTATAAACTCAAACCTGGAGGAGGCCATCCTTCACCTAGAATTAGAGCGATCAGCATACTATCTGAGACTACAAAACGTGGAGGAAGCAAGAGATGAAGACCTCCGGGAGCTGATTGGAGAAATTCTGGGGCTAGTCCTTGACAGGCCAAAAAATGAGGGAGAACTGGACGAAGTCTATAGAATCAATACAAGCTTCGCGAGACGCCATCGACTTCCGAGGGAGATACATGTGAGGGTGTTGAGAAGACAACTAAGAGAGGACATTCTAAGCACAATAAGAGAGGACTCACTAACGTATAAGGGTAAAGAAATCCTTATTTTAAAGCAAATTCCCCGGAGAGTCAGAGAGAAGAGAAGGAAATACAACTTCCTCTCCTCACAATTAAACAGACACAGAATCCAGTTCCGATGGCTTCTTCCAGAAGGATTGTTAATAACATGGAGGGAAAAGAAGTACCGGATAGATACTTTGGAGAAAGCTCAAGAATTCCAGGAGCTCTTACTAGCAGATGAAGAGAGGTTTAACAAAGAAGGAACCTTAAGACAGGAGGACACTATAACTGCAACTCAGCGGGAGGGGCGAGAGACGGGAGAGGTCAGGGAGCGAGAGAGATATGGCAGAGAAGACTCAAGAGCAAGGTCACCAATTGAGACAAGATGTAAAGGTGCCAGCAAAGCGAACAATTTGTAAAGGAACGGGGGAATGGGAAACGAATGTACTGTCAGCTAAATGGTCTTTACATAACCTCCAAAAGAAAACGTGTACTGTTGGATCTAGTGAAACAAAAGCTAGATGTAATTTGTCTTCAGGAAACCCACATTAAAGAAAAATATAATAATCTGTTAAATTGTCCAAAATTAGGTAAAACATTTTGCTCGTCAGCACAAACTAGAAAAAGGGGAATTGTGATGTATATAAAGGAATGGTTGAACCCCAAATTAATACATGCAGACAAAGAGGGTAGAGTATTAATGGTGGAGATAACAAATGGTGGGAAAATTTTTTTACTAGTGGGAATTTATGCTCCAAACCAAAAACAAATAAGATTTTATGTAAATCTATACAAGAGGATAAATGAAATAAAGTGGCAAAATATATGTATTCTAGGGGATTTCAACGCAATAGTAGACGGTAAAATGGATTATAAGGGTATACACAAGAAAAGTACAAGAAGGAAATTACCGACTGCCTATGCAAATATGGTGAAGGAATTAGACCTTTATGATGTCTGGCGAACAATGAATGAAAAGATACAACAGTACACGTTTTATTCTCAACCACATAAGTCATGGTCCCGTATCGATATGGTCTGGTCAAACCCGGAACTACTCATGGATACTGTAAACATTGAAATAACAACGAACAAGTGGGCCGACCACCACCCAGTCTTATGGCAATGGAAAGGGAAGTCAAGGACAAAAGCTAGGTGGACATTAAGCGAGAACATATTACAAGAGAAGCAATTCGTACAACAAATAGAAAAGGAACTGGGCTATTTTTTCAAAAAAAACAGTAAAGAGCAGACTTCAATACAAAACGTCTGGGACACGATGAAGGCAGTTGTGAGGGGAATATCAATAGCCTATCTAATAAGAAGAAACAAAATGTATAGGGGAAAACTTAATACATTGAACAAAGAATTAAGAGAGACAGAATTGCTGATTCAGAAAGACCCAGACAATAGCAGGTATAGGGAAAAAGGAGAGTTAATTAAACACCAAATAAATTTGATCTCTCAAGAGGAAATAGCACAAAACATTAAGAGAATGAAGCAGAATCATTTTGAACATGCAAATAAAACTGGGAGATGGCTGGCCCACAAAATAAGAAAAGAGGAGGTCAAAAGAATTATTAAACAATTGTGTGATGAGGAGGGGAATCTGAAACAGGAAATAGGGGAAAAGAAAAAGATTGTACAGAATTACTATAAGAAATTATATAAATCGGACGAAATCAACAAACAAGACACTAGAGAATACCTAATACAGCAGAAACTTCCAGTCTTGCCGGAGGAGATGAGAGAGATGCTGGATAAGGAAATCACACAAGAAGAACTGAAAAAGGCCATTCAAAAACAAAAAAACAACAAAACTCCTGGTCCGGATGGGCTTCCGCCGGAAATATACAAAAAACTTCAAACCGTCGTAGAAGACAAATTACTAGAACTATTCAATGAGTCACTACAAAATGGTAAGGTCCCAAAATCATGGGAGGAAGCTTACATCACCCTAATACCAAAGGAAGGGGCGGATAGTAGTAAGATTCAGAACTATAGACCTATATCTCTGTTAAACGCAGATTACAAAATTTTTACATCAATATTGGTGGAAAGGCTAAAAATAATATTAAACCAAAGTATCCATGCGGATCAAAACGGAGGTCATCTAGTCCAGCCCCCTTGCTCAAGCAGGAGGCCCTTCCAGAATAACAGAGTTGGAAGGGACTTTGGAGGTCATCTAGTCCAGCCCCCTTGCTCAAGCAAGAGATCCTTACAGAATAACAGAGTTGGGAGGGACTTTGGAGGTCATCTAGTCCAACCCCCTTGCTCAAGCAGGAGACCCTTACAGAGTAAGAGAGTTGGAAGGGACTTTGGAGGTCATCTAGTCCAGCCCCCTTGCTCAAGCAGGAGGCCCTTACAGAATAACAGAGTTGGAAGGGACTTTGGAGGTCATCTAGTCCAGCCCCTTTGCCCAAGCAGGAGACCCTTAGAGAGTAACAGAGGTGGAAGGGACTTTGGAGGTCATCTAGTCCAGCCCCCTTGCTCAAGCAGGAGATCCTTACAGAATAACAGAGTTGGGAGGGACTTTGGAGGTCATCTAGTCCAGCCCCCTTGCTCAAGCAGGAGGCCCTTACAGAATAACAGAGTTGGAAGGGACTTTGGAGGTCATCTAGTCCAGCCCCCTTGCTCAAGCAGGAGGCCCTTACAGAGTAACAGAGTTGGGAGGGACTTTGGAGGTCATCTAGTCCAGCCCCCTTGCTCAAGCAGGAGATTCTTACAGAATAACAGAGTTGGGAGGGACTTTGCAGGTCATCTAATCCAGCCCCCTTGCTCAAGCAGGAGGCCCTTACAGAATAACAGAGTTGTAAGGGACTTTGGGGGTCATCTAGTCCAACCCCCTTGCTCAAGCAGGAGGCCCTTACAGAGTAACAGAGTTGGAAGGGACTTTGGAGGTCATCTAGTCCAGCCCCCTTGCTCAAGCAGGAGGCCCTTCCAGAGTAACAGAGTTGGGAGGGACTTTGGAGGTCATCTAGTCCAGCCCCCTTGCTCAAGCAGGAGGCCCTTACAGAGTAACAGAGTTGGGAGGGACTTTGGAGGTCATCTAGTCCAGCCCCCTTGCTCAAGCAGGAGGCCCTTACAGAATAACAGAAGTGGAAGCGACCTTGGAGGTCTTCTAGTCCAGCCCCTTCGCTCAAGCAGGAGACCCTTACAGAATAACAGAGTTGGAAGGGACCTTGGAGGTCTTCTAGTCCAGCCCCTTTGCCCAAGCAGGAGACCCTTACAGAATAACAGAGTTGGAAGGGACTTTGGAGGTCTTCTAGTCCAGCCCCCTTGCTCAAGCAGGAGACCCTTACAGAGTAACAGAGGTGGAAGGGACTTTGGAGGTCATCTAGTCCAGCCCCCTTGCTAAA
The DNA here is from genome assembly GCF_009769535.1 of Thamnophis elegans. NCBI lineage: Eukaryota > Metazoa > Chordata > Lepidosauria > Squamata > Natricidae > Thamnophis > Thamnophis elegans. Next base: position 16,946,290 of record NC_045557.1, on the reverse strand, counting down.
GCAGGAGACCCTTCTAGAATAACAGAGTTGGAAGGGACTTTGGAGGTCATCTAGTCCAGCCCCCTTGCTCAAGCAGGAGGCCCTTACAGAATAACAGAGTTGGAAGGGACTTTGGAGGTCATCTAGTCCAGCCCCCTTGCTCAAGCAGGAGGCCCTTACAGAGTAACAGAGTTGGGAGGGACTTTGGAGGTCATCTAGTCCAGCCCCCTTGCTCAAGCAGGAGATCCTTACAGAATAACAGAGTTGGGAGGGACTTTGGAGGTCATCTAGTCCAGCCCCCTTGCTCAAGCAGGAGACCCTTCTAGAATAACAGTTGGAAGGGACTTTGGAGGTCTTCTAGTCCAGCCCCTTTGCTCAAGCAAGAGATCCTTATAGAATAACAGAGTTGGGAGGGACTTTGGAGGTCTTCTAGTCCTGCCCCTTTGCTCAAGCAAGAGATCCTTACAGAGTAACAGAGTTGGGAGGGACTTTGGAGGTCATCTAGTCCAGCCCCCTTGCTCAAGCAGGAGGCCCTTAGAGTAACAGAGTTGGGAGGGACTTTGGAGGTCATCTAGTCCAGCCCCCTTGCTCAAGCAGGAGACCCTTACAGAGTAACAGAGGTGGAAGGGACTTTGGAGGTCATCTAGTCCAGCCCCCTTGCTAAAGCAGGAGACCCTTCTAGAATAACAGAGTTGGAAGGGACTTTGGAGGTCATCTAGTCCAGCCCCCTTGCTCAAGCAGGAGGCCCTTACAGAATAACAGAGTTGGAAGGGACTTTGGAGGTCATCTAGTCCAGCCCCCTTGCTCAAGCAGGAGGCCCTTACATAGTAACAGAGTTGGGAGGGACTTTGGAGGTCATCTAGTCCAGCCCCCTTGCTCAAGCAGGAGATCCTTACAGAATAACAGAGTTGGGAGGGACTTTGGAGGTCATCTAGTCCAGCCCCCTTGCTCAAGCAGGAGACCCTTCTAGAATAACAGTTGGAAGGGACTTTGGAGGTCTTCTAGTCCAGCCCCTTTGCTCAAGCAAGAGATCCTTATAGAATAACAGAGTTGGGAGGGACTTTGGAGGTCTTCTAGTCCAGCCCCTTTGCTCAAGCAAGAGATCCTTACAGAGTAACAGAGTTGGGAGGGACTTTGGAGGTCATCTAGTCCAGCCCCCTTGCTCAAGCAGGAGGCCCTTACAGAGTAACAGAGTTGGGAGGGACTTTGGAGGTCATCTAGTCCAGCCCCCTTGCTCAAGCAGGAGGCCCTTACAGAATAACAGAGTTGGAAGGGACTTTGGAGGTCATCTAGTCCAGCCCTCTTGCTCAAGCAGGAGACCCTTCTAGAATAACAGTTGGAAGGGACTTTGGAGGTCTTCTAGTCCAGCCCCTTTGCTCAAGCAAGAGATCCTTATAGAATAACAGAGTTGGGAGGGACTTTGGAGGTCTTCTAGTCCAGCCCCTTTGCTCAAGCAAGAGATCCTTACAGAGTAACAGAGTTGGGAGGGACTTTGGAGGTCATCTAGTCCAGCCCCCTTGCTCAAGCAGGAGACCCTTCTAGAATAACAGAGTTGGAAGGGACTTTGGAGGTCATCTAGTCCAGCCCCCTTGCTCAAGCAGGAGACCCTTACAGAATAACAGAGTTGGAAGGGACTTTGGAGGTCATCTAGTCCAGCCCCTTTGCCCAAGCAGGAGACCCTTACAGAGTAACAGAGGTGGAAGGGACTTTGGAGGTCATCTAGTCCAGCCCCCTTGCTCAAGCAGGAGGCCCTTACAGAGTAACAGAGTTGGAAGGGACTTTGGAGGTCATCTAGTCCAGCCCCCTTGCTCAAGCAGGAGACCCTTACAGAATAACAGAGTTGGAAGGGACTTTGGAGGTCATCTAGTCCAGCCCCTTTGCCCAAGCAGGAGACCCTTACAGAGTAACAGAGGTGGAAGGGACTTTGGAGGTCTTCTAGTCCAGCCCCCTTGCTCAAGCAGGAGGCCCTTACAGAATAACAGAGTTGGAAGGTACTTTGGAGGTCATCTAGTCCAGCCCCCTTGCTCAAGCAGGAGGCCCTTACAGAGTAACAGAGTTGGGAGGGACTTTGGAGGTCATCTAGTCCAGCCCCCTTGCTCAAGCAGGAGATCCTTACAGAATAACAGAGTTGGGAGGGACTTTGGAGGTCATCTAGTCCAGCCCCCTTGCTCAAGCAGGAGGCCCTTACAGAATAACAAAGTTGGAAGGGACTTTAGAGGTCATCTGGTCCAGCCCCCTTGCTCAAGCAGGAGGCCCTTACAGAATAACAGAGGTGGATCTTCCAACTTCACTCTGATTCCAATACCACTCCAGAAATGGTTACGGGCCAGTGGAAGCACCAGTAAGGAGCTCGGGCAGGTGGGTGGGCCCTCCGGAGCACCATCCCGGAACGGTACCCGGTGCTCCAGGCAGGCTCCGGTACGCCCGTACCAGGCCGTACCACCTGCAACCACCCCTGGTAAGGGGGCTCATGAAAGCCCCAGACGCTGCATTCAAAAAGGTGGTCAGAAGAGGGTCCATTACACACACTCGGATTTCAACCTAACAATTTGGTAATTTAGTGCGTTAGCATTTCCGCATCCAATCCCAAAGTAGTTTTACAATTATTTCAATTGCTTTTCAGCATTTATATATTTTTGTGCTTCACTTTTGTCTTTGTGGTATTTGGCAGTTTGAGATATTTTATTTCCTTCCGCTACTGTTCAAAAAACTGTTTCTGCATTTTCACTTTACACAAAAATTGTATTAAAAAACCCCTCACTGGCCCTAACCAAGAAACTGCTGTTAAAAATTGTCTAGTACCTTTACAAATGCATTTGATGATTAAAATATTAGCATATTTTAAATCAATATATTTCTTGGTGATTATAAAATTATTTCTGTATTCTCCAAACTTTGGGTTTTTTGCTTTTAAAAAAATCTGTTTCCTGTTTTTAACTTTTTCAGTTCCTCTCATTTTTTAAAAATGTTTTGTGGTTATTTGACTACATGAAATGAAATGGGACTTTGAAATGTTTATTTACTGCTCTGGACCTGCATTATCTTTGGGTATGAAATTGAATTTTTAGTCCTCTTAATTTAGACTATACTGTTAAGTAGCATATTCCCACAAAACATAAATAATGGCGTTATCTATATGTTTCTTATATTTTGTAAAGAAAAAAATGCAGAAAATGTTTTCTATTTCTTGTGCTAGAATTTATTTCAAACTTATCTCCCTTTTTCTTGAGGTTCTACAACTCAGCTTTTTTGGGTGGAAATAAAGTTCCAACGCAGTTTTAAATCTTTAAATCTGAAAATTATGATGAACCCCAAAAAACAAAACATTCATTTCAGTCCTGGTTTGAATCTGCTAGAAAGACAGTAAAAACAACTTACCAGCTCTTAAGAAAAGCACTGAGAAGCAGAGTCGGAGAACAATCTTGTGACACATTTCAAAGAAACTTTGTCCAACTTTTTCAAAATGTATCTCGTTGTCCGCAGTTATCACTGTAAAGAGGCTTCCCCTTTTGTGGGAGGGGAATTGAAACTTCACGTCAAGAAATCCGTTAACCACATTTTATTTAGTGATATATTCAATGTATGTAGCTGCCATTAAAATTAGAACATAAACAACCCCCCAATAAGCCCCCAAAATAAAATAACAATAAAATCATTGAAACTATTTTGTTAAAAAATATACAATAGAGTAAGTAAGTAAGTAAGATCTTTATTACGGTCAAAGACCAGCAATATACATTTGTCTTTACACTATATTAAAAATACTAACATTAAAATATAATTAAAAAGTATTGACATTAAAAGTGGATAATAACATGATGGTCCAAAGATTGTTAAAGGTATGTCCAAATAATTGGTACAAGATGACAACTATACTTCTGTAGCCAATTTTTTTCTTATGGACATTGCAGCAGCACAGAACTTTGCCACTGCAGACGTGGTAACCTGGTTAGTGTCCTGGAGGAGGAAGCCTAGATAAAAATGGTCTGCCCTCCCTGGCAATCTCTCTAATAAGGGGAGAATATGTGCAGACCTACAAGCTCTGTATAGCTCACAGTGTAATAGTACATGTGAATTATCTTCCACTTCTCCTTTACCACATGTACAAACCCGTTCTGCTATAGGTGTTCTCTTATACCTGCCCTGGAGGAGTGCTGAAGGAAGAATGTTAAATCTGGCTCTGAAGAAAGCTATTCTTTGTTTTGGGGAGATCAGGTCATTTAGATATCTTCCCGCACTCCCTGTTTGATTCTGTTCCTACTGTGGAGAGGCAACCTATTTAGTTCTTCTTGGAACTCCATGTCCCTCATTCTATTGATTACTACTTGCTTTGCTTGCTCAAAGCCTGGGGACATTAAGAATACCAGTGAGAGCCCATAAGAGCCCAGCTTGTGATCAATTGCCTGTTTCCAGGGGGAGGGGAAATTGTCAGTCAACACTATGGACCTTATATAACCTCAGGAAAGAGACTGTCTTCTACGTGGACTGCTGACCTCCTCTGGGACCTTAAGAGGGACAAGACTGGACAGACTCTGCTTACAAACATCAGGCATTTTTGCCTTACCCCCCCCCCACATGCGACTGCCTTGTATATCATTAATTTCTGGCCTTCCAGCTGTGGACTTTCCTTTGGGACATAGAAGAGGGAGAAGAACGGAGCAGCTCCCTCCTCATTTGTTACATCACCGCCTGATAGCGCACTGTTGCAGTGCTCCGTAATTTTTAATCTTTAATTTTAATTTTTCACTGGTATGGTGAGTGCATGGGATTGTTAGTGATAGAATGAATGATCCCACTTTTATTATTCCATTTTGCTGTATTTTTGTGTTTTAATTACCACGTGGGGACTGACTGAGTGAGTACATGAGTGTGACTGATTCGGAGGGCCTGCCGGGGAATGCGGGAGCCATAGGGGTGGCTGAGGGAACCACGGCTACGGGAGTGGGTCAGGGCATTACGGTCATAACAGGGAGGGGCAGATATGGCGGGGACTTTAGGGCTGGCCATTACCGGGGAAGGAGGGTTCGCTACGTCATAGGGATCCCTCCTTCCGGCCCTATGAGTCCCACTCCGAGGCCAGATGGCGCAAGTAGTCAGGACCCTGGTCTCAGGCTGTTGTCGCTAAATGCCAGGTCTGTTGTTCACAAGGCTCCCCTCGTCCGGGACTTAATTTTAGACGAGAGGGCAGACCTGGCATGTATTACTGAAACCTGGCTGGGCACAGAAGGAGGAGTCCCCCTTGTAGAGATGTGCCCAGAAGGATTTCAGGTGCTTCATCAGCCGAGAGCCCAGGGAAGGGGTGGCGGTGTGGCTGTTGTTATCCAGGAGTCTCTAGTACCTCGTAGGGTCCCTGCTCCGGAGCTTGTCGGGTGTGAGACTCTGCTAGTGAAGTTGGACCTCAAGGGTCAAGTGGGTCTGCTGCTAACGCACCTGCCTCCCAACTACGTTGCAGCAGCCCTCCCCTCGCTCCTCGAGTCAGTAGCCGAGCTGGCAGTTGAGTTCCCCAGGCTTATGGTTCTGGGGGACTTTAATTTGCCATTGCTCGGTGAACACTCTGATGGGGCGCAGGAGTTCATGGCTTCCATGACAGCCATGGGCTTGACCCAGGTAATTCGGGGCCCAACCCACTCAGCGGGTCACATGCTCGACCTCGTATTTCTCTCGGAGCAGTGGATGTGTGATCTTGGTCTGAGGGGTAGTGAGACCATACCCCTGTCGTGGTCAGACCACTGCCTACTGAGGCTCGACTTCCGGAGGCCAAACCCCCACCGTAGGGAGGAGGAACCGACCAGGTGGTTCCGCCCCAGGCGACTGATGGACCCTTTGAGGTTCCAGACGGAGCTTGGGGTTATTCCTGATACCCTCGCCCACAGTTCGGCGGAGACTCTGGCTGCTGCCTGGTACTCGGCGGCATCGGAGTCTCTCGACCGGATTGCGCCACTACGGCCCCTCCGGGTCAGCGGATCCCGGAGGCCTCCTTGGTTCACCAAGGAGCTCCGGGAGAAGAAGCGCCGGAGGAGACGCCTAGAGCACTTGTGGAGGTCCGATAAGTCCGAGTCGAACCGAGCACTCCTAACAACTTGCACCAAGGATTACATCAGGGCACTTAGGGCAGCAAAAAGATCTCATATTGCCACCTTGGTTGCGTCCGCTGAGTCCCGCCCAGCCGCCCTGTTTAGGATAACCCGTTCCCTCCTAAATAGGAGGGATATGGGGGAACCCTTGTAGGGTAGAGCTGAGGATTATGCCCAATTCTTAGCGGACAAAGTTGCTCGGTTTCGGTCGGACTTGGACTCCACCGCTGCAGATCCAGCCAGGACACAAGAGGATTACTTGGCAAACCATCTCTGGGTTGAGTTTCAGGATGTTGCCTCTGGGGATGTGGACAAGGCCATTCGAGCTGTGAGTGCCTCCACCTGTATTCTGGACCCGTGTCCCTCCTGGCTGGTTGCCAACAGCAGTGAGGTGACACATGGCTGGATCCAGGCGGTTGTAACCGCCTCCCTTTGGGAGGGGCACTTCCCTGCCGCACTTAAAACGGCGGTGGTGAGACCCCTCCTGAAGAAACCATCCTTGGATCCAGCCGTTTTAAATAACTACTGTCCTGTCTCCAACCTTCCCTTTGTTGGGAAGGTTGTTGAGAAGGTGGTGGCCTTCCAGCTTCAACGGGCCTTGGAGGAAGCTAGCTACCTTGACCCCTTCCAGTCCGGCTTCAGACCCGGTTACAGCACAGAAACCGCTTTGGTCGCATTGACCGATGATCTCTGGAGGGCCAGAGATGGAGGACATGCGTCCATCCTGGTTCTCCTTGACCTCTCGCCGGCTTTCGATACCATCGACCATGGTATCCTTCTGCGACAACTGCGGGAGGTGGGGGTGGGAGGCACTGTTTTGCAGTGGTTCTCCTCCTACCTCTCGGACAGGTCGCAGTCGGTGTTGGTCGGGGGGCAGAGATCGTCCCTGAGGCCCCTAAAATATGGGGTGCCGCAGGGCTCGGTCTTATCCCCCCTACTATTTAACATATACATGAAACCGCTGGGCGAGATCATCCGGAGGCACGGGATAAAATACCATCAATATGCGGACAATACGCAATTGTATCTGTCCGCCCCGTGCCAACTCAATGAACCGGTGGACGTGATGAACCAGGGTCTTGAGGCCGTTAAGAACTGGATGAGCGCTAACAAACTGGTACTCAACCCGGACAAGACCGAGTGGCTGTTGTGTTTCCCTCCCAACAATTTGGCTAATGTTCCATCAATCAGGCTGGGGGGTCAAATTTTATACCCCTCAGACAGGGTCTGCAACTTGGGAGTCCTCCTGGATCCACAGCTGACCTTCGACCATCATCTGTCGGCTGTGACCAGGGGGGCATTTGCCCAGGTTCGCCTGGTCCGCCAGTTACGACCCTACCTGAATCGGGAGGCTCTCACAACAGTCACTCGAGCCCTTGTGATCTCTAGGCTGGAATACTGCAATGTGCTCTACATGGGGCTGCCCTTGAAGTGCATCCGGCGGCTGCAGTTAGTCCAGAATGCGGCCGCGCAAGTGATAGTGGGCGCACCGTGGTTCACCCACATAACACCCATCCTCCGCAAGCTGCACTGGCTACCTGTTGATCTCCGGGTGCGCTTCAGGGTCCTGTTGACCACCTTTAAAGCCCTTCATGGTAGTGGATCTGAGTACTTGAGAGACCGCCTTCTGCTGATTACCTCCCTCCGACCGATAAGATCGCACAGACTGGGCCTCCTCCGAATCCCATCCGCCAGTCAATGCCGACTGGCGACTACACGGAGGAGAGCCTTTTCTGTTGCAGCTCCGACCCTGTGGAACGATCTCCCCGTCGAGATACGCACCCTCACCACCGTCCAGGCCTTCCACGCAGCCCTTAAGACCTGGCTATCCCAACAGGCCTGGGGATAAGTCTTTGATTTGCCCCACCCGAGTGTGAATGTTGAATGCAAGTTGTGTTTTTATTTATTTATTTTGTGCACATATTGTTTGTTTTGAATTTCACCCCCTCCCTAATGATTGTAAGCCGCCCTGAGTCCCCTCAGGGAAAAGGGCGGCCTATAAATCCAAATAAACTAAACTAAACTAAACTAAACTAGTGGGGACAGTCCCTCTGGAAAGAAATGCATTTTAAGCCAATGAACGACCATCATCTTCCAGGCTCTTACCTGAATTTGAGGCATGCCTGTCTCAATTCCTAACTGGGCATTTGGAGTTCCTTTGGGTGCAGCTAAGATGGCTCGCAGGAATTTACTTTGTATGGTTTCTAGCAAGTCTCTCTTTGCAAGGATTCCTGTTTGTGCCCCGTAAAGAATTTGCGCCAATGTTTTGACCTCCAAAAGTTTAAAGGCAGCAGGTACTAACTGACCTCCACCTGTATAAAAGAAATGTTTGCTTGCATTTGAGGACCTAATGGCTACTTGCAATGTGTGATCCAGGTGTGCCTTCCATCAATGTTCCCTCTAATTTTTTTTCAGTGTGAGCAGAGAAGTATAGTGTTTGAGCGGCATATTTTCATGCCTGAGCACCTGAATTTTTTTCACAGATGTCACCTAAGACAACAACAAAATCAGTATTATTTGAAACTCAAAGTTATGTTTATTCAAGGTACCCTTAAGATCCCCCCCACCTTAAGATTCCCCTTCTATGAAATCTATTTTGCATCATTTGTACTAACGCCACATTTGTTTCCAACTTCCAAGTCCAGTTTAAGATACACTGCTAGCATTAGGCTTTAGCATTTAAACAGCTTGGGATCGTGCTATCTGAAGGGCCTCTCCTTCAGATAGCTTGATAGATGGCTATAGATAGTCCACCAAATTTTAAGCTGAACAAGTGTAGGTCCTGTCGTCTGGTTTCTGATAGATCAGAGAGAGATGGGCAAGCAGGTGGCCTATAACTAAGTTTTTGTTAACTTTAAAAAGATGTTACATCAGACTACAATACAAGTAATTAAATGAAGACTAAAATAAGTGTTTTGGCATATTGAGCTTTTTATATTTCTTTCTTATATTGCTTCCTTAGTTGAGAACTTGCTCCTCAGCTTACTTACGCATTAACTGTTTGTTGCTTTTATGGTTTATTCATTCACTGCTCCATCTTCAGTTTTTTTTCACAGGGGGCAGGGCTGCCGTTGAAGACGCCGACGAGCCCCTGCCTCCACTAGAATAACTGCTGCCTCCTCCTTAGGCCGGTGATGGGAGTTAAAACACTCCTTTGGCCATAAGTGCAGGCAGGCTGCCAATCTGAACTTTGATCATGTGACTGGGGGACTGTAATGGTTTTAACTTATCTTTGTTGCTGGTGTTAAATAAATTCCACCAATTGTTAGCCAAGGAGCCACCCTAATCCAAGTGATTCTGTCCCTCTTATTGGGACTAGCGGAATTATCTACAGATCACTCCGGGTTTGCCTTTGTTCTGAGTCCACTGAAAGAAGAGGCTACTGAAAGGGATATGCTCCTTATTGAAGGCAAAAATCAATTGCTGAATTATTACCCATATTTCATGCAAAGATTTGTGATGAACTGGAAAGAACAACAACAGTGATTTGGGAAATTCACAAACTAAAGAAAGGTCATTGCAGAGTTGGTATTTATATATATTGGATTTCCAGACACTGTCAGGGATATGGAATGGAATAAACTTGCTTTGACCAGTTTTGGAAGAGACTTGCTGACAAATTGAGAAATGAGTTATTGGCATATGAGAGGATTTGGAGAAATTGTTCCAATGTTGTGTTGTAGTTGATGGGCAATTAGAGGAGTTGAGAGACAGAGGAAAGAATAAGAGAAAAGAGCTTTTATAGTTCTCTTCTCTCTAGCCTCCTTAGACTTGAACACCAGAGAAACCATTCAAATAGAAACCGCTGCCCACAGCAGAAACAAACAGCAATACAAACTTTGGTTTGTATTGCTACTGTAAAGCCCTGGTATACATAGCCAAGACTTGCACTGCTAAAATACCAGTTGCTAAGTGCCCACTGCCCACCTGTGGAATTGCAGGCCATGTAGCAAGCAAATGCCTGAATTGCTTCAGAACATTATCTTCAGGAATCTTGGCAGGCTTCTATCCCAACAGCTTGGCAAGAGAGCCCTTATACGATTAAGAAGAGCTCAGGAAATTGACAACAGACTGGTGCATTTTATAATCTGTGTTATTCTTCATGTACTCTCAAGCTTAGAAATACAGGGGTGCTTAAAAATTGTGAACCCATCTGAATTTAAAATATTTCTGCATAAATATGACCTAAAATGTTTAGGTCCTCACTCTTTTAGGGCTCATCCCCTGGTTATTTTAATAAGCGGATTCACTTGAAGATCACTTTATTTTCAGAAGGTCAGCTCTCTATTACTGAATAGAGGGCCTTGTTCTGTGTGGTTATGAAAAATCCTGCAAAAAACATTAAGGAAAATAGTGAAAATCAATATCTTTAAATAAGCTTTATGCAGTTCAGTTAATTTTGATTTTAATTTTATTATTTTTTATTTTACTTTTATTTTCAATTGCTATCAGTCACTTGAGTGATTTATAAATAGAAAAGTGGGATATTTGTTTAATAAATAAATTACATCTTGAACTTCTAGCTTAAGACTATTTATAGAGGCTGGGGAGAGTGACACTTTTGGATGAGGGCTTAGGATTTCAGAGGTGCTGAGAGCAAATGCTTTGTTGGTTGTAGGATGTTGGATATGTGTGGCTGGATGGATGGATCCCCAGCTAAGGAAGCAAGAAGACCAGTATTGGGGAAAGGATGAAAGTTCTGGGAGCTCAGGGTGAGTTACAATGTTCAGGTGGTGATAGGCAGGGGATATTTCGGCAGGAGTCAGAGGGTGAACCAACACATTTGCTGCCCAGCGCTGCTGCTGAGGTGAAGCCGGCAAAGCTCCCGCTGGCGCCCCCGCCCATGGCAGCGGCGGTGGTGCCTCTCCCTCCGCTCGGAGCAACTCACCTGGGCTTCGCATTACCCCTGCCACCTCCTCCTCCTCCGTGCTTTTGAGAAGCCATGAGGCCTTTTTTCCCTGCTCCTGTCCCCTCCGTCGCCTTTCTACTGGCTCCCGTGGCCTCATGGCTCTTCAAAAGCATGGTGGAGGAGGAAGTGGGAGGGATAACGCGGGGCCCAGCTCGGGTGCTCCACGTGGAGGGGGAGGCACCACTGCCACGGGCGGGGGTGCCGGTGGGAACTTTGGCGACTTCACCTCAATTGCAGCATCGGGAGGCAAATCCAGCAGTACTGTTGGAGGAGGAGGCGGCGGCAGCAGATATTCTGGTGGCGGCGCGGGCTTTGGGGATTCATTTCAGGCGCAGCGCCGGGCTAGGATTGGCCGCCCACAAAGGACCTCTCCGGGCTTGCTTTGCTAAACACGGGGCGACTGATGATAGTTTGAGAAGCTGCGGCGGGGGCAAACTACCATCAGTCGCTCCGTGCTCATCAAAACAAGTCTGGGGAGGTCCTTTGCGGGCGGCCAGTTCTAGCCGCCTGCAAAGGACTTCCCCACGTTTGCTTTGAAAGAAATCTCTGCGCGACAGTTAGAAACTGCTGCGCGGGGTTTTCTTGCCATGTGCGCGGCCGCGCAGCTGCGCACCTTAGAGGGAACAGTGCCTTCCATGTCCCTAGCGAGTGGAAAACCACACCAAGGTATCTAAATGTTTTAACCTGTTCCAAACTATATCCTTCTATTTGCCAGGAATATTGGCGTGGTCTTTTAGCAAAAACTAAAAAATTTTATTTATCGAAGTTAAGGACCAGATTGTTTTGCCTGCAATAGCCGAGTGTTGCCCTAATTCTCTCTTCAGTCCTATGGGGGTTTGTGAAATGATAGCGGCGTCATCAGCATATAAGAGAATTGGCTCTTTGCGTTGTGCTAGGTTAGGAGGATGGAAATCAGGGTTCTGTAAGAGATCAATCAGGGGATTAATATAGAAGTTGAAGAGGGAGGGGGACAGGATGCAACCCTGCCGTACCCCTTTTTGTACCCTTATTGAGCCGGTTAAACTCCCTTGGGGATTGCACCCCACTTTCAAGGTGGAATTGGCAAACAATTTTTGTATGATTTTATCAATCGTGGTGCATTTTACCTTCTCCCAGAGGGTGATCCTGGATATTGAATCGAAGGCCTGTTTAAAATCCAAGAAGGCCACAAAAAGAGAGGATTTTTTTTATGTGTGTATTTTTGTACTAAATGGTGGAGTACCAAGATATGATCCACCGTCGATCTTCCTTCTCTAAAACCGGCTTGTTCGTCTTTGATTATCCCCCCTGAAATTAGCCAATCTTGAAGTTTATAATTTAGGTGTTTGGCATACAGTTTACTAATCATGCTTAGAAGACTAATGGGTCTGTAGTTGCCTGTGTCATTTCTATTCCCTTTTTTATAAATTGGTATGACAATTGCTACTCCCCAATCTCTTGGCATATGGCCTGTATTGTCTATAAAAGTAAACAGTGGTGCTAAAAGTGGAGCCCACCAACTGGCGTTCTTTTTAATTATTTCTGGCAGGACATTATCAGCTCCGGGTGCCTTATTAGCCTTTAGGGCTCCGATCAACTGGGATATCTCTTCTGGTGTAACGGGGGGCCAGTAAGGAGTTTGGTCCAAACTAGCTTGGCTCTCCTTGGTTATATAGTCAGGATCTGTATAAAGCTCCCTAAAATGCTCTTCCCAGGCATGAATCGGAACCTGATTAGTTGGGGGGGTAGGGGAGGTTTCCCCAATCCCCTGGTGATGCACCAAAAAAAGGGATGTATTTTTTGTCCTGACTGCCGTAATTAGTCTATGCCAAGACTCCTTCAGAGCCGTATTTTTCTTTTCTTTTAGAAGGATTTTATATTGTGCTTTCAACTGCTTTAAGTAGTGAGTGTGATCCTCAAAAGGGGCATTTTTACTTTCCCTGTACTCCATATTATATATCCTTTTTAGTTGCACGCAACCAAAACCATTTTTTATTCTTTGAGACCAGCCTTTGGGAGTGAGCTAGTGTTCTGTTGATGAGAACCGAATTCAAATTTAAAATTAAAGTTTCAAACCCCTCTAAGTAAGACCCTCCAAAGTTATTCCTTAGCAGAGATGTTCGTAGCTCTATGGTTTCTGGAACTAACATCCGTTTGGTAACTTCCTTAGCATTTTCCTCATTCCATTTAATTTTTACCTGGGTATTTTGACTCTCTAACCTGGGCAGGTAAGCTGTGCCTGCCCTCAGAGATCTCTGGTGCAATGTGAGAGTAAGGAGTATTGTATTATGATTGCTTTCCAGTCATGAGTCTACCTCCATCTTCTGTAAGAACTTCCGATCATATGATATTATCCAGTAATCAACCGTGGATTTTCTTCCTGCTCCCCGGTAAGTATATTCTGCTGGGAAATCGCCCCATGGGGACCCATTAAGGATACACAGATCCAAACATACAGTCATTTGTCTTACACATAAGCCTTCCCGATTAGCTTTAGGGTCTTTAAATTGTCTGGCATGCAAAGATTCCTCTGTTACATTTTCATCATAATGAATCTTAAACTGCTTATATAATGCTTGGTCATTTGGACCCATCCTAGCGTTTATGTCCCCTCCTATAATTATTGCAGCTTTCGGGAATTTGGCTGAACAGCCAAGAATAAAATCTTCTATGCTGTCCCAAATCTTGTTAATCTCATTATTCTTATTAAGTGGAGGAATATAGATATTGAATAGCAAAATCTCCACCTGTTTAAATAAGAGTAATGTAGTTACAACCCATGAGTGGAAAGGTGGCAGTGGTACACATTTAAAATGCAAGGATGTATTAACTAACGTCACAATACCCCCTTTAGCTCTCCCCCCCACCTTGCTTGGAACAGCCGGAATTGAGTTGACCCAATAGCCATCTAACTGAATCTCTGTGGAGGTCCAGGTTTCCTGCAAGAAGAGGATGTCAAATTGTGATATATAGTCAAAAAAGAGTTGGTCTTTTGATGGGACGGACCAAACTGCTATGTTCCAGGTTATAAGGGAGAGTGGGTCAACTTTTGGAGCTCATCAGGAAACTTGATTTATACACAGGGAAGTTGTCTGGTTGTTACCATGGGTTAAGGTGTCATCGCACACTGCATTGGTCTTCTTTAAAAATAGGGAGGACCCGGAAGAAGGCGGGGCTTAGCAGTGAGAAGACGGAGTTTCAGGCTATTCCTGAAATTCCCCTATTCCGAAGGATTTTTGGATGGGTCGTTGGACCCTAGCTGTCCCGGAGAAGACAGTGAAAGGTGAGGGGAGATCCAGTGACCTCAGAGACGATCGCAAAGTCTCTCAGGGGCTTGGAATTAACCTCTCCTGCCAACTCCTTTCTGGATTAGCTGTATGCTAACCAAAACTGCAGGTTGCCCCTAAGAATGGTGTGAGTGGATTCAACTGGTAAGCTGATTTTATTACTCAAAGAGAGCCGGTCCGCACTAAAATTTAAGCTAATTGAAACCAAAGAACAGAAGAATCTAGCGGCGAATTGGTTTTTTTTTTTAATGGATTTATGGCTGGTGGTTACCCTATTTCTTAAATGTTTTGAATGCTGTTTACGTGGATAAAGGAAAGTTTACTTTACTTCAACACTCCCTCAGGCTCTCCTTAAGTGGGCTGTAAACCAATTTACTATAATTTGGCTTCTTATAACTTGATACTTTTACTGCTTGGCTGTGTTGGTCTAAGATCAGATAAGATTGCATAGCTCCCAGCGTGTCCTTACTTACAAATATCTTCTGCGTCACATCATGGCGTCTATACTTGCTTCAAGTGATTCGTTTAAAATGATTTTTTCCGCTTTTCAAAAGTTGTTTGATACATATGAAAAATCTGAAAAAAAACTGGACTATCTGTTGTTTTTAACATTAAAATATGAAGGAAAGAGTGAGATCGTTGAATGTTTGAGTGCTCCTGAAATTCAAATGAAGAATGTCAGAAAGGAAGTCTCTCAACTTGCTGACACGTCGGGCGTCTGGTCTACTTCGGAGGCAGAAAGAGAAAGAGATGCAACGCTTGAAAGAGGGGCAGGCACACAGAAAATTTATCTCAAAAGACAGATTGCAGGAGGAATGAGAAGCATTAAAGAATCTATACTTTATGAAACATTACTTGCAGAATTTTCAATACCACCCTTGAAATTCAAATATAAATTGAGTGGAACAAGCCAAGGATAACGTTATTACACCAGAGGCACCTTAAGCAAAAAGGTGCGAAGATATTCCTGTTTGGACTTGCTTATAAAAACGTTTGGGGAACTTGTTTTAAGAATGGCAATAGGACTAAGGAAGTTTTGCTATTGGAGAGACATAGGCTGATAGATTGAAGAATACAATTGAAAATTAGCTAAATCTAATTACTCTTATTTGTAATAGATATAGCTGAATAATAATTGATATTGATAGTAATGTATATAATGTGGAGTTGATATGTTAAATAATAATTGGATATGAGAAAGGAAGGTTGGAAATACTTTTGGACTATATACAAAGGTTATTAATCACAATAATTATCACTATTAAAAAAAATATATATACAGTTAAATGTTAATTAATATGGGGAAAATGTTATGATATATGATATAACTACATAAAGAAGGGAGAATGATAATAAACTATACTGCATGGAAGATGGACTTTTTGGTATTAAATACTATGGATGTTCAGCTAAAATAGGATATGAGGATGTGATGTTTATAGAGGATTTTACAAACAAGTAAATGAAATGCCAGCAGGTGTTATGGATTAAATCTTTGGCATAGTTAAGGATGAAGGATGTTTAAATAACTGTAGTCAACTAAAAGTGGAGGTATAATGATGTTAATATGGTAAACATTTGAGTTAAGATATTTGAATTAATATGAATTAATGGAAGAGATGCACCAAAACATGTTGTAACCAGCTGATATACTTTTTTTAATATATATAATATATATACCTGTGTTCTTTTTTTTTTCCTTCCCTGCCTTGTCTTTTGTTCTTTTTGTCTCTTTTTTTATTATTTTTTCTTTTCCCACTGGTGTGGGGATGTATTGTTTAAGATTATTATTTTTATTAATATCTTTAAATAATAATTACAGTCAAATGAAAATGGATATATGACGATGGTGATATGTATGAATATTTGAGTGAAAATGCTCGAGTTAACATGAGTTATGTTTGTTGACTGTGGAGGAGATGCACGAAAGTTTATTTGTGACCGACTGACATACTTTCTATAGCATGTAAAGAAAGATGTTGTACTTGTTTTAAATTAAAAAATTTTTTTAAAAATTAATAAAAAATAAATAAAAAAAAAGGTTTATGAGTGTGCAGAAATGGACAGAATGACGGGTTGGCTGAGGGACAAAGGAGAAACGGAACATTATCTGAGCTGGAACCTGTGGTTTATGTGGGCGACAAGGAGAACAGCAGGGACTTAAAACGGGGAAAGTTAAAATAGCAGCTGTTAACAATGGGAAGTAAAAGTGAACTATTGTAACAGATCCCTGAATTGTGTAACAAGAAGATGCCGGTTAGAGACTAAACAATGAGGAAGAAAAAAAATGTTGGGCTTTGAATGTATGTTTAAAGTTGTATTTGTATTTCTATGTCTTATTAAAAAAAATTATAACCAATAAAGATTATTTTTAAAAAATAATATTCTATACACAATAAATTAAAATAAAACCATTAAAATATTCTATACACAATAAATATTTTTTTAAAAAAAACATTAAAAGCATAAAGGGAAAAAAGCAGGCAGAATCAGCAGCTCTCCAATGTGATGGATGCAAGGAGCAGGCAGGTGAGCAGGCAGCAGGTAAGGTGGCCTGGCTGGCAGGCTTAGGCAGCCAGGGGAGGCTGGGGACTGGGGGGGGGGTGGCAAGAAAGGCCTCAGCTGGTGATTCTGGGGCCCTTCCTCCACTGCAGGGCTCCGAGGCTCCGGAGGCTCGGTCAGCATTCCCGTGGCCATGTTTTTAAGCCGGCAGCCACCTGGAGGCCTTCTTTACTGGTGCAGCCGCTTTTGGGGCGAATAGGGCTTCGGTTTTCAGCCCGACAGCCCCAAAAGCCTCATCTGGGCATCTATTGCAGTTGCGAGGAGCCAAGGAGGGTAAAGTAGGACGTAAAGTGAGATTTGGACATTAAGTGTGAAACCTACTGGGTCAGGCTGGACAGCCTCTCGGGGCCCCTTATTAAAAAGCCACATAGGCAGAGTTGCAGCTTGCAAAAGAACAGGAAGCCGGTGCCTAACCACAAGATGTTCCAGCCAACGTCCCTATGTCAAAACCTATGTCAAAAGTCCAAGGTTCAATTAAAGTTCCTTAATGACACGTACTCCATAAACAAAAGGAGAAGTAAGACCCCGTCTCCTTCTAAGGCTTCTCTCCTCAAGGCAACCACTAAGAAGTGAGTTAAGTGTTTCCGTGTTGCATTGCTTTTGAGAATGTATAAGAACGCCTGCTTCGATAATGAAGGGTGTTCAGAACTTGCAATGCTAAGCCATGGGCTCCCTTTCTGAACCTGGATGCCAAATAGACTTTTCCTGTATCCTGAGAAGTCTTAACGCCTGTCATTTTCTGCAACAAGGGCATGGAGAAGAGCGTGAAGATTCTCGGTGCTCGCGGCTTGGTTTAGCCTCACTGGATGTCACAGAGTCCTTTGTCCAGTCCTGGCCATATTCTATGTTCCCTACGAGGAAGGACCTTTTCTGCAGAAGTTCCTCCTTGGCAAATGGCCCTGTGGGAAGTGCTGGGGGTTGTGTCTGAGTGACCACCGGAGCATTTGCAGACAGACTCAAGGAAGTTTTTCACAAGTGCAAGGAGCATCTCACCACATCTTCCACCTGCCATTTCAGGACTTCTAAGGATGGAGGCCTCCGTGAATGCTTATCCATGTCCATTGTAACCTATCAACACCCACTTGTTTGAGAAGAAGAAGCAGAGATTGGAGAGGAAGGGATTAAAAGAGAGCCAACACAATTTGGAACACACTGGGCTGTTTGTATAATGGGTTTGGAGATGTTGGTGCCGCTGTCGGCCTTTCAACTGTTATTCTGCATGGTGAGTTTGCTTACTCTCTTGTAATCCCTTCCTCTCCTCTCCTACCTAGAGGTAGGGAAAGAAAAGCCACAAGTGAGGATAATGCATACTGACTGTAATGTTAATCATGTAAGTGAAAAATGCTGTGAAATCATACATGTATGGATTGTAAAGTTATTGTTAGAGCACCAGCATAACTTCAAATAGTTACTGAACAAATTAATTAGTCAGTGAGGTTTTGATGTCACTCCGTTTCTCAGAGACGTATATTACTATAAAAGATCCCAGCTTTGTATGTTGGGAATTACTATTAATGAATTGGTTCGACAATCTTCAATGATCTTCCAGGTTGCCTGACCACCTCTGGCACTGAGCTTTTCTGAGTGCCCACCTAACTCTAAATAAATAAATAAAATACTTTTGTAGAATCATACAAGTCTGAAAGTAGAAATCTCCTTTGCCCCTCCTGTGCTCCAAAAGAGGATTGAAGCCTGGGAAACAGGCCCTGGTTATTTAACAGAAGTGTTGATTGACCACCAGCTTATCAAGTAGTTTAGGAACTGAGGGATTGTCAGCACAAGACACAACGAACCAACCAACCGGAAGAGATTGCATAAATGTGAAGCATAGAATAGCCCAAAGAACATACATACAAGAGCAGAGTTGGAAGGGACCTTGGAGGTCTTCTAGTCCAACCCCCTGCCTGGGCAGGAAGCCCTATACCGTTTCAGACCAATGGCTATCCAGCATCTTCTGAAAGACTTCCAGTGTTGGGGCATTCACAACTTCTGGAGGCAACTTCTGTTCCACTGATGAATTGTCCTCACTGTCAGGAAGTTTCTCCTCAGTTCTAAGTTGCTCCTCTCCTTGATTAGTTTCCACCCATTGCTTCTTGTTCTGCCCTCAGGTGCCCTGGAGAATAGTTTGACTCCCTCTTCTTTGTGGCAACCCCTGAGATATTGGAAAACTGCTATTCTGTCTCCCCTAGTCCGTCTTTTCATTAAACTAGACATACCCAGTTCCTGCAACCATTCCTCATATGTTTTAGCCTCCAGTCCCCTCATCATCTTTGATGATCTTCTCTGCACTCTTTCTAGAGTCTCCACATCTTTTCCACATCGTGGAGACCAAAACTGGATGCAAATATTCCAAGTGTGGCCTTACTAAGGCCTGATAAAGTGGTATTAACACTTCACGTGGCCTTGATTCTCTCCCTCTGTTGATGCAGCCTAGAACTGTGTTGGCTTTTTTGGCAGCTGCTGCACACGGCTGGCTCCTATTTCAATGGTTGCCTGCTAGGACTCCAAGATCGCTCTCAGAGTTACTGCTATTGAGGAAGGTCCCACCTGTACTGTACCTGTGCATTTGGTACCACCTATTGATTGAGGATGGGCAGAGTCTTTTTTTTTTTTTTTGCTACTAAGCCATCTCCATCTTTCATTCCAGCCTCAGTCTCCCCTGTTAGCCCTGTGAAGGAATCCAGCCTATTTATTTTATTAAATTTAAGCACAACCAGGAGGAACAGCCCTGTCTTTATTGCACGGCTGCATTCACAGGACCTTGCAAGATGCTGGGTTCCCCCATGGAAATGGAGATGGGGTAGGCTGCCCTACGACAGCCATAGGGTAGCCCATCCCCATCAGGGGAGCCCAAATCAAGATTGGACTGGAAACCAGGGGAAGAGGGGGTGAGACTGTGAGGAAGGGGGAGGAAAACCAGGGCAACAGACCCCCCGACAAGCTCTGGGGGGAGAGAACAGGGCAGCCCCTCCTGCAAGACTCCAGCGTGGCTTCAAATTTACCCAACCTCAGCTGTGAAAGCCCTTTTAGTGTCAGTGTTCCAAATATCATCCCAGTTTTCCCAGTTCTAGTTTCCCAGTTCGGCTGAACAAGCAGTGGTGGTGGCAGGAGGCTCCGCCCACCCACCTGGACACTTCTGTGCACGCACTGAAGCACTGCGCAGCGCAAGCACAAGCAAATCGGTAGTAAACCGGTTAGCAACCCACCACTGGTCCGGTTGATCTGTAATTTCCTGTAACTTGGTCTGAAAGTCCCCATACCAAATGAATAGGTATAAAGCAGAGGTTCCCACACTTGGCAACTTTAAGACTTGTGGACTTCAACTCCCAGCTCTGCTGGCTGGAGAATTCTGGGAGTTGAAGTCCACAAGTCTTAAAGTTGCCAAGTTTGGGAGCCACTGGGATAAAGGAGCTGGTCCCTGGCTCAACAGCAGTAACTGTGAGAGGGATCCAAGTCTCAGCCAGCAGGGTGCGGCCTCTTCCAAAAACGGCAATCCAGTTCTAGGCTGCGTCAACAAAGGGATAGTTTCAAGACCATGGAATTTGCTGGGACCATTTCATATTGCACTTTATACATTTGCACTTTATTTGCGCATTGCATGTTAAAGAAGAATTATTATTCAAGTACATACAAATAAATACTGCAACGGAGCTTGCCATCAAGGTCATAACTAGGGACGGTCATAAAGAGGGTCGGTCACCTGACCAACCAGAACGTTACTGGGATATTTTAAAGGGCTTTGCTGATGGGTCCCCAGCCAAGAGGGCAGTTTTAGACAGAGCCATGTGGGGCCACGTTTCCCACCTTAGGAAGTGTATTTCTGATTTATGAAGCCCCAATGTGGAAGCAGTTCGCCTTTGCTTTTTCCAGGCAGAGTGGAGATCTCTTTGTGGTCTCCTGTCCCTTCCACAGCCAATTGGGCCCATTTCAATTAGAGGCCAGCTGGCAGCTGCCATTCACGGGACACGCTTGACGTGGGATGTCCTTCCCCAGGATCTTCAACCGTCCTTCAACAGGCCACTGCAGCCCCTGAGCATGTACAGAGTTTATTTGCGCCCCCTGTTCCCACCCGCCTTCTCCGGCCCCTGTTTGGTCCTAGCCAGACTTTGTCCGGAGCTGGGGGGCCTTTTTGGTCTCCTCGGCTGGGACGTCCAGCGGCTCTTGTGCCATGGGGGGCCTCGGGGTCTCCTCCGCTGCAGGGTTGGGGGTCCCTGTGGCCAGAGGGCCTCCTCAGCCACAGGGGATCCGGTCTAGGGGATCCAGTCCAGAGGAGCCACCGAAGCAGAGCAACTGCAGGAGCCTCTCCAGCTCCTTCTCCAGGGGGCCCAGAGCTCCCCCCGCGGCTGGCCTCCCCCCTGCTCAGCCCCAAAGGGAGGAGGTGGAGGGGTCCTTTCCCCCCCCTGCAGGAAAGGGTGGGGGGATCCCCTCCTGGGATCCGCTTCTCCCCCCCCGTGGGATCCCTGGCTTTCCAGTGGATCCCCCCGTCCCTCCTGGGCTCCCTCGTCTCCCAATGGCCTCCCGGGATCCCCTCGGGCTGAGCTCCATCCCTTCCCGGGATCCCTTCGGCTGCTTGGCTCCTGGCCCGGCGGTTCTCCTCCTGGGGGTGGAAGGGCCTTTTCCCAGGGGTCGCCCGAGACCCCCGGGGGAGCCTGGAAGGCTTCGGAACCTGCGTGCTGTGTCTCCCTGGCAGGAGAAGCCGGGGAAGGGAGGACGCGGGCCTTCCCTTCGGAGCCTCCCCTTCAGCTCCCCGGGCGAAGCCGCCCGAAGGGAAGGAGTGGCGGGAGGGGCGGGGCCACCGCAGCTCCTCCCACCGAAGCCCCGCCCTCCCTCCGCCTCTCCGTGGGGCTGGCTGTGGGCGGGGGGCGGGGCGGAAGGAGGGACCGGAGTGGGGACAGACGCGCAAGCGCAGAGGACGCTGGGAAAGCAGCTCCCTCCCAGCGACGGCGCTCGGTGGGCGGAGCTACGGAGGCCGAGAGGGGCCGTTGCTGAGGCGGAAAACCAAGCGCGGAAAATGAAATAAAAGAAAGGAACGTGGCGGCGAAGGGAAGGCTGGAGCCCAATTTGGCGCTTGGGGGTCACCGCCGCAGGAGGAACCGTGTCGAACGGCATCAGGAAGGCCGAGAACCGAACTGTTCTAGCGGGTCCCTTTCTCTCCTTCGGGGGAACGACAAGGAGGCGGTGCCTGGAGAGGAGGAGGCGGGGCTTCGCAGGAGGGAGGGGCTGGGAAATGGAGCGCCTTCGCTTTCGGAACCAGAGAGCTGACGGAAGGAGCGGTTCCCTTCGGAGGCGGAGAAACCGGAAGTAAGTAGAGGCTGCTGGGACAGAGTGGAAGCCTGGGAGGGTCTCCTTCGGGTCCTCGGGAGGGGAGGCCTCGGCCTGGGCCTCTCCTGCGGTGAGGGGGACGCCGCCGTGACCCGCCTCTCTTTCTCCCCTGCAGGAGGACGGAGGAGCCCGGCGGGGGAGGGAAGGAAGGAAGCGCCGCCCTTGGGACGTTTGCAGACAGGGAACCCCATTCATACCTCTGAACCGGTCTTTCCCAGGAAGGGATTTTTTTCCAAAATTCAAGATAAAATCTCCGAGATGTGGAAAGAGCTCTTCCATTCCACCTTCCTGCCTGCCTTCTGTTTTTTGACCAAATCATTTACATCTTAGATTAACCTTTGCCTTTACTAATGTACTCAATGTCTATCAGGATTGTGCCTAGATTAGTTGACTCAATTACGGAGCTAAACTACAGGAATCAGCCTGGGTTGCACAGAAGATATTTTGACTTCCAGAGAGAATCCAGTTCTTCCTGTGAAGCTTTTCTTACAACTTTAAAAATATAGTTCCTCCCACCCACACCCCACTGTTCTTTAAGAGAGAGAGACTGTGGGGCAACAGCATCCCGTTCCCAAGATTCCTCTCCTGGGCAGTCAACCACCCGAAAATTCTGCAGAGACAAATTCAAGATGGAAATAATGAAATAACTTTCTCCACTTAATAATGTGGGTTATGCTAGAGAGAAGTAGAACCGGGCACTTGTGTGTACCATTTAGTTCAAATCTTAACATCGTATGTACACTTTCAACTTTTTGATGGGTGTCTTAAAAGATCTTTTGCTCTTAACTTCCAAGTCTTTTTTTTTTAATGAATGAGCCATTGAGCCAATACTAGTTGAAAGTCCTTTAATATAATCTATGTTTCCACGGATGAAGTTAATTTATAGATAAGGAGCCGTTGTTTGGCCCAAACTTTCATGCTTAGTCAAGTTTTTTGAATATTTTTAACACTTCTGTGACTGCCACTAACTCAACCGTCCTAATAGCATCCTCTCAAAGAGCAAACACTTTTCCACCATTTCAGATGAGCTCCAGATGTTGCAGAGTAGTCTGCCTCTACCTGATCTTTCTTCACTGAAGGACGGAAGTCAAAAATCCCAAGGCTCTTCTTGACTGTTAGAAGAAGTGGGTATTTAACTTTACATTATATTTATTTTACACTACGGTAGATAGTTAAATATAAGGACACGGCGGCTCAGGGTCTAAGACGCCGAGTGTTGGGAGTATACTCCCAATTATAGATTCATATACAATAACAAATGGTCGATGTTGCTTTAAATGGGTGAATGTACTTATCAGCTGTAATTAACTTTACAGTCAACTGTAATTAACTTTTTCAATAAGAGGGAGTCAGGAAAGCTCACTCTCTCCCTCTGCTTGTCCTATGCTTGATGACTCCTTGCTCACTTGATGAATGGAAGGTGAACTACGACTGTAAGCAATTGTTTGTTCTTTGAATTGTGTTTGGACGAATATCTACTATCACTGCTTGTGAAGCTATTAGTAGTAATAAAGCTACTTGTTTTTACTGGCAGTGTCTGAGACTCTATTCGTGTGTTTCTTCTACTAGCAACGCTCCATCTCTCTAGCTGTACATTCCGCTGCGCTACTTTCTGTCTCCCAACGGAGATACCCCTAACACTGAGCTTGCCTATCAGAAAGGTCAGCAGATCGGCGGTTCGAATCCCCAGCGCCGCATAACGGAGGAAGCTCCCGTGACTTGTCCCAGCTTCTGCCAACCTAGCAGTTCGAAAGCACGTAAAAAATGCAAGTAGAAAAATAGGAACCACCTTTGGTGGGAAGGGAACAGCGTTCTGTACACCTTCAGCGTTTAGTCTTGCCGGCCACAGGACCACGGAGACGTCTTTGGACAGCGCTGGCTCTTTGGCTTTGAAACGGAGATGAGCACCGCCCCCTAGAGTCGGGAACGACTAGCACAGATGTGCAGGGGGAACCTTTACCTTTAACGTAGATAGTTAAATAGGCCCTATTAGAGAGGGGGTGGGCAAGATTGGGACACACGGCACTAGGCCAAAAGCAGGAAGGGTCAACCCAGCAGCTGGTGTTCCTGGAGAGAGGTCACCACTGAAGGTGCCACACCAAGCTTCACCAAGAGAAGAAAAGGGATTCTCAAGGAGCCGGATGGAAGATCCGTGTGCCTGACCCTTGCTCAGTGCAAGGAGAACTCAAAATACCAGTTCCACCAAGAGCAGAAGTGTAAGAAACAGAAGTGAAATGGTAGGAGGAGGATAAGACCACGGCCACCAAGAGCAGAATTTGGGGACCCGGGAAGGAAACATCTCCTTGCCCCAATTCTCTTAGTGACGTCTTAGCAGACTTGCCACCCTGGCTCTCTCTTCTTGGCAAAAGCAACCCATTTAACAGAATGGGAAAGTTGGAAGGGACCTTAGAGGTCTTCTAGTCCAACCCCCTACTCAAGCAGGAGACCTTATGCCAGTGTTTCTCAACCTTGACAACTTGAAGTCCTGTGGACTTCAAATTGCCAAGGTTGAGAAACACTGCCCTATGCCATCCCAAATGGTTGCCCACATGTGGTGGACAGCTCCTCTGTATCCATGGATGCTCTCAATTCCCATAAAAGCCAGGGACCATCTGTTCCCCCACCTGGACGAGACCACCCCCTCCCCTCCTGAAAACATCACCAGGCCAGGCCGGAGATACCCAAAACTCCAAAAAGATGTTTATTTTTTAGAAAAAAATGTACAATTTTTACTTCCTATCTGTTTATGAAAAAAAAAACCTCGACTAACATTGCTGCGTAATGCTTAGTACCACTGCAAACGGTAAAAACGAAGTTTTATATATTAAAAAAAATTTACATTTTACAATTTTCTACATGCATGCACAAGGTTTCTCTGCTTTTATTTTGGGGGGGGGGGGATGTCAGAAAATGTTTTCCTAAATTCGGTGTGCGCGTGTGTTCGAGCTAAGGAGGAAGTTGGCCTCTGTTTTGATATACGGTCCTTAAAATGACATGAAAAGGGCAGCGAAGTTACTCCCCGGAGGTGTGGATGTGCTTTCAAATTTAAGAGGATCGAGAGGGGGCTACGGAAACGACACACACACACCCCCGCTCTCCCTCCACGTGAACATTAGAAAATTTCTATAGTCCTTGATTTACGACTCATTTAGTGACCAAAGTTACTGAGCTTCTGGCTCAGGCTAAATTGACGGGGGAAGCTGGAAGGGGAGGTTGGAATTGGCAGCCATCGGGTGCCTGCTTTACTAACAAATAGCGGTTTCATTAACCACCAGGGCAAAAAAAAGACGCCAGTTAGGCGTGGCCATGTGATGCCTCACTTAACGACAATTTTTTCCAATTGTGGTTGTAAGCCAAGGACTTTTCCAAGTGCGACTGGCGGGGGGGGAAGCTCTTATCCTGTTATCAACTTTTATCATCTAATGCCACCAAAAATCCCTCTAAACCAGAGTCTCCCAACAACCTAGAGAACTTTTAAGACTTGTGGACTTCAACTCCCAGAATCCCCCAGCCAGCCCAGCTCTAAACCATCCCAAATCAAGAATGGATTACTGGCAGACCCCATTAAGAACCTCCCTAAGAAACCGATCTCTTCTGTAGCTCCAAGATCTGCGTGCCAGCTGCTTCCAAGGCCTTGAAATCCTCTGGATGGAATTAACACGTTAACAAGAGTTGGAAGGGATCTTGGAGGTCATCTAGTTCAACCCCCTTGTCCAAGCAGGAGACCCTACACCATTTCTGACAGAGGACAGTCCAGACTCTTCTTGAAGGCCTCCAGGGATGAAGCTCCCACAACTTCTGAAGGCAACTTCTGTTCCATGGGTTGATTGTTCTCCCTGTCCTTATTTCCAGGTTGAATCTCTCCTTCCATCCATTCTTCCTTCTCTGGCCTTCGGGTCCCTTGGAGAATAAGTGGATCCCCTAACTCCTCTCTGGGGCAGCCCCTCAAATATCAGAAGATGGTCTCCTGTCTCCACTGGTCCTTCTCTTCCCTAGACTGGCCAGGCCCAGTTCCTGCAACCATCCCATCGTATGTTTGAACCTCCAGTCCCCTCATCATCCTGGTTAGCAATAGCAGTTAGACTTATATCCCGCTTCATAGGGCTTTCAGCCCTCTCTAAGCGGTTTACAGAGTCAGCATATCGCCCCCAACAATCTGGGTCCTCATTTCACCCACCTCGGAAGGATGGAAGGCTGAGTCAACCCTGAGCCGGTGAGATTTGAACAGCCGAACTGCAGAACTAGCAGTCAGCTGAAGTAGCCTGCAGTGCTGCATTTAACCACTGCGCCATCTCGGGTTGGAGTAGAAGACCTCCAAGGTCCCTTCCATCTCTGTTATGCTGGCTGGGGGATTCTGGGAGTTGAAGTCCGGACATCTTCAAGTTGCCAAGGTTGAGAAACACTGGTCTAGAACCATCACTTGTCTAAAGGGGGCTGGACTAGAAGACCTCCAAGACCCCTTCCCGCTTATTCTATTCTACCCAGAAGGGGGTCAACAGACAGGGCCAAGGGAGACGGTGCTGTCAAAAGGCCACAAAGGTGTAAGACCTCATCTGGTGGGCACCTGCTCAGAAAAACGAAGGTCTGCATAACGACCAAGAGGGACTTTTGAGCGTTCAGCAGATTGGCTAAGACATCGATTGGCAGTCCTCGACTTATGACCCCCAAAATTTCCACCCCCAAACTGGTTTGTGGCTGATTTTACGACACTTTTACCTTGGCTGTTAAACCAACCACTGCAGTTGTTAAATCAATCAAGTGGTCATTAAGTGCATCATTGATGCCAGCTGGGGGAGGCTCCGGGTGCCAATCACATGACATAAATATATGCCAGTTGCTACCCAGTCGCGTGAGTGTGGGGGTGTGTGCAACGGTTGGGTACAAGATCTAAGCCACATTTTTTTTTAGTGCCGGCATAACTTCGGTCACTAAACAAATCATCGTTAAGTCGAGGACTGGCTGTGCCGGAAAGTTGCCTGCGAAGGAGATTGGGCCGGTCTCCTCCACCAGCTGCTCCCTTTGGGGGGGAACCTTAACGACAGGAATCAGGGAAAGGTATAAATATATAAATATAACGCAAGCTCGGCGTCGGTTTTGAAAGGCATTTGACGTGATTTAGAGGGGGATATTCTGAGGAGCCTTGCAAAGCAGTGTTTCTCAACCTTGGCGACTTTAAGTCCTGTTGGACTTCAACTCCCAGAATCCCCCAGCCAGCGCAGCTGCGCTGGCTGGGGGATTCTGGGAGTTGAAGTCCAACAGGACTTAAAGTCGCCAAGGTTGAGAAACACTGTTGTAAAGGCCTTGAAAGGCTGTTTGGTCCAAGGCAAAATCATCGCTGCCATTTCGGAAGGTTCCTCTCCGAAGAATTACAATTATTTCAAAAATGTGAATCCCCGGGATCTACCAGGAGGCCTCTCCGCCCCTCAACGGCAGGATGCCCCCCAGCCCCAGCTGAGCACCCTAATTGCAACCCCCATCAGATCTCCATCCACAAAGTCTGACCTTAAAGGCAAAACAAACCCCCCCCCCCAAGCAAACCCACATTAGATTAAAAGGAAACGGCCGTCGGTTTAGTTCTATGAATAATGATGGTTTGCGGCCCCCAAATCCTTCCAGTTCTGTTATCATCAGCTCCTCTTTCCCATGATGTCATTTGATATCAGATGACCATCTCAAGTCAGTTTCAATGAAAATGGGAAGCTTACTAAGAAAAACCTGGCTGTTGAGCAGAAAAATCTGGGGACTTTTTCTTTCTTTTTAACAAAAAAAATACGTCTGAAAAATGAACTGCAAAAAACCAAAAATTCTTCTTAGGAAACCCCCCCCCACCAAAGATATTTTAAAGCGGTGTATCTCGCTTTGAAGACAGGTGGGATTCTGGGAGTTGAAGTCCACCCATGCTTCAAACTGGCTGCGTTTGAGTGAGGTCATTGCTCTACTGGTGAGTGATGGGTCCTGAAGCCAATGAGTAATTTGAGGGTGGGGTGGGGGGGTGGGTGAACAGTAAAGCCCTCTGCTTCGTATTGGGAGGGGGAGGCCCGGAGATTTAGGGAGGGGGAAGGCCGAATGGAGACCCTCCCCAAAAGGAATAGCTGGATCCAAGTTTTTGCACGTGTGAAAGTGCAAAAAATCATCCTGGGGACCCAAAAGTTGCGTTTCTTGCTCGCCTCACCTGTCATAATCCTAAATCCCCCACCCCCACGCCACATCAAAGCTTGCTCAAACCGAGAGCTCACCTGAGTGACTCAGAGGAAACGTATTTACAACGCATGGACTCCTCTAAAACCACAGGGTTCGTTCAACAAAAAAGCCACCTGCTTCTTCAAAATCCCCCACCCCTCCTTCCAGATTTTGCTTGGCGATTGACCTGTTGAATGTCCAGCCAGCCCAAAGACCTCCAGAGGCTGACGTGATGGCTCGGGAGGGGGGGGGAAGGGCTGGATCGCTCTTCCCTTGGACCACCAGCAGCCCCCCCCCCCCTGGGATGATCCCCCCCAAATCTTGTGCAGTTGGACCTCAAGGGAGACACCGAGTGTCGCTGTGAGATTGTGGGTCTGGGGGTTCCACGTGCCGGCGTGTATCTTTGTAGAAAACGACATTCACGAAAGTTCCTTAGCCCGACTATGTCTGCAGATGCTGGTGAAGACGACAGAGTTAGCCCTTAGAATTTGGCACAGGTAACTTCCAGCAATTCCATCGGGAGGGACAGAGGGAGGGAGGGAGGGAGGGGTGATGCTGTCCTTATCACCCACACCCACCTCCTCAGTTCCTTGGGGGGGGGGGCTTGCTACAAGGGAGGGAAAGGGAAAGAGAAAAAGAAAGAGGGGGAAGAGAAAGAGAAAGGAAAAGGGAGAGAAAAAGAGAGAGCAAAAGAAAGAAAGAAAAAGAGAGAGGGGGAAAGAGAAAGAAAGAATGAAACAAAGAGGGGAAGAGAAAGAAAAAGAGGGAGGGAGAGAAAAAGAAAGAGCAAAAGGAATAGGGAGGGAAGAAGGGAACAAAAGAGAAAAAGAAAGAGAAAAAGAAAGAGAAAAAGAGAAAGAAAGAAAAGAGAGAAAAAGAGAGAAAGAGAGAAAGAGAGAGAGAAAGAGGAAGGAAGAGCCCCTGCCCTTCCCTTCAGTTGGGGCCACAAAGGAGAGGGGAGGAGGAGGAGGGGGAAGCGCTGGCATGGAGAAGGGGAGGCAGGCGCCCCAGAGGGTCTCCCACCAAGCCCAGGAACCGTCTCAAACCCGAGAGACGCAGGCTGGCGCCAGGCCATTGCCCCCTCCTGCTGGGGAGCCACCTTCCCTGGCATTCAAGCCCCTCGGCTCCGCCGTGGGTCACACCGACGTCTCCGACTGCAGCCGCATGACAAACTTGTGCGACTTGGGGTCCACAAACTCCTCGGAGAGCTTGAAGAAGGGGATCTTCTTGGTGCTGACCACCAGGCTGAAGTCCTGGCGCTTCAGCACGAAGACCACGCCGTCCTTTAGCCCGTTGGTCACGGGCTCCTCGCTGACCAGAGTCCACTGCTTGGCCAGCCAGCGGTCCTTGTGGTACTGGATGGTGGGCCCTGCCGTCAGGTAGCGCTCCAGGAAGGCCTGTGAAGACGGACGGAGAGAAGGGCAGGTCAGACGGACATTGAGCGCGGGTGACGAGAAGAAGAGGTTGCAATTCAAAGGGGTTGTGCTAAACCAAAGCCTATTACCGTATTTTTCAGACTATAAGATGCACCAAGATCTCTGTTTGAAGGTATGAAATGCAAGGACAATAATGAATATAAGTATACTTTCTGGGGGGAAATAATGCTAATGTTAACTGAATATATATTGTAGAATGAAAATGAGGCCTTTAGTTATACTAGATGAAAAGTTTGAGACGGTAAATATTATTCAAAGATGTAAATGTTAAAACACCTGTAACCAAACGACATGCTCCATGTGATTATGGTTTTTCTTTTTGTGCTTTTTTTTTTAATTCTATTTTATTGTTGGGTCTATTAAATATATAACAGAGAGATACGGGGTGTGTGTGGGGGGGGGGAAATGTAGTTGGGATGGATTGCCACAGGTAGGGGAATAAGAAACGATACGAAATTATAATCTATTAAATGAAATAATGAATGATAAAGGTTAAAACACCTGTAATCAAATGACATACTGTATGTGAGGATGGGCTTTGTTTTTATTTATTTTTATTTTTATTTTTTTCTTTTCTGCCTTTCTTTTTCTATTGTTGTATGATTATGTTGTCTATGTAACAAAAATTTAAAAAAATTTACTATAGAAAAAAAAAAGACACACTAAGATTTTGAAGAGGTAAATTAAAAAAAAAACAAAAGATTTTGCACTCTGCAGGAATCCCAAACCCTCTGCACGCCTCGTTTTTTTGTGAAAAGCAGGGCATGCAGATGGTTTGGGAGGCCTGCAAAGGGCTCCTGGGGGCTGGGGGGGGGGGGGGCAAGGCAAAAACGAGCAAAAAAATCAGCCCGTTTTTCATGAAGACAGGCAGTTTTTTTGTCCCAAAAAAAGGGCATGCATAGCCTTTAGGAGTCTTGTAGTTTGCTCCTAGGGGCTGGGCGGGGCAAAAACGAGCAAAAAACAGCCCATTTTTGGCTTGTTTCTGCCCTCCCCAGCCCCCAGGAGCACTCTGGAAGCCTCCAAAACTCTCTGCATGTCCATTTTTGCGAAGGGGGCAGGTTTTGGGAGGCCAAAAATGCTGTATTCAGTGTATAAGGCGCACCCAGATTTTCACCCTCTATTGGGGGGGGTGCGTCTTATACACCGAAAAATACAGTACTTCCTATTATATCCCCCAAAGATGTAGCTCAACAAACTTTTCGAGTTGATAAAAGTGCAGGTAAGTCCTCAACGTACGACTACGATGGAGCCCAACATTTCTGTGGCTGAGCGAGAGTTAATCTTGCCCCATTTTATGACCTTTCTTTTCACAGTTGTTAAGCGAATCACTGCATTGTTAAATCAGTAACACAGTCGTTAAAGTGAATCGGGCTTCCCCATTGCTTCTCAGAAGGTTGCAAAAGGGGATCGCAGGAGCCCCGGGACACTGCGACCGTCACAAATACGAGTCGGTGCCAAGTGAACTTTGCCACGTGAATTTTGATCGCAATGGTCGTAAGTGTGAAAAACGGTCACAAGTCACTTGTTCAGTGCCGTTGTGCGGCTTTCTAATGGTCAGTAAATGAACTGTTGTGAGCTGAGGACCATTTGCAATAGTAATGCCAACAATAATACTTAAAATGAACCTGCTAAGATCTGCTTATCAAATTGACTTTTGAGATAAATATTATCCATTTAACCGTCTTCCGATTAGGTCCTTGGGCGCCCTCTGGTGGCGCTGTGGATTCTCTGCGCAGTGTTTCTCAACCTTGGCGACTTTAAGTCCTGTTGGACTTCAACTCCCAGAATCCCCCAGCCAGCGCAGCTGCGCTGGCTGGGGGATTCTGGGAGTTGAAGTCCACAGGACTTAAAGTCGCCAAGGTTGAGAAACACTGCTCTGGCGCCACTCAGCCTTGAGTTGATTTTAAGACAGCGTGAGAGTTAAACCTGATACTGGCTTTAAAGCCGACACAAAGTAAAACTATTTTAAAGTACTATTTGTGTGCTCCGTCTTGGCCTGGAATCAAATTTAATCAGATTCTTCCAGAAAATTTCTTGCACAGAATCGCCTCGTAAAATGCGCAGAAGAATTCGGAAACCAGCCGAAATGAAGTCAAGTTACAAGCAACTTTGAACCACAATTGGGGCAGAAATTTTCACTTGCTAAGCGATGTGACCGCACCCAACTTTATGACTTTTTGGGCCATGGTCATTAAGTGGATTCAGCGCCCCCCACCCCTCACAAATTAACTCTGATGGTCAGAAGAACCCTGGGAAGGTCCAAATGGCGATGGTGTGTTTGAGGGGACCCTGTGACGGTCGTTAAGTGAGGGGACTAGATGTAAGTCAAGGACGACAGAAAAAAGCTTCAACTAAAACGCCAAAAATTCTGACTCCGCCACAGTTCCAAATTCAGGACTGTTCAGCAGTCTATTCCATTTGAACCTCCATGTTCAAGAGCATTCTACCTCAGACTATCAGAAAGCAGCTGAGCTGATTTGAATTCATTCCCCAAATAGGAAAAGCAGCTTCACTGGTGTGGACTGCATTTCCACCTCGTGCTGGACCCTGGGCCCCACCGCCTGGACCTCACTGGCATTCTTCGGGCTGAATGGACGGGTGGGCAGCCAGAGAACCCCCCTCCCCTTCCTATCATCCCCCCCAGAACTTATCAAATAATCTTCTTTTGGGGGGGGGGGAAAAACCCTCTCCAAAGAGCAAAGGAAGAGGGAAGGAAGGAGAGAAGAAAGGAGGGAAGGAAGGAGAGAAGGAGAGAAGAAAGGAGGGAAGGAAGGAGGGAATGTAGGAGAGAAGGAAGGGGGGAAGGAAAGAGGAAAGGAAGGGGGAAAGGAAGGAGAGAAGGAGAGAAGAAAGGGAGGGAAGGAAGGAGGGAAGGAGAGAAGGAGGGAAGGGGAAGGAGGGAGGGAAGGAAGGGGAGTAGGAGAGAAGAAACGAGAGAAGGAAAGAGGGAGGAGGGAAGTAGGACCGTTGTAAGATAAGATGGATCTATGGGATGGTAAGAAAGCAATCTTCAAGTATATTGTCAACAGTAGGAAAAATTGTTATAAATACATATTATTTATAACAGTTATGAGATCATATAATTGTGAATGTATATATGAAATTGATTAAAAAAAAAACACCAAAGAGCAATCCCCAAGATCATCGGGACCACAAAATGGATCAACAGAGTTGGAAGGGACCTTGGAGGTCATCTAGTCCAACCCCTCCCCTCGCCTAAGCAGGAGACCCTACACCATTTGTGACAAGAGGGCAGTCCAGTCTCCTCTTGAAAGCCTCCAGGGATGAAGCTCCCACAACTTCCGAAGGCAACTCCTGTTCCATGGGTGGATTGTTCTCCCTGTCAGGAAATTCCTCCTTATTTCCAGGTTGAATCTCTCCTTGGTCAGTTTCCATCCATTCTTCCTTCTCTGGACCTTCTGGGGCTTTGGAGAACAGCCTCGCGCTTCTCATAGAGCGGGAGATTTCTCCTCTCAGACTTGAAAGATTCTGCTTAATGTCGCCTTCCATAAAGGTAGAAGTAGCTTACCTGGGTGCGTTTCCTGCCTGGCCCACCTGGTAAGGCTGCCCCCTTCTTCCTGCAGAATCATTCCACCCCTCTCCCCCCCAGAGCAGAGGACCTGCGATGGAAGCCACCAGCTGCTCCCTGGAGTCTCCCTCCCCTCCTCCCCTCCGCCTACCTTGGGCGTCATGTCGTGAGTGATGCAGAACTCCAGGTGCTGGAGGATGCTCTCCATCGTGTGGTAGGGCTGCTGCTTGGTGGTGCGCAGGTACTTCTGCATGGCTCGGGCCATGGAGGCGAAGATGGCCTGGGCGGCCTCCCTGGGGTCCATGATCTCCCGGGGATTCTTCTGGTCCTCCTCCTGGAGTCGCTTGATGTGTGTGAAGGCCTCTTCCACGGCCACCACCAACCTGCAAAGGGCAGGGACCTCGTCACAGCAAGCCAACCAGGATGGAGAAGAGGATGGGAACCCACCTTCAGCCCAGAGTAAGCCGCCCACCGTGCCAGGCCCATTCACAGAATCCCCTCTGAAGT
Organism: Thamnophis elegans; assembly: GCF_009769535.1. Lineage (NCBI taxonomy): Eukaryota > Metazoa > Chordata > Lepidosauria > Squamata > Natricidae > Thamnophis > Thamnophis elegans. Next base: position 16,912,526 of record NC_045557.1, on the reverse strand, counting down.
TTTGCCAGCAGAGGGAAGAAGGAAAAGGGGCCCAAGACAAGAAGAACGGGAGAATCCCCACAAGACTCTGAAACTATATGCTAAGACTGCATTACTATTATTCTGCTCATCCTTCCTAGTACCCATCTCCTCCCACTTATGGCTATAACCTTGTTGCTTGTATCTTTATGCTTTATATTGTTTTATTCAGTTTCCCAGTACGATTTTCATTGCTCACCGTATTTTTCGGAGTATTAGACGCTCCAAAGTATAAGACGCACCTACCGTATTTTTCGGACTATAAGACGCACCTTTTCCCCCTCAAAAAAGAGGCTGAAAATCTGGGTGCATCCTATACACGGAATACAGCATTTTTGGCCTCCCAAAACCCGCCCCCTTCACCAAAATGGCCGTGCATAGCCTTTAGCAGGCTTTCAGAGAATTCCTGGGGGCTGGGGAGGGCAGAAAAGAGAGAACAGCTGGCTGTTTTTTGCTCAATTCCCCCCCCCCCCAGGAGCACCCTATAAGCCTCCTAAAGGCTATGCATGCAAGATTTTTGACAATAAAGGGGGCATTTTTGCAAAAAATGGGCCATTTTTGCTTGTTTTAAGGGGGGGGACACCCCCAAGGAGCACTCTGCAAGCCTAAAGGCTATTCGTGCCCCTTTTTTTGAAACAAAATGGGCTGTTTTTGGAAGGTCTGCAGATTGCAAAACCTTTTTTTTTTTTTTTAATTTGCCTCTTCAAAACCTTGGTACATCTTATACTCTGAAAAATCTGAAAGCTTTTGGGGAGGAAACCAAGGGGAAAAAAATCTGCCTCTGCCTCCCAGCCATTTGCCTCCTTGCAACAAACAGCAAGTTTCACTTTCAGTTTAAGGGCCTCCCGATCATCAGCTGTTTCAAGCTGCAGGGATTCCTATAGCCTATTGCAGCCTCTGCAAGCCCCATTTTCCCAAGTTTGCTGCAAGGAGGTAAATTGCTGGAAGGCAGAGGCCAAAGGGTGGGGGCCGGTGGGTGGGTGGAGCTACATTCAGTGTATAAGACGCACCCAAATTTTCTTCGTCTTTGGGGGTGGGAAGTGCGTCTAATACTCTGAAAAATACGGAATTTAGTAACCTATGGCTACCACTAAGTGTTAAATCTTTTGATTCTCGATGAATGTATTTTATTTCTGTTTTTAGGTATACCGAGAGCTTATGCAGCAAAGACAAATTCCCTTGGCCAATGAAGAATTCTGTTCCATTCTGAAGAGGGGGGGGAAGACAATCTTCCAACTTCACTCTCCAATTTGCTCCCCACCAGGAGTTTTAGCATTTTGACAAGGCAATGTGCATTTCTGCATTCTAATCTGCTTACCGGGTGCTTACGAGTGTGATGCTCAAAGCACATTACAGCTCTCCTCGGCTTAAGGTTAATCCTATTACTGAGGACGGGAGCCTGCGTGAAGCGCAGAGGCGCCCGGGGGCCATTTCAGCCGAGGCTGGAGCTCTTTTCCAAATTGATAAAGAGAATATTTACTGTAAGGTCCTTGCTGCTCTCTGTGGTTGGCTGGGTGGCTGGGTTTTTTGCAGACGTTTTACTACCCAGTTAGGTAACATCATCAGTGCTAGAAGGGAGTGGGACTTGTGGAGAGGAGGAGGAGAAGGAAGAAAAAGAGGAGAAGGAAGAAAAAAAGAGGAGGAAGGGAGGAGGAGGAGGACAACTGTGGGGTCCTTGATGCTCTCTCTGAGCTTGGTGGTTTTCTTGCAGACATTTCTTGACCCAACTAGGTAACATCATCAGTGCTAGAAGGGAGTAGGGGTTGTGAAGAGGAGGAGGAGGAAGAAGAGGAAGGGAAAAAGGAGGAGGAGGAGGAGGAGAACCAGGAAGAGGAGGAGGAAGGACTGTGAGGTCCTTGATGCTCTCTCTGAGCTTGGTGGTTTTCTTGCAGACATTTCTTGACCCAACTAGGTAACATCATCAGTGCTAGAAGGGAGTAGGGGTTGTGAAGAGGAGGAGGAGGAAGAAGAGGAAGGGAAAAAGGAGGAGGAGGAGGAGGAGAACCAGGAAGAGGAGGAGGAAGGACTGTGGGGTCCTTGATGTTCTCTCTGAGCTTGGTGGTTTTCTTGCAGACGTTTCATGACCCAACAAGGTAACATCATCAGTGCTAGAATGGGGTTTGTGGAGAGGAGGAGGAGGGCTGTGGGGCCCTTGATGCTCTCTGAGCTTCGTTGTTTTCTTGCAGACGAAAGCCGAAGCCAATTAACACCCGGGGAGTCATTGGATAAGAGATGGGCAGCAAATAAATCCCATAAAGGGGAAACCAATTCGGCTGCTGCTTCCTTGAAATCGGAGCCGATCCGAGGATTTTGCTCCCAAACCAACTCAAGAATTCACACGTCAGGAATTCCCACCCTCTGCGGGAACCTGAACTTGGGGTGTTTTTTTTCTCAGGTGGGAAACACACACACACACACAGGCCCTTTGGAGGGGGGACCCACCTGGCTCTCCTCTTTCGCACCCGGCGCTCGTGTTCTGCTTCCTCGTAGTAGTACTCGTTGTGGCTGTTGTCCCGCCTCCGGGCAGCTGCAGCGATAACAGCCCGCGATTGGCTGGTGGAGTTGTTGGTTGTGTTTTCTGGAGGGAGGGAGGAGGGAGGGAAGAGCTATGGAGTTATGGAGGCGCCTCTCAAAGCTCCTCAAACGGGGGGATCATAGACACCCTCATTCCAGCAGAGGGCTGGACTAGAAGACCTCCAAGGTCCCTTCCAGCCCTACGATTCTAAAACAGGAGTGTCCAAACTTGAGAACTTTAAGACTTGTGGACTTCAACTCCCAGAATTCCCCAGCCAGCTATGCTGGCTGAGGAATTCTGGGAGTTGAAGTCCACAAGTCTTAAAGTTCTCAAGTTTGGACACCCTTGTTCTAAAGGTAGAATCTGTCGCTTCGCTAAATATTGGTGGAGAATAACATGCAAGCAATCTCCCCCCCTCCAAAAAAATCTTCCTGGGTCACCAAATTCTCTGTTTCATAGTCTAAATCAGCGTTTTTCAACCTTGGCAGCTGGGAGAATAACAGAGTGTTGGAAGGGACCTTGAAGGCCATCTAGTCCAACCCCCACCACCAAACCATCCAAGCAGGAGACCCTTACACCATTTCTGACAGATGGCAGCCCAACATTTGGACTTCAACTCCCAGAATTCCCCAGCCCGCTTTGACTTATGACCACAATTGAGATCAGAATTTCGGTCACTATACAATGCTGTTCGTTCCTCAAGTCATTTTGTCAGATTCTATTTTACGGCTGTCGTTAAGTGGTTCCCCCCACAGACTTAGCTCGCAGAAAACATGATAACCGTTGTAACTTTGAGGATGAGTCTGAAGTCACTTTTTCAGAGGTTGTCATAACTTCAAGCTATCGTTAAACGAAGGGTCGCAAGCCGAGACTTTAGTTCCACAGAATATGGATAAATCCCAAGGTGAACACCCAAAAATCCAGTCCATGTTTAATCTGGAAAGGGGGTGGGGAGGGAGGACTTGGTGGCTGGGGGATTCTGGGAGTTGAAGTCCGCACATCTTCCAAGCAAAGTTTTTTTTTTAATGTTTTTGTTACATATTTAAAATTCTTTTATAAACAGAGTGTTGTTCGATTTCCCCCCCCTCTAACATTTTCACATATAATATAATTCATTTCACATTATACTTCCATTTCCCATTTTAGCCGCTTCTATTTTTTTCCAAAGTTTTTTTTTGTTTGTTACATGTTTAAAGTTATTTTTAAAGTCCACGCAACTTCAAGTTGCCACGGTTCACAGACACACACACACACATGCACGCACCCACGGTCTAAAGCCGTCAAGCTATCGATACTTCTACCCAGTTGGGGAGATCAGATGCCCATCTAAGCTACCTTTTAGAACAGTGTTTCTCAACCTTGGCGACTTTAAATCCTGTGGACTTCAACTCCCAGAATCCCCCAGCCAGCTTTGCAGTTTTAGAAGAGAAGCGAGGTGGCAGGGCTGGCACCCTGGATTGGCACTCAAGTGCTCACAGGCATCATCAGCACCGCCTGCCCCCCCAACCCCCTAAACCAGCTGGGATTGTCCCACAAGTAGTTGGAAACTCCGGAATTTGCATCGTACAACATCTAGAAGGCGCCATGCTTGGGATGTCAGCAGAATAACAGAAATGGAAGGGACCTTGGAGGTCTTCTACTCCAACCCTTTCCATTTCAGTGATGGAGGGAAGCCGTTCCAGTGGTTGATTGTTCTCACGGTTAATTCCTCCTTAGTTCTAATAAGTTGCTTCTCTCCTTGATTAGTTTCCATCCATTCTTCCTGACAATGTCCTGCTGGAGCAGGGTTGGACTAGATGACCTCCAGGTCCCTTCCAATCTTGGATTATCCTCTGAAGCTGCGTCTAGTGCCAAGTTTATAGTCCTTCCTCTCCTTTTTCCTTCCCTTCCTCCCTTTTTTTTCTCTCTCCTCTCTCTTTCTCTCTTTCTTTCTCGTTCTTTTTCTTTCCCTCCCCTCTTTCTTTCTCTCTCCTCTCTCTCCTTTCTCTCTCCTCTCTCTTTCTTTCTCATTCTTTTTCTCTCTCATCTTCCTTTTTTCTTTCTCTCTCCCCTCTTTCTTTCTCTCTCCTCTCTCTCTTCTCCTTCTCTCTCCTCTTTCTCTCTCTCCTCTCTCTCTCTTTCTTTCTCGTTCTTTTTCTCTCTCTCTCCTCTCTTCCTTTTTTCTTTCTCTCTCCCCTCTCTGTCTCCTCTCTCTCTCTCCTCTCTCTCTTTCTTTCTCGTTCTTTTTCTTTCTCTCTCCGCTCTCTATTTCTCTTTCTTTCTCTCTCCTCTCTTTTCTTTCTTTCTCTCTCCTCTCTCTCTTTCTTTCTCATTCTTTTTCTTTCTCTCTCCTCTCTATTTCTCTTTCTCTCTCTCTTTCTCTCTCCTCTCTCTCTCTTCTCCTTCTCTCTCCTCTCTTTCTCTCTCTCTCCTCTCTCTCCTCTCTCTCTTTCTTTCTCATTCTTTTTCTTTCTCTCTCCTCTCTATTTCTCTTTCTCTCTCTCTTTCTCTCTCCTCTCTCTCTCTTCTCCTTCTCTCTCCTCTCTTTCTCTCTCTCTCCTCTCTCTCCTCTCTCTCTTTCTTTCTCATTCTTTTTCTTTCTCTCTCCTCTCTATTTCTCTTTCTCTCTCTCTTTCTCTCTCCTCTCTCTCTCTTCTCCTTCTCTCTCCTCTCTTTCTCTCTCTCTCCTCTCTCTCCTCTCTCTCTTTCTTTCTCATTCTTTTTCTTTCTCTCTCCTCTCTATTTCTCTTTCTCTCTCTCTTTCTCTCTCCTCTCTCTCTCTTCTCCTTCTCTCTCCTCTCTTTCTCTCTCTCTCCTCTCTCTCCTCTCTCTCTTTCTTTCTCGTTGTTTTTCTTTCTCTCTCCTCTCTCTATTTCTTTCTCTCTCTCTCCTCTCTCTTCTTTCTTTCTCTCTCTCTCTCTTTCTTTTTCATTCTCTTTTTCTTTCTCTCTCCTCTCTATTTCTCTTTCTTTCTCTTTCTCTCTCTCTCTCTCTCCTCTCTCTCTCTTTCACAGCACCACACACCCCTCCTTTTTGGCCTAGCATGCTTCAGGGAAGCCTATTGGGAGCAAAAATGGATCCCCACCCCCACATTTCCAGAGAATCTGTAGTTAAAAAAATGCTTAAAAGGTTTTTTTTCTAAAGTTCTAAGATCAGCTGTGCGATGTGTGGTCATTGGAACTTTTTTTTTTAGTAAATTTTACTATTGGTTCTGGGAACCAGCAGCATTTTTTACTACTGGTTCAGATGAACTGGCCCGAACCGGTAATCTTTCACCCCTGATGTGGCCTCCCCGAGGCAGTCCAAAGAGCTACTAACACAGTGTTTCTCAACCTTGGCGACTTTAAGTCCTGTGGACTTCAAGTCACCAAGGTTGAGAAACACTGTACTAACCACTGTACTAACACTTCATGTGATCTTGACCAAGAACCCGGCAATCAAGTTAGATCTGCAGAGCAGGAGGAAAGTAGATCCTCCTCTCCTGTGGATGGAGGACTGAATCCGGTGCTTCGGAAGGGGCTCCCAACGCTTACCTTCGCCAAGCGAGTAGACTTTGAAGCCGGACATTTTCTTAGTCAGAACGGACTTGGGCAGGTTGAGCAAAGCTGGATTATAGACGGGGAAATCGTGGTAATAATTCTCCAGGATCCACACGGCGACTCTCTGGATGCTGCAGAGAAGGAAGCGTTAGATCCAGCTTTAGTTGGGAGACGACAAGGGAACCGGAGTGATCACCGAGGGATCCTGTTACACAGCAGAATAAGGCAGAATCTGGCTCATTTGCTTTTAGCATGACCAGTTTAATGTCCCTTGAGAGCATTTTAACAAACGGCATCCTTGTTTGGTTTGGTGGCTGCAGAGCTTCAGATAGAAAGTCCCTACAGAAAGTGGTGAGGACAGCGGAGATTACATGAAGCTTGCTTCCCGTCATTCAGGATACTGCTTATAAGTGCTATGTGCTTAGAGCTCAAAGCATCGCTAGAGACCCCACACACCCACTGTAGGGTCTGTTTCTGTTTCTCCCCTCTGGGAGGAGGGGTTTTTGAAGGATTTCTGGCAGATTCTGTAACCACTTTGTTCCCTAAGCCGTGCTGTGGGCAAACTCACAAGAATCGTTTTTCTCGCCGTGTACATTTATACATCCAAACTAGACTGTTGTTTCTCTGTGTCATGAAATATATGTGGGAGTATACCATATTTTTCGGAGTACAAGACGCACATTTTCCCTCAAAAGAGGCTGAAAATCTGGGTGCGTCTTATACACTGAATACAGCATTTTTGGCTTACCAAAACCCCACCCCTTCACTAAAATGACCGTGCATAGCTTTTAGGATGCTTTCAGAGAGCTCCCGGGGGCTGGGGAGGGCAGAAATGTGTGAAAAACAGGCAATTTCCCCCCCCTCAGCACCCAGGAGCACCCTATAAGCCTCCTAAAGGCTATTCATGCCCTCTTTTTTGCCCCCCCCCCAAGCACTGTACAAGCCTCCTAAAGGCCCTTTTTTGTGAGGGAGGGGTTTGCCAAGTGCAAAACCCTTTTTTTTTTAATTTGCCTCTTCAAAACATTGGTGCATCTTATCCTCCAGTGGGTCTTATACTCTGAAAAATACATAATTTTGTATTTATTTATTCTGTCATGTTTTTCTATAGTGCCTATTGAAGGCCTTTGAGAGCTGCATGCAGCAAAATTTCATCTTTATGTCTGCTGATTAGTGGACACTCAAAGTGACAATAGATTTATTCTTAAGTCTTATTAGGGCTCACGGCTGGGCATGAGATTGGGGGGGGGGGCACTTCAGCTTCTTCCCCAACAGTAACAAAAAAGAAAGAAAGAAAATTCTGGATCGCAGACGTTGCAATACCGAAGACAACAGAAGGGAAACATATACGAAGACCTGCAAAGACAGTCCTCGGGCTTACAGCCGCAATTCAGCCCAAAATGTATGTTGCTAAGTGAGAAATTCGTTAAGTGAGTTTTGCCCCATTTCACGACTCTTCTCGCCACCTTTGTGAAGCGGACGAGTGCAGTTCTTAAATGAACAACACAAACTGTGAAGCCCACCTGGCTTCCCCACTGACTTGACTTGCCAGAAGGTCGCAAAAGTGGATCGAACGACTCCGGGGGCCACTGCAACCGTCATAAATACGGGTCAGTTGCCAAGTATCCGATGTTAATCACGTGACTGTGGGGAATGCTGCAACGGCCGTCTTAAGTGTGGAAAAAAATGGCCGTAAGTCCCTTTTTCCAGTGCTATTGCAATGTGTCACTAAATGAACTGTTGTAAATTGAGGACCGTAATTTTTGGAGTATAAGACACACCCAAGATTTTGAAGACGTAAATTTTTTTTAAAAAAGGTTTTGCACTCTGCAAGGCCCATTTTTTGCCAAAAAACCAGGGCATGCATAGGCTTTGGGAGACTTATACAATGCTCCTGGGGGCTGGTGGGGCAAAAACGAGCAAAAAACAGCTAATTTCTGCCCTCCCCAGCCCCCAGGAGCACTTTGGAAGCCTCCTAAAGGCTATGCACATCCATTTTTGTGAAGGGGGAGGGGTTTCAGGAAGCACAAAATGCTGTATTCAGTATATAAGATGCATCCAAGATTTTCACCCTCTTTTGGGTGGGGGAAGGTGGATCTTATACTCTGAAAAATACGATACCTGTAGAACTAGAATGACTGTGGCTCAGGGACCAACGGCATCGACATCCCCTTCCAGTCCATTGCAAAAGGCAGCTCCCATCCTGTGACGAGGCTTCAACGCCACCGAATAGCCGGCCCTGCCCATCCTTGATCGCGTGGAGATGCCGCCAAGCCCCTCTGACGCTCTGCTGCCCTTACCTGAGGTGCCCCACGTTGTAGAAGCGGCTGGCCCCGTCGGTGGAGCGCACCACCTTGAGGGTGAAGTGGGGCTGGAGCTGGCGCAGCTCCAGCAAGACTACCGCCAAGTAGTGGACGAAGAGCAGGGCGTCCACCAGCGAGACGGCGTACTGGACGATGCCCTGGTAGTTGGTGTCGCGGGAATCCAGGATGCGGACGCCGTAGAAGAGCCAGTAGGAGGCCACCAGGAGGAAGACCAGCACCATCAGGAGGGCCCGGAAGACGAAGATGCGGGGCAGGAAGGCCTTGGGGCGGCGGAAGAAGAGGGCCCAGCTGCCCAGCAGGAGGATCAGCAGCTTGAAGGCCACTGAGATGAAGAGGCCCTCGCAGGGGGTCCCGCAGGGGCTCAGCTGCTCCCCCCACAGCAGCTGGGGCAGCAGCATGAAGGCGATGGGGGTCAGGAAGGAGAGCAGGGCCAGGGCCCCCGCCAGCGAGACCCCCAGGTGGCGGGAGCAGTCCAGGTGGGCGCTGTCCTCCATGTCCTTGGTGATGCGCGTGATGTCATCGTGGGAAATGCTGTGCTCCGATGTGCCGGTCACCACTGTGGTCGTCTCGCCCCAGTTGTCGTCCTGGCGGGAAACAAAAGCAACGTTGGGGGGGGGGTCAAAGGGGAGGGGAGGCAGCCGTCTTCCAGTCAGGAGAGCTGTCCCGGGCGGCTGCAAAGGGTCTTGTCTACAGCCCCACGCAGGGACCCCAGCTGGACGGGGAGCAGCCCTGCAGCCTCTCCGGTCGGCCTCTGGCCCCTCCCAGTGGATGATGGAGAGATGAGAGAATAGATAGGTGGACGGATAGATGAACGGCCTGGATGGGGAAATTGGATGGATGGATGGATGGATAGAGAAATTGGATAGATGATGGATGGATGGATTGGATGGATGATGAATGGAGAAATTGAATGGATGGTAGGTGGACGGATAGATGGATAGATGGAGAAAGTGGATGGATGGATGGATGTATAGGAAAAATTGGATAGATGTATGGATGGAGAAAGGATGGATAGATGGAGAAATTGGATAGATGGATGGATGGAGAAAGTGATGGATGGATAGGAGAAATTGGATGGATGGATGGATGGATGGATGGATGGATGGATGGATGGATGGATGGATAAATTGGATGGATGATGAATGGAGAAATTGAATAGATGGATGATGGATGGACGGATAGATGGATAAATGGAGAAATTGGATGGATGGATGGATGGATAGATGGATGGATAGATGGAGAAATTGGATGGATGGATGGAGAAAGTGGATGGACTCTTCCCCACTCACCCTTTCGTCCCCTCGGGTCGACTCGTTGTCCAGCAGGGGCTCTCCGGGAGCCTGGATGGTGACCGACTTGTCTCCCCGGCTCCCATCTCGACTCTTGGAGCGATGCCGCTCTCGGCGGTCTCTGTGGGGCAAGAGAGGGTCCCGGGAGTTGGGGGGGGGGGGCAGCTCAGGTCACAAGCATCGCAACACCCACCTTCTCCCTAACCAGCTCCTCCTTCCACCTGCTGGTTGTGGAAGAAAATGGGGGATCTCGCACACAGGCAGTCCTCGACATACGACAGTTTGTTTAGTGACTCTTCAAAGTTACAACGGCACTGAAGGAGGTGGCTTTTTCACAGTTAACGACCATTGCAGCATCCGCATAGTCACAAGATCCAAATTTGGACGCTTGGCAAGTAACTCATAGTTATGACGGTCGTAGTGTCCTGGGGTTACGTGATCCCCTTTTGCGACCTTTGGACAAGCAAATTAAATGGGGAAGCCAGATTCACTTAACGACCGTGCTATTAAACTTAACAGCTGCGATGATTCACTTAGCAACTGTTGCAAAAAAAAGGTTATAAAATGGGGCAGAACTCACTTAGCAAGTGTCTCGCTTAGCAACAGAAATTTAAGGCTCAATTGTGGTTGTAAGTCGAGGACTACCTGACGTCCTAATTTACAGCCTCTGCCAGGGGTTTTTTTCCTTTTCTCCTTTTCACCACCAGATAGCAAAATGTTATCCACAAGGGTCTTTAAAAGGGGGGCTTGAGGCCAAAGCATTCGAATCCAGGACAACCGGGATTTCCCGGGGGTCTCTAAAATGCAGAGCCATGGAATTGGCAAATCACCGTTAAGCTTCACCCCAGATCCAGCCATAAATCACAGGTTTCAACTCAACTTTTGGAAGGGAAGATTCCCAAATATAATATGCCGCTTGGCTGGAATCTTTGCTGCAGACAAGACCAAAGGCTCCAGGAGCCAAAATCAGTTGCCCAGCGCACCACAAAGAAGCCACAACTTTTGCTCTGCAACCATGTTTCTCAATCTCAACAACTTTGAAGATGTGGGACTTCAAATGTCGACCAGCAGGCAGGGGAACTGTGGGGACGGAATTATTTTAAAGTTGGGGAGATTGCAAAACACGCCTTAAATTCTTAAATTCTAGGCTTCTTCCGTTTACCCCCCACAAAAATTAACTGAGTCTAGGAGAGTCTCCTGGTGACCTGTGGGAAATGGGGGGAAATTCCAAGCAGGATTACCATGTTTTTCGGACTATAAAACCAGTGTACAACTCAAGAATGGACATTGGCATTGGAGATGGCTAAAATATCAGCATATCTTAAAGATCACTCAAATGAGAGATATAAACGAGACTGGAAAAAATGGATTGACTATATACAAAATAAATACGGGACCAAGAAATTCCAGTTAGCCTATGCTTAAGATCAGAAATGATTTAAACTGTTTAAAGTTGGCTCAGCAAGAAGAAGCTAAGATCAATGTAGAGATGTCATTAATTTCTTTATTTCTTTTTTCTCAATAGATTTTAGACTGTGTTTGTTAAAAATCCATACCGTGTACGGGTTCTGGGAAGTCGGGGGGTGGAAGGAGGAGGGGGGTTGGGGGGGAGGGGGGGAGAGGGGGGGGAAGGGGGTATACATTAGGCTAGACAAGAATTTGGTGGTAAACTAGAACTATTTTGACACACAAAAATTGTACTCCGATGTCTTACTGATTGAGGAATGATGAAATGTTTGTTTTAAAAAAAATAAAACTTTTGAACCCAAAAACCAGTGTATAAGACGCACCAAGATTTCAAAGAGGTAAGTAAGAATTCAAAAGTTTTTGTCCTCCGTGGCCCCCATAAGGACTCCGCAGGCTTCAGCAGGTCTGGGGGAAGGCAAAAACGCCTGTTTTGGGGCAGAAAACAGGCTGTTCTTCTCAAAAACAGGAGCATTTTTGCCTTCCCCCAGCCTTGCTGAAGCCTGCGGAGTGCTTATGGGGGCTGGGGGAAGGCAAAAGCGCCTCCGTTTTTGCAAAAAAAACCGGCCCATTTTTGGCTTGCTTTTCGCAAAAATGGGATGCGGGGGCGGGGCTTCAGGAGGCAAAAAAATAGCTATATTTGATGTATAAGACGCACCAACATTTCCACGCTCTTTTAGGGGTGGGGAAAGGTGCGTCTTATACTCCGAAAAATACTGTAAATTATGCTGTCCCTTTGCAGGCCACCAAATCCAGACTGCAGCATTCCAGTCCGCCACTAGGTGGCAACACAGACTTCCAGTTCTCCCGGCATCCAAAACTCTGAACCCAGATGTGATTATTGCCCCGCCCATGAAGCTGTTTGCCTTTCTGGCATTAGCAAACAACACCCACAAAGGAGAATATTTGTAGCTCCGGGTTGAAAGGAGAGATCTCTGGTGCTCTCTGAGGCCTGGTGGTTTTCTTGCAGACATTTTCATGAACCCAACCAGATAACATCACCAACTGGCCCTGATGGGGTTGCCTAGCTGGGTCATGAAACGTCTGTAAGGAAAGAAGCAAGCAGAGAGATCACGAAGGAGTCCTTGCAGCAAACAATATTTCACAGAATAATGGCTAGATTAGTGATGGCTAAATAGCCGGGGCACAAAATTGGGATATTCAAAGAAATGAGTGGCATAATGAAAAGATAGATAAGATAGATAAATAGGTAGGTGATGGATGGATGGATAGATGATGAATGGATAGATGGATAATCTACCTATCCATCCATCACCTACCTATTATCTATCTACCAATTACCTACCCTCCTATCTCAATGTATCTTATTCATCTCATAGAACAGTGTTTCTCAACCTTGGCAACTTTAAGTCCTGTGGACCTCAACTCCCAGAATCCCCCAGCCAGCTACACTGGCTGGGGGATTCTGGGAGTTGAAGTCCAACAGGACTTAAAGTCGCCAAGGTTGAGAAACACTGTCATAGAATCATAGGACAGAAGGGACCTTAGAGGTCTTCTAGTCCAACCCCCTGCTCAAGCAGGAGACCCAACACCATTTCAGACATATGCCTGGTCCAATCCCTTCTTAAAAAACCCCAGTGATGGAGCACCCACAACCTCTGGAGGCATCCCACTGGATATCCTCTCTGTCCGTCTTTTATCCCTTGCTCAACCTTCTACCAAGGCTCTCCAGATCTTCCCCGTGGCTCCTCCTCCACCTGCCCCAAACTCAACCCGTCTGGCCGGCTCACCTGGGCTTCCGGGAGCTGCGCGAGTGCCCCGATTTATAGGAGTACCCTGAATATTGCGATTCGTTGTCCATGTTGTCCGAACGCCGACCCTTGTAGCGATCCACGTTGATGGACTTGGATCTGGCGGGCCCTGGGACAGCCACCAAGGCAGCCGCGGCCTCCTTCAGAGTCGGCTTCTTTAGGCCGAGGGGCACCTTCAGAAAGTCAACTTTCACCTTGAAGGACTCTATTTTGATCGGCTGGCTGGGCACAACCTAGAAGAAAAGAGGCGCACCTGTGTGGGAGGAAGACACAACGGGTTAGTCCCACTCATCCTACCCACCAAAAAGCCCACCTGGAGCACACAGGACAACCTAAGGGGAGAAGAAGCTGAGGGACTAGGAGGCCCTCTGTGGAGGACCTAATTAATTTACAAGCCTCGAGAAGAAATCCAGTCTTTTATTAGGAGGAACATTTTGGCATTTTCGGCTGCGGAGGAGCCAAATCTGATTTCCGGTTAATGGCGTCTGACCTTTACCCCCGTGCTTCCCCTCCCCTCAGTCTGTGTCATAAATCACATCCACCAACGAGGTGCTGCAGCAGGCTGTGAACTTTCGTGCCTCACACAGCCTGCTGTAGAAATCTGAGATCCGACTCTGGTCGAAGGTATGCATGGAATTCTCCCTCCCTTCAATGTCAACTTGATAATAGTCATGGAAACGCTTTACAAGTTGACAGTACGTTGATTTGGGGTTGCCAGTAGAGCAGGGCTCTCCAACCTTGACAACAGCACGACATGCAGACTTAAGTTGCCAAGGTTGGACAACTCCTGAAGTAGAACATCAGCTGCTGAAGAAAGTGAAGCTGAAGTCTTCTGCCCTGACAAACTAGCGTTCTGCATGCAGGGATGTCATTTATTTGCATTTACCATATTTTTCAGCGTGGCACGACAAAACTGCAAAGCCTTTATCCGTGGAGACATAAGTGCATCGCTAAAGCCGCGATGTCATCACCACGCGTCATCACCGCCGCAACAACAGCGCGGCAACAGAAGGGCGTTTTAAAACGGTGCCGCGGCAGAAAGCCGATTTCTATTAAGGTAAGGGTTAGGATTAGGTTTAGGGGTTTGTTTTAGGGTTTGTTTTAGGGTTAGGTTTAGGGTACTGAGTGCTTGGAAATGCGCGGATTTGCCCTCCGTGATTATGTCATCGCAGTAGGGTCGTGTTTTTCCTTAGCGCTTTGAACGGCGCGAATTAGTCTTTGCGCTTATGTCTCTGCGGATAAGGGCTTCGCAGATTTGTGGTGGAACCATTTTTCAGACTATAAGATGCACTGGTGTATAAGACGCACCAAGATTTTGAAGAGGTAAGAAAGAAAGGAAAGCTTTTGTCCTTCCCGGCCCCCAGGAGCACTCTTCAGCCTTCAGCTGGGGAAAGGCAAAAACACCCCCATTTTGGTGAAAAATGGGAGGAAAACAGGCCATTTTTCACCAAAACGGGGGCATTTTTCCCTTCCCCCAGCCCTGATGAAGCCTGAAGAGGGCTTCTGGGGTATTGGGGAAGGCAAAAATACTTCTGTTTTTGCTAAAAATGGCCCATTTTCACAAAAATGGGGTTTGGGAGGCCAAAAATGGCTGTATTCGGTGAATAAGATGCACCAACATTTCCATGCTTTTACGTGTGTGTGTGTGTGTGTGTGTGTGTGTGTGTGTGTGTGTGTTACGTCTTATATTCTGAAAAATACGCTATATTTCCGCCTATTTACCCATGGCGACTCAAGGCAGTGTACAGAATATAACACCACATTTAAAACAATAAAAACTAACAAAAAGAATCAAATAAATTAATATAGTACAATATAACCAAATCAACCCCCCTCCTCCCAAACCCCCCAGCCCAGCGACAGCAGAATCATACGAGGCATTTAATGGGCTCCAACCCGCTCTGTGTTCCCAAGGGCCGCTGGCAGAACCAGGCCTTCAGTGCCTTCCGGAAGAGCATTAGAGCGGGGGCCGTCCTAATCCCCCGGGGGTGGGGGCTGAGGTTCCCGAGAGAGGGGGCCACCACGGAGAAGGCCCTTCTTCTGAGTCCCACCAGGTGTCTCTCCCTCAGGGATGGGACCACCGCATTCTCTGCCTCTCCCCTCTGATGCACGTTTGGGCAGGGGTGAAATCGTACCGGTTCTGACCACTTCAGTAGAACTGGTTGCAAAAAATGCTAAGGTTTGCTCAAACCAGTAGCAAAAAAAAAAAAAAAAAAAGCTTTAAAAAGTGGGGGGGGGGGATAAAAAGGGCAAAAGGTAGGAAAAAGATGCTTTAAAAAGTGGGGGATATTATATACATGTACAGGTAGGATGACATAACAATGTTGACATAATGAACTGAAAGGTGTTGTAGAAGGGAAAAAAATAATTTAAAAAAATCTGCTAAAAAAGAAAGTGGGGGGAAAGTTGGCCACGCCCACCCGGTCACATGACCGCCACCACCAAGCCACGCCCACATGACCGCCTCCACCAAGCCACGCCCACAGAACTGGTGGCAAAATAATTTAGATTTCCCCGCTGCGTTTGGGGCTCAAAACAACTTTCTGGAGAATACAGAGAGTTCTCGAGTTGTAACCATTCATTTAGCAACCATTCAGTGTGAAAACAGCACTGAATGAAGTGATTCTTGCTCACAATTGTCACAATATCCCCAGGGCCATCAAAATTTGGAGGACTGGCAACCGGTATGTATTTACAACAGTTGCCGTGTCTGGGGTGGGATCACGCAATCCCCATTGGCGACCTTCTCAGCTGGCTTCCGACAAGCAAAAGTCAATGGGGGAAGCTGGATTCGTTTAAAGACCGTGTGATTCACTTAACAACTGCAGTGATTTGCGTAACGAGCATGGCCCAAAGGTCGTAAAATCAGGCACGACGGACTTAACAATCCCTTCACATGACAACAGAAATTCTGCAGTGGTTAAGTCCAGGGTTACCTTAGACCAGTGTTTCTCAACCTTGGCCACTTGAAGATGTCTGGACTTCAACTCCCAGAATTCCCCAGCCAGCATTCGCTGGCTGGGGAATTCTGGGAGTTGAAGTCTGGACATCTTCAAGTGGCCAAGGTTGAGAAACACTGTTCTAGATGCTGTTAACATGTGTAGAATTAAATAAGTATTTGTTGTATTTTTCTGCTAAGATACCCAGCAAGAATATTTCTGGCTTTAGATCTATACGTTTGCTTTATCATTTTTTCCAACCATTGTATTTTTGTCCAATATTTTTTTTTCCTTTGAGCATTTCCACCACATATGACAATATGAACCCAGCGTCTGATTACCGTATTTTTTGGAGTATATAAGGCACATCTTTTCCCTTCAAAAAAGAGGCTGAAAATCTGGGTGTGTCTTATACACTGAATACAGCATTTTTTTGCCTCCTGAAACTCCCCCCCCCCCCTGCTTTTCACAAAAATGGCCCTGAGGAGCCTTTAGGAGGCTTTAGAGTGCTCCTGGGGGCTGGGGAGGGCAGAAATTAGCGAAAAACAGGCCGGTTTTTTGCTCAATGTCCCCACCCCCACCCCGAGCATGCTATAAACCTCCTAAAGGATGTGCTTGCAATTTTTTGGACAAAAAAACAGGGCCATTTTTTGCTCATTTGGGGAGCACCCCCCAGGAGCACTATACAAGCCTCCTTTTTTTTTTTAACGGACCTGTTTTTTGCAAAAAACGAGCCATTTTTGGGAGGTTTGCAGGATGCAAAAACTTTTTTTAAAAAACCTGCCTCTTCAAAACCTTAAACAACTTTGCCGGTGGAAAGTGCCATAGAAGGTAAATGTTTTCAAGGGGGGGGGGGGAGAAAAGACCTTTTGGAAAAAGCACATTTCATACAGCTTCAGAAGACAATTAAGCACCTTTTGAACAGTTCTCTGAAAGGGAGAATCTGGGTGAGGGATCTCTTTGAATCCCTTCAGGGGATGGAGAACTTCTCCAGCAGGTTTCCAGGGCAGGGATCCAGGAGAGCCCCACGTGGTTTTCTTCCCTGGGACCGTTGGCTGCCTGTGTGGTAAAGTGTGCGTTTATAAACTATGGGAGTGCAAAGAATTTCACACTCCACCCACCCAGGAGAATCTCACCCAAGCCCTCTTCTCTTCACAACTAATCTCTGGAGTGACTTCCTCCAGTTGTTCAAACATCTTCTTTTAACGACCCCATAATATGGGCTGGACCCTAGGCAACAGAGCTGAGTGTTTACTGGCCGGACGCCTTTCCCCGTCGCCAACACGGAGTTTTGTTCAGCAGATATATTCTCATTGTTCCCAGAGAAAGAAATCTCAGCCTCTACCTAGGATTTCATTTCATTTCATTTATTATATTTATATGCTGCCCTTTTCCCCCGAAGGGGACTCAGGGCGGCTAACAAATCAAATCAGGGAAGGGGGGGGGGGGTACAGACAAAAAATAAAAATAAAAACGATACATAACAATACATAATTTAAAAACACACAACTGTCATACCATTCAAGACGGGGACAACAGCTCTTTAGCCCCAGGCCTGTGGGGATGGAACTCACAGCCTCCTAATTGTGAGTCAAGAGCTCCAATTGTCCCATGTGGGCACCTTATTCCAAAACAAACTAACCCACAAAAATAAGGGACCTTGGAGGTCTCCTAGTCCAACCCCTTGCTCAAGCAGGAGACCCGCGCTTGCTGTTAGAACGATGATAGCCACAGAACTACATTAAGGCAGACCTAAAGCAAATTCCCTGCACACTTTAATTCTTGTTTATCCTGTTCGAGAAGTGTTACGCTCCGGTTCAAACATGTGCAGAGTCTCAGGGCAAGTTTTGTCCAGTCGCAAGGACCAACCGGCCACCTTCCTTGGGGAAGAGAGAGCCTGGGCTGGGTCTTGCTGGTGGAAAAGGAGGAGGAGGAGTGGAGCAAGCAAGAAGCAGAAAACATCCTGGCCAGGAGAGAGTCAGCCAATCTTTCACACACCCTCCTGGAAGTCTCCGGCGGTGGAACATTAAGCATGATGGATGTGCTCGTTAAGGACCCGCCCTCCTCCATGCTCAGCGCCTGAGAGCAGGAGAGGGAGACGCCAACGGGAAGATGGTTCCTCCTACTCCTCGCAAGGGGCTGGAGCTCACTCCGCTGCAGGGCGCCAGGAGTCTGTCAGAACAAGTCGGACACAACCACTCCGGAAAGAAGCTGACTCGGCAAAGCTCCCATCCTCCCCCCCCCCTCCAAGGAAAGTCCCAGATCCGGTTCTCCCGGAGGGGGGGGGGGACCGGAGTTGAGGGGCAGGGCAAATTCTTGGCAACACCAAGTTCCACGTGAAGGTGGCTCCAGACTGCCAAGCGAAGATCCTTCAGGGACCTCAGTTTCTCCCGCTGTCTAGACCAGTGGTTCCCAAACTTGGCAACTTTTAAGACGTGTGGACTTCAACTCCCAGAATTCTCCAGCCAGCTCTGCTTTTACTCAACATGTAAATTCCGCTTGGGATCTGCTACCAGATGTGACACTGGCTAAGCAACTTGGCTGGTTTCCAAAAAGGGCCGTGGGATCCATGGGAATCCTGCTATTAAGCTACTAGCCTGGATGGGGCTGCACCTGCCTCCGAAGGGAGCAGCTGGGAGTCTAGCAGGCCTCCTGGTGCAGCTGGCCGGTCACGGTGGAAGCAAGGGGTCCCATCCAGCAGGGCAGAGTTTATGCAATCATGGAATCCTAAGGCTGGAAGGGACCTTGGAGGTCTTCTAGTCTTTCTCCATAGCCAAGATCATAGAATGACAGGGCTGGAAGGGACCTTGGGGGTCTTCTAGTAACCCTCTGCCTAAGATCATAGAATCATAGAATGACAGGGCTGGAAGGGACCTTGGGAGTCTTCTAGTCTTTCTCCATAGCCAAGATCATAGAATCACAGGGCTGGAAGGGACCTTGGAGGTCTTCTAATCCAGCTCCATAGCCAAGATCATAGAATGACAGGGCTGGAAGGGACATTGGAGGTCTTCTAGTAACCCTCTGTCTAAGATCATAGAATCATAGAATGACAGAGCTGGAAGGGACCATGAAGGTCTTCTAGTCCAACCTTCTGCCCAAGATTATAGAACCCTAGAGGTGGAAGGGACCTCACAGGTTTTCTAGCAAGCCCAAGATCATAGACTCCTAGGGCTGGAAGGAACCTTGGAGATCTTCTAGTCCAACTCTACAGACAAGATCATAGAATCACAGGGCTGGAAAGGACCATGAAGGTCTTCTAGTCCAGTGTTTCTCAACCTTGGCTACTTGAAGATGTCTGGACTTCAACTCCCAGAATTCCCCAGCCAGCATTCACGTATAAACAATTCAGTGTCTAGGACAGTGTTTCTCAACCTTGGCTACTTGAAGATGTCTGGGCCTCAACTCCCAGAATTCCCCAGCCAGCGAATGCATTCGCTGGCTGGGGAATTCTGGGAGTTGAGGCCCAGACATCTTCAAGTAGCCAAGGTTGAGAAACACTGTTCTAGTCCAACCTTCTGCCCAAGATTATAGAACCGTAGGGCCGGAAGGGACCCTGGAGGTCTTTCTAGTCTTTCTTCACAGCCAGAATCATAGAATCACAGGGCTGGAAAGGACCATGGAAGTCTTCTAGTAACCTTCTACCTAAGATCATAGAAAGAATCACGGAATACTAGGGCTGGAAGGGACTTGGAGATCTTCTACTCCAACTCCCTGCCCCAGATGTTCATCCATAAGCTCAGAAGGGATCTCCTTGCCTGCGGCATTAGAGAGATGGCGAAAGGAGGAATCCTAGGGCTGGAAAGGACTGTAGAGGTCTTCTAGTCTAACCTCCTATGCCAGCTCAAAGATCGAAAGGGCTGGAAAGGACCTTAGTCTAGCCCGCTGCCCAAGATCATAGAATCACAGAACCCTGAGCTGGAAGGGAACCTTGGGAGATCTTCTATCCCAACCCCCTGCCCCAGATGTTCATCCATAAGCTCAGGAGGGGGTCCATGGGATCTCCTCACCTGCAGCTTTAGAGAGATGGCAAAAGAAGGAGACCGCACGACGTTTTGCAAACGGCACTGCTTAGCAATGGAAATTCTAGTCCCTATGAAGCCATCCCAGAGATAGGCCACCACGCTACGCCAACTAGGTCATGGAATCAAGCTGCCACCCAGGGCAGGTGGCAGCTCTGCTAGCCACACATGGACGGCACACAGCTGCTGCTTATATTAGCAGCGCTCCTTAACATCTGCCAGGCCTCCAGGACTCCCAAGCACAGATGTCTAACCGGC
This sequence comes from Thamnophis elegans, assembly GCF_009769535.1. Taxonomy (NCBI): domain Eukaryota; kingdom Metazoa; phylum Chordata; class Lepidosauria; order Squamata; family Natricidae; genus Thamnophis; species Thamnophis elegans. The sequence goes on along the minus strand of NC_045557.1, from coordinate 16,892,413 downwards.
AAGGTGAAAACTGCTCAGCCTCCTTCTCCTTCCACCTGCAGGCCAGGCCCTGAAGGACACTTCCAGGCACCTCCCCGGCATCCACCTGGCTCTCCGAAACTCCAGCGCTGCCTCCTCACCACACCCTGGAGTGCCGGGACAATTTCACAGCCGTCGCCAGCCTTCCCCTGTGGCCATCGGCTCGAAAACCATGTCAGTGCTTTGCAACATGGGCCAGAAGTGAGGGCAACTTTGGAGGGTTGGGACATCAAAGATGGGGTGGCCGGCTGCAAAATGAGGACAGCAGCCCAACTTGGCTTGGCAGGGTTGAAGCACCACAACTTCACACAACCCAAGGAGCACACAACTGCCAATAAGATCAAGCTACAGCCTACCAAGAAGAATAGCTTAGAACAGTGGTTCCCAAACTTGGCAACTTTAAGACTTGTGGACTTCAACTCCCAGAATTCTCCAGCCAGCTCTGCTCTGAAGTCCACAAGTCTTAAAGTTGCCAAGTTTGGGAACCACTGGTTTAGAAGGGAGTGGCAGATGAGGGTTTTTTCAACCGTCGCCACTTGAAGTTGCGTGGACATCAACTCCCAGAATTCTCCAGCCAGCACAACTGGCTGGGGAATTCTGGGAGTTGAAGTCCACCCATCTTTCACCGTTGAAAGACACTATCCTAGATTTTAGTTTGGATTGTTGAGTAGCCTTCCTTACCCAAAAGTGTGACTCAACTGGTCAAATGACAAGATTGATATGTGTTTAATTTTAACACCGACTGTTGTCCGCATTTCTTTTCCAAAACCCAGAGCTGCTCAGCTTCCCCTCCTTAGCCCCCCACCCCCTTCCTCCTTTGCCAGGAAGACCCTAAGCCTGTAAGCCTCAGTTGGATGCTCCTCTTCAAAGAGAGAGAGCAAAGTTTGCGAAATGATAAAACACCCGATTCCGTCAGCGACTCTCTTCTCTTTCTCTCTCTGGGCCACTCCGTTTCCAGAGAACAAGGCTTCTTCTTGGAAGGGCTTTGCAAAGGACTGGGGGCAGGGGAGGGGTCACAAAGGGAAGGGGGACGAGGGGCAGCCAAGTGTCCTATATGTGCAATCAACCTTGAGGCTCAGCACAGAGAGGACCGCGTCCCAAAGGTGCTTTTCGAAAAGGCAACTGGACTTTTTTTTATTGATTTTTTTTATTAATTTTTGTTCTCTACATACAATTATAGGTTCACATAGTTGTTATTCTTTTCTACATTTGTTGTTCTTCTACCTTTGTCATTCCATTTACAGGGTTATAACATACCGTTTGGGTTGCTCCGTTTACCATCCCTTGCCTGTTTTGACACCTCCTTCTTTTCCCCTTCTTTTCTCCCTCCCTCTCTTCTTCACTTTCTTCCTTCGTCTCGCCTTTCCCTTCCTTCTTCCCTTTCCTCTTCCCTACTCCTCTCTTTCCCTTCTACCCTCTCTCCTTCTCTTTCTCCTTTCCATCTTCCTCTCCTCACCTCTTATCTTCCTTTCCTCCTCTTCCTCTCCTCTCCTCTTTCTCCCCCTTCCTCTCTTCTCCACTTCCTTCCTTCCTCTCTCCTTTCCTTCCCTTTCCTCTCCCCTACTCCTCTCTTCCCCTTCTACCCTCCCTCCTTCTCTTTCTCCTTTCCATCTTCCTCTGCTCACCTCTTATCTTATCTTTGCTCCCTCACTTCTTTTCTCCCTCTCCTTCCCTTCTGTACTTCCTTCCTTCCTCTCTCCTTTCCTTTCCTTTCCTTCTTCCCTTTCCTCTCCTTACTCATCTTTTCCTCTTCCCCTTCTACCTTCTCTTTCTCCTTTCCATCTTCCTCTCTTACCTCTTATCTTCCTTTCCTCCTCTTCCTCTTCTCTCCTCCTCTCCTTTCTCCCCCTTCCTCTCTTCTCTACTTTCTTCCTTCCTCTCTCATTTTGGTCATGTGGTCAACACCGTTCCCTTCCCACCAAAGGTGGCTCCTATTTTTCTACTTGCATTTTTTACCTGCTTTCGAACTGCTAGGTTGGCAGAAGCTGGGACAAGTCACGGGAGCTCACTCCGTTATGCGGCGCTAGGGATTCAAACCGCTGAACTGCCAACCTTTCTGATCAACAAGCTCAGCGTCTTAGCCACTGAGCCACCGTGTCCCTAAGAGCACCATCTTTTTGCTGAAATTGAAATTAATCTATTCTCTTAAGTCAGCAATTGCTCAGCCTTGCCGCTTTGAGAGGGGTGGACTTCAACTCCCAGGATTCTCCAGTCAGCATAGAATTCTGGGAGTTGAAGTCCGCCCCTCTTAAAGGGACCACAGTCTGCTCTAAATCATCCAGACATTCTCAACACTCAAGTCTATTCTGGAGCTACCTTTTCACACCAGATCCTTCCCTCCTGCCTGATCCCAGGGCAACAGGGAGAGATCTATTAAAATCTGTCGCCACGTTTGCAGCAGAGAAAAGCAACAGGGCAAATCTAAAAGAGGGAAAATATAAAATGTTTGGGGCGTTCAAAGGTCTCGGTGGCCACATATTCTCCATCTTGCTTAAAGCTCCCCTTGTAACCATCCTTGTCCACTGATGTGGAGGCCACCAAGAACATCTGCTCATCTTCTCCATCTGGAGAAACCAGAGGTGAAATCTGGCCAAAACACTCAACCAGAAGCTGCTCCAAAATGGTCCAATGTACCCGAGATACGACCAATAACCATGAAGGTGCTGAGCCTAAATTTCTGAAGCCTCCTCTTGACCCCAAAGCTCCCTAGCATCAATTTACAACACAGCATAAGAGGGCCTTAGAGGTCTTCTAGTCCAACCCCCTCATCATAGGCTGTCCAGTCTCTTCTTGAAAACCTCCAGTGATGGGAGCATCTACCCTACTAAATTCCTGAGGCATTTGGGGTCAGGGGCAACCAATAACTATTTAATAGTGTTAAATTCAGTTTGTTTTCTGCTCCTCTTTGTTCTACATTGTCTCTGCCTATCTGTCCCTTTTGTGTTCTTCCCTAAGCCACATGATACTGCTTTATTCAGCCTTTTATTATGTATGCAGATAGAAACTAATACCTCTGCAAATGAAGGCCATTGTTTAAGGAAGGCTAATGCTGATTTGGGGCCTCCGGTGAACCTTGAAAAAAGAAGGAACCTCCTTATAAAGAGCAGCATTGGGGGGATTTGTTATTTTTTAAAAACACCAATTAACAGATCCTTCGCCTTTTAAAACATCCACCCTTTCTTTTAACTGGTTTAGCCCAGGGTTTGTCCATTCTGCAACTTTTAAGGGAGGTGGACTTCAACTCCCAGAATTCCCCAGCCAATTATGCCTTCCAATGAAAAGCTTGTGTCTTGGCAACTTTTTTAAGACTTGTGGACTTCAATTCCCAGAATTCCCCAGCCAACTAGGCCTTCCAATGAAACGTTTTGTGTCTTTAGGCCAGGGGTCTCCAAACTTGGCAACTTTAAGACTTGTGGACTTCAACTCCCAGAATTCCTCAGCTGGCGCATGCGCCAGCTGAGGAATTCTGGGAGTTGAAGTCCACAAGTCTTAAAGTTGCAGAGATTGAGAATATAATACAGGATAATAGGGTTGGGGGGGACCTTGAAGGTCTTCTAGTCCAACCCCAATTCAAGCAGACGACCATTCTGGACATTGAACCTGCCAACACAGGCGATCCTCGACTTATGCCCAAAAGTTCCTTTCGGTAAGCGAGACATTTGCTAAGTACGCTTTTGCTTTATTTTACGACCTTTCTCGCCAGCTGTTAAAACGAATCGCCGCCGTTGTTTAAAATTGTTCAGTGACTCGTCCCCGTCGACTTTGCTTGTCAGAAGCTCGCAAAAGGGGGGATTAGATGACGGCCGCGGTCATAAATACGAGTCGGTTGCTCAAGTGTCCAAATTCTGGCCACGTGACCAGTGGGGGGAGGCGTGCTGAAGCCACAGGGCAAAAAAAATGCAGCCTTTTCTTCAATGCAAGAGGGTGTTTAGTTCTCCCACCCACCCCCAAATTCAGAGAAGGTGAAAAAGGAGAGAGATGAAGGAAGGAAGGAAGGAAGGAAGGAAGGAAGGAAGGAAGGAAGGAAGGAAGGAAGGAAGGAAGGAAGGAAGGACGAGAGAGAGAGAGAGAAGCAAGATAGACAAGAGAAAGAAACGAACAGGATAAAAAGGGAGAGAGAGAGAAAGAGAGAGAGGACAGACAACCAGAGAGAGAGAGAGAGGTGACGGACGGAAGGAAGGAAGGAAGGAAGGAAGGAAGGAAGGAAGGAAGGAAGGACAGGCAGACAAGAGAGAGAGAGGAGCAAGATAGACAAGAGAAAGAAACAAACAGGATAAACAGGGAGAAAGAGAGAGAGGACAGACAACCAGAGAGAGAGAGAGAGAGATGATGGATGGATGGATGGATGGATGGAAGGAAGGACAGACGAGAGAGAGAGAGAAACAAGATAGACAAGAGAAAGAAACAAACAGGATAAACAGGGAGAGAGAGAGAGAGAGAGGACAGACAACCAGAGAGAGAGAGGTGACGGACGGACGGAAGGAAGGAAGGAAGGAAGGAAGGACAGGCAGACAAGAGAGAGAGAGAGGAGCAAGATAGACAAGAGAAAGAAACGAACAGGATAAACAGGGAGAAAGAGAGAAAGAGAGAGAGGACAGACAACCAGAGAGAGAGAGAGATGACGGACGGACGGAAGGAAGGACAGACGAGAGAGAGAGAGAGAGAGAGAAGCAAGATAGACAAGAGAAAGAAACGAACAGGATAAACAGGGAGAGAGAGAGAGAGAGATGAAGGAAAGAAGGAAGGAAGGAGGAAAAGAGGGGGAGGTGGCTGCAAATTAGGCTCATATCACGTTGATAAACTCTCTGCTGCCCCCCTCCCCAAAATGCCAGAGACCGCTGCCTGCACAAAAGGAGAGAGGGAGGGAGAGAGGGGCCAACCTTTTGTGCAAAACCCCTGGGGAGTTTTGCACATTTATCACGGCCAGGGGGGCGGGGGGGGGGGAACAAAGCCGGCCTGAGAACGGCTGCACACCCGGTTACCAAGGCGATGGCCAGCAGGCCTGGGAGCTTGCAGTTCAGCATCCAAAGAAGCCAGATGAAATTTGGGGAGGGGGAGGAGGAAGAGATGGGGAAGGGGTGCCAAAAGAAGGGGACGCTGGCCCCATCGGTCCCCGCCCTCCGGAGTTTTGTTTGGTGGGTTTCTGGGGAAACAAAGGCAGCCGGGATAACTGGGGGCAAACATTTGTGAGAAGGGCTGGGGGTTTTTTGAATAGAAGAGGGTGGGAAGGAGGCCCTGGGCTTATTCAGGCTGGCCTTTGGGTGAGGAGAAACACAGAGGGCCACCTCTGTCAGCCCTCAGCCCTGGGCAGCCCCCCACCCCAGCTGGGGAGGGACGCTTTGCAAGGTGCCCATTGGGAGCAGCCGAAATAAAACCTTTGCACAGCCCAAGGGGTTGAAGGCTCCACTCTTTCCCAGCAGCTCCAGGAGAGGCAGGGAAGCAGCCCCCATTCAGTGGGGAGGAGCTGGGTGCACCCGCTAGAGGAGGCAGCCACCAAGAGCCCCCCCCGCCCCCTCCCAAATGTGGGGGTCCAGCTTCCTGACCCTGAATCTCTCAGTCAAGTTGTGGATGGCTCACAAGGGGATTAAAGTGGGGAGGGGGGGCGTGTTACTGGGGCTCTCAAATTCTGCTCTCTCAGATTCCCCAGTCTTCGGAAGGCACGTGCAAGCAATGTATTTATTTATGAAATTCATTTATCGGCCAATCACACTCCAAAAAGACTCTGGGCAGCATAAAATTTGAGAAAGACTAGAGACCAGATAGATAAGAGTAGAGAGAGCAGACTAGACAGACAGAGAGAGGGAGACAGACAGACAGAAGACAGACAACCAGAGAGAGAGAGAGAGAGAGAGAGAGGAAGGAAGGAAGGAAGGAAGGAAGGAAGGAAGGAAGGAAGGAAGGCAGGCAGGCGAACAGAAGGAAGGAAGGAAAAGAGAGGGAAGGAAGGAAGAAAGGAAGGAAGGAAGGAAGGAAGGTCAGACAAGGGAGAGAGAGAAGCAAGATAGAGATAGACAAGAGAAAGAAACGAACAGGATAAACAGAGTGGGGGAGAGAGGGAGAGAGAAGACAGACAACCAGAGGGAGAGAGAGATGAAGGATGGAAGGAAGGACAAACAGACAAAAGAGAGAGAAAAAAAAACAAGATAGACAAGAGAAAGAAAGAAACAGAATAAACAGGGGAGAGAGAGACAGAGACAAAGACAGATAGATAAGAGAAAGCAGATTTGACAGACAGACAGATAGATGAGAGACAGAGAGAGGGAGGGAGGGAGGCAGAAAAAACTGATTAGACACAGATAAAAAGAAAGACAGACAGACCAAAGAGAGGTACAAGATGGATGGATGGATGGACGAACAGACAAGACAGACAGACAGGCAAGAGAGAGAGAGAAAAGCAAGATAGTTAGAGAGACAAGAGAAAGAAAGAAACAGAAGAGAGAGAGGGAGAGAGAGGGAGAATTGCATGGGTCTTCTGAAGGCTGGGCAATCTGGGAACAGAACCTGACATTGGGAGCCACCCTCCCAAATGCCCGATCTAGACCCTGACCCACACAGAGGTGGGCTCAAAGGCTGCTTCGACCTACCGCGGCCTCCCACCTTCCTGTGCTATCAACACACGGCCTGCGTGTGATCGGGACTGCTATTTAAAACCCCAAGCCCCATAAATGTATTTCTGATGCTCTACAGCTGCGTTTCTCACCCATGGCGACTTTTAAGATGTACGGACCCCCACTTCCACAACTCCCCAGCCTTCTGGGAGCGGAAGCCTGTCGGAGTTTGCAGCACACACATCCGGAAATTCAGCAGGATTCAAAACCTCTTTATATACATAATAAGACATAAGGCATATATACAATCCCCATGCTGGTTCTCTCAACGGGGTAGCAAATATAAGCAAACACAGGCAGAGAAAACTTTCAGTTTAGAGCTCAGCACAGACTCAGAGCCATAGAGCTAAGCCACGCCCAGGCTCCTAGCTGTCTCCAGCAAATGCCCTTTCCGTTTGGCTTGACTTAGTTGCTATGCCTATTGCAAGTCCCTGAACTCTCTCACACATCGACAAAGCCCACGCAGCTTAAAGTTGCCAAGGTTTTCCTCACCTCTGGACTTTATGAAGACTTAAAAAAGAACAATTCACCCATTATTAGCCACTATACCCTCTATTCACACAGCTAAAAGTTTTGGATTCAAGACAACGGCTGAGATAAAACCACCATTCTTGATCGAAACTCCATCCCTGATTAAAAACAGCTTCAACTAAGTCTCAGGAATCACAAACAGCAAAACACACACAACTGCACTGACCAGCTTTCACAACTTAAAACAAGACACGTCCAAAAGAGTTTATAGTTCCGCCTGAACCCCCCCAAAGCGAATTCTTCTCTCAAGACAAGAACAGGTTCAAAATAAAGTGGTAAACAAACACACACACATCCCATTGAAGGTCCATCTTCCAGGCCAGCCCTCCCCAAGGGAAGCGACACTCACCGACCCAAAGGGCACTGAAGGACCGTCTCTTGCTCGCCCACTCAGGCCCACCAAGAGCTGTGCATAGCCGGGCCGCTGAAGACCTCAGCCGCTGGGCCAGATGCTGCCTCCGGTCCTGGTTAGCGTGGCAAGTCCTGGATCTCAGCATCTACAAGGGCCACCAGGTACTCCAAAGTCCAGAAATGAGCTGCAGAAAGAACCAAGGTCAAGTATGAGATCATACAAGTAGGGTTGACAGGTTGTTATGATCCTTTATTTTAGCTATGGACCATACAAAGCAGGAATGGGGTGTGGCACCCCAAAAGCACCTCGAATGGTTGGGGAAAGCAAAGGAGAAGGCAGCTTTTGAAGGACCTTTTATTATCCTACAAGGAAGGATGTGAAGGGACAATTAGCCAGTGGAACAGTTCGCCTTCAGACATTGTGGGCCCTCCATCACTGGAGGTTTTTAAGAAGGGTCTACAACAGTATTTCTCAACCTTGGCCACTTGAAGATGTCTGGACTTCAACTCCCAGAATTCCCCAGCCAGCGAATGCTGGCTGGGGAATTCTGGGAGTTGAGGTCCGGACATCTTCAAGTGGCCAAGGTTGAGAAACACTGGGTTAAGGGAACCACACGGCTGTTAAATGGACCTGGGAGTTGAAGTCCAGGCATCTTCAAGTGGCCAAGGTTGAGAAACACTGGTCTAGAACAATCACTTGTCTGAAATATTATAGGTTCTCCTGCTTGGGCAGGGGGCTGGACTAGAAGACCTCCAAGGTCCCTTCCAGCTCTATTCTGGTTCGGCATATTTCGACCATTTGGTAAAGGTGCCCAGAATCAAAGTGTGGGAGGGGGCACTTCAAGGGTGGCTCCAGCATTTCAGGATATTGAAAGCTCTGCAGAATTGGACACTTGTGAGTCCAACCAACGGAGGAGATAGAAAACAAAGGGGGATAAAGATGGAGGAGGTTGCATATCCTAGCAAGAAAAGAATTAACATTACATCACGTTTTGATGGGTTGAGAAATCAAAAAGGGAAAAAGGAGGATCTCAACAGCACCCAAGACTTATATCCCACTTCACAGTGCTTGACAGCCCTCTCTAAGCGGTTGACAGAGTCAGCGTCTTTTCCCCCCCAACAATCTGGGTCCACATTTAAGCAACCTCGGAAGGGCGGAAAGCTGAGTCAACCTGGAGCTGGTAAGGCTCGAACTGCTGGCAGTGGGCAGAGTTTAGCCTGCAATCCTGCATTCTAACCACAGGAAGGAAGGGAGGGAGGAAAGAAGGAAAAGAGAGGGAGGGAGGGCGGAGGGGAGGAAGGAAAAGAGACAGAGGGAGGGAGAAGGAAGGATGAAGGAAGGAAGGAAAAGAGAGGGAGGGAGGAAAAGAGATGGTGGGAGGAAGGGAGGGAAAGAGGAAAAGAGAGGGAGGAAGGAAAAGAGATGGTGGGAGGGAGGGAGGGAAAGAAGGAAGGAAAAGAGAGGGAGGGAGGAAGGAAAAGAGATGGTAGGGAGGGAAAGAAAGGAAGGAAAAGGGAGGAAGGGAGGAAAAGAGAGGGAGGAAGGAAGGAAAGGAGATGGTGGGAGGGAGGGAGGGAGGGAGGGAAAGAGAGGGGGGAGGGATGGCACAGACATATACTGCTTCACAGGACTTTTAAGCAGTTTACAAAGTCAGCATAAGTGCCCCCCCCCCCAACCATCTGGCTCCTCATTTTATCAATAAATGATAAAGCAGGTATTTGAATCTGAAGTCCAGAATTCGGGTTGATAAGAGTTTTGGGTTCTAGAGGACATTATGGAAATTCTGCACTAGCACCATTCAAATTCAGCCATGAAAATTCTCGGGGGGGGGGGGGGGGGGGACATTCAGGAAGCACCGCCATTAATTTCACCCAACGGCGGTGAAATTGACAGGTGGTGAAATTGACAGAAGATGTTGAGCTTCTGTCACCAATCAAGCTTAAAGTCACCAAGATTGAGGGATCAGGGAGATGGGGATGGGGGGTCTCAGAGGCTTCCGGCAAGGAACCCTGCAGCCCCCACCATAATATACAACCCTTCACACACATTCAAACCCAAGAGCAGGGGTCTCCAACCTTGAAGGACTTCAACTCCCAGAATTCCCCAGCTGACAGGGGAATTCTGGGAGTTGAAGTCTTAAAGCAGTTGTTTCTCAACCTTGGCGACTTTTAAGTCCTGTGGACTTCAACTCCCAGAATCCCCCAGCCAGCATAGCTGGCTGGGGGATTCTGGGAGTTGAAGTCCACAGGACTTAAAGTCGCCAAGGTTGAGAAATACTGTCTTAAAGTCTTCAGGGTTGGAGGCCCTTGGCCCAAAGACTCAAAACTTTTCAGTGGGAAGGAACGATGGGCAGAATCATCCTCCAACGTCAAGTCTAAAATCTCCACGTTGGCAGTTTTAGTGGTTAAGCTTCAGTTAAAAGTTTTTCCCCACCCTGGTAGCCTGGATGTTTGGATGGGCAACACTTAATCTGACCACAGAATTTAGGAAAAAGACCTTGGAACAAATGATGGAATGTTAAGCTGGTGAAATACAGGCAACTCTTCAAATTTTAACCCCTCGTTTTAACAGTCATTCGAAGATACAACAGCACTCAAGAATGGCCCTCGCATTTATGGCCATCAGTTTCCCCATGGATTTGGACACTTGTCACCCAGCCTCCCGGGATGATGGATTCACTGTTTGCAAACTTCCCAGCCAGCTTCCTGCAAGTGGAGTCAATTGGGGGGGGGGGGGCAGGCACAAGGGACCCACTTATATGCAGTGATTCACGTAACAACTACGGCAAAACATAGTTTTAAAATCGTGCACCACTCTGCTAACTGCCTTGTTTAGCAACAGAAATTCTGAACTGTGGTTGTAAGTTGAGGATGGAGAGGTGAAGGAAGGAAGGATGGAGAGGTGAAGGAAGGAAGGAAGGAAGGAAAAGAGTGGCAGAGGGGAGGGAGGGAAATAGAAGGAAGGAAGGAAGGAAAGGCAGGTGGGCAGTCAAACAGAAGGAAGGAAGTAAAAGAGAGGGAAGGAAGGAAGGAAGGGAGGGAGGGAGGGAGGGAGGGAGGAAGGAAAAGAGTGGCAGAGGGGAGGGAGGGAAAGAGAGGGAAGGAAGGAAGGAAGGAAGGAAGGAAGGAAGGAAAGGCAGGTGGGCAGTCAAACAGAAGGAAGGAAGGAAGGAAGGAAGGAAGGAAGGAAGGAAGGAAGGAAGGAAAAGAGTGGCAGAGGGGAGGGAGGGAAAGAGAGGGAAGGAAGGAAGGAAGGAAGGAAGGAAGGAAGGAAGGAAAGGCAGGTGGGCAGTCAAACGGAAGGAAGGAAGGAAGGAAGGAAGGAAGGAAGGAAGGAAAAGAGTGGCAGAGGGGAGGGAGGGAAAGAGAGGGAAGGAAGGAAGGAAGGAAGGAAGGAAAGGCAGGTGGGCAGTCAAACAGAAGGAAGGAAGGAAGGAAGGAAGGAAAAGAGTGGCAGAGGGGAGGGAGGGAAAGAGAGGGAAGGAAGGAAGGAAGGAAAAGAGTGGCAGAGGGGAGGGGAGGGAGGGAAAGAGAGGGAAGGAAGGAGGGAGGGAAGGGTCAACGTTGAGCTGGTCAGAATTGAGCTGCTGGCAGATTGACCTGCAATGCTGCATTCCAACCACTGGGAGGGAGGGAGGGTGGAAGGAAGGAAGGAAGGCAGCACCTGGGTAGGAGAAGAGAGGAAAAACAGGAAGGGACCCATGGCAAAGGAGGTCAGAATATCAGCCCTGTCTCACTTAAGAACCACCCTGCTTAGCAACAGTCATTCTGGCCCCAATTGTGGACGCAGGTCAGAGACTGGCCTTCCTCAACCTCATCTGGCAGTTTCCCAAAGAGCAAACATCCACGTTGCTCTCAGCTACCAGGCCCAATTCTGGGGGCACCGTCTCCCAAAAGGCTCGGAGCAACTGCCAGGGGTTCAGCCCAGCACAAGGAAGGCTAATTGGCAGGTAGACCAAACCTCTAATGAGAGGTTGGAGGACTCGGCTGGCTGGGATTTGGGTCCTTTGAAGGAGGCAAGAAAGGGACACAATTGCATCTCCCAACTGCAATTCCCGGGAGGGAACTGAGCAAAATGTCTCGGCTGGCTTCCTTTGGCGTCTGCCTCCCAGCCCCCCCTCCCAAGCCCCACCCACCCACCCCCAGGTCCCTTCAAAGTCCAGGACTGTCAAAATCAAGGAGCATCTGGATCTTCTCACAGCCCCTGTTGGCCATTACGAAGGCTCCTCTTAGGCGACCCTGGAGGTAACTCAAACAGCTGGAATGTATATTTCCCAACTTTACGAGTCCGCAAACTTTATGGGGTCTCCGCAGCCATCCGATCCCTCTCCTTCCTCCCCCTCCCCAGACCCAAAGCTTCAATTCCCCCCCCCACCTTTTTTCAGAGCCCTCCAAGGAGGGTTAAATCTTGAGCTTTAATCACCTGCCCAGACTGAAGAGGGTTCAAGACATTGGAAAGCCTTTTTAAACTTCTTATCCACTTAATGCAGATCATCCCTTCAGCCGGGGGAAGCTGGAGAAAAAGGGGGTGGTGTTAAGTCATTGCGGACCACGAACACAAGACCCAGGAGGACCAACAGGGTCACCAGGCTTCAAAGGGATCAGGGCTTTCTAGATCTATTTGCAAGTCGATCTAGAATGAGAGGTTGATGTCTTCCAGAGCTTCACATTTTCCTTTCTCACCTAATTCTGCAATGCAAACCAGGATGGGATGCACAAATCCTCACCTTAGTTGGGTCTAATCTCTGCACTGAGCCATATTTGATGCCACTTCGTTAAATAAGCCATCTTAGGTTGATTCCACCCAACATAGCGGGTGGGAGTCCGGTACCCAATAACCATGTTCGCCTAGCAGCTACGTTTGCATAAGATGCTAAACTTGGGTTAGTTTTAATTTGGTCAGGTTTTCTGGCCCAATAACTGTGAGAATAGCAGAGTTTTCAGTGCCGTTCTGATTAGTAAACACTAATTGCACTGAATTAATAGGGCCGTATCACCACTATCCTTCTATTACCTTCTCCTATTGGCAACTTATGATTTATCGCTTTGTCCTTTGTATGTACGGAGGGAATTTACGCACCAGAGACAAATTCCTTGTGTGTCCATTAGCACTTGGTCAATGAAGAATTCTTCTGTATTGAAATGAACGATTACAAGTTGAAAACGACCCATAAATTCTTGAGGTTCAACAAGCGAAGTCTCTGGCCATCAATGATCAAAAGAGACAAATCTGTGCTGGGTTTTCTCCGCTTTGGAAATCACCTGTAAGTCTTCAATGGGACCTGCAAAGCCTTTAGAATGGTGTTTCTCAACCTTGGCAACTTGAAGATGTCCAGACTTCAACTCCCAGAATTCCCCAGCCAGCATTCGCTGGCTGGGGAATTCTGGGAGTTGAAGTCCGGACATCTTCAAGTTGCCAAGGTTGAGAAACACAGTTCTAGATGCTCCATCTCCCAAACAGGTGGAGGACTTCTGCCAATCTACTCTGTGTGCAGAGCTTTTATCCATTAAGTCCTATTAATAAAGACATTCTGGTTAAACAAACAATACACAACTTGTGTACAGGCCTTTGTTGAACCAACATCCACCATCTTTGTCAGGGAAAGTAGGCAGGATTTCTAGCAAGCGAGGAGGTGATGATGGCACCTCTTTTCAGAGGTGGGTCTTCAACCAAAAGGTGCATCAATCCTACAGATCATCCTGGAGATATTTCGGCCTGTCTTTCTTTCCAAAACAGCTTTAACTCGCGGATATTGGGGGAACCATCTTGACCAAGCTGGTTTTTTCCAGCTCATGCCACCACCTTAAGATCAAGGAGTCAACTCAACCATTTCCAAATGCAAAATGTGTTTTGGCTTCAAACCTTCTGTGGTCAATTTATTCAGGAATTCGGGATTGCTGTCGTGTTAAGTTTCAACTTATGTACAGATTACCTTGACATTCTCCAGTAAAATATTTCTGGCACAATCCAGAATCTACTCTTCCCCCAAAGGATGAAGACCATCCAGATTCTGAAGCTGGAAGGCAACCTCAAGTTAGATGCTCACACAGTCTGCTTTATGGTGGGAAGGAGGACTTCTTCTGTTGAAGTGAATAGACTTCTCCAGGTATAACATTTCTCGGTCGATCCAGAAGGTTCTCCATTGGCTCATCTGTCCTACCGCTACCAGGTCACCCAACGTTCTTCGGCAAACTCAAGTTGGAATCAATATGCTTTCTGCAGAAGGCTTTCCTCCTTGATGTTCTTCCATAGACATCCCGGTGCTGATGGACACTGAGATTAAGACCATGCAAAGCTGCTCCACAGATCTTCTGCTGACGTTGTTTGAGACCTCCTGGAGTATTGCATAGTTGGGTGACCATCTATGGAATTGGAAGTTGGAAGACTAACAATGGTGACCATGGATGAATGGAGGCCGACTTTGGCAACGAGAACTGTAAACCTTTTTCCAAATCCTGCAGAAAACTCTTTGAATTGGGACGTAATTCATTTCCACAAACTTGAATCGGAGGCTCCAATTGTGGTAATCAAATATAGGTTTTTAATATGGAAGGTTCCCTCAAACATATAACTAACTGCCACCTCCCTGACAACTGGTTCAATGATTTACCCCCTCAAGAGCATCGGACAGCCCATATTTGGCGACTATCAGCACACCATTTTCCATAAAGATTAACAAAAAAGCATTATTGTTTAGCCAAAAATCCCTTTATCCATTAATCGTGTTCAGATGAAGCTCTAATTACATGTCACAGTCAGCAAGATTATGGATCACCATAATTAAGCCTCGCCATAATTAAAATCCCTCCAGCCAAGGGCAGTCCACCATTTTCCAGAGCACATCTGTTCCCATCTGGAAAAGCGTTTCGCCGTAGGAAGTTTTTCTTGAAGTCAACATCAACATCTGCTTCCTCGTAATTCCCGCCCGTTCTTCTTCTGAACGATTCTGCCCTCTCTCTCACAGGTAGTTCTCGATGTGCGACCATAATTGAACGCAAAACTTCTGTCACTAAGTGAGACATTTGTTAAGCGGGTTTTGTCCCATTTTACAACTTCGTCACAGCTGTTAGGGCAGTGTTTCTCAACCTTGGCAACTTGAAGATGTCTGGACTTCAAGTCCCAGAATTCCCCAGCCAGCATTCACAGTGTTTCTCAACCTTGGCAACTTGAAGATGTCTGGACTTCAAGTCCCAGATTCCCCAGCCAGCATTCGCTGGCTGGGGAATTCTGGGACTTCAAGTCCAGACATCTTCAAGTTGCCAAGGTTGAGAAACACTGTTAGGGGAATCACTCCCTGTTAATAACACAGCTGTGGAGTGATTCTGGCTTCCCCACTGACTTTGGCTTGTCAGAAGGTCGCAAAAGGGGAATCACAAGACCGCAGGATACATCAACCGTCGTAAGTACATGTCAGTTGCCAAGCATCTGAATTCTGATCACATGACCACAGGGATGCTGCAAGGACCCTAAGTCTGAAAAACCAGCCGTAAGTCACTTTTTTTGGGTACCATTGTAACTTTGGTCGCTAAACAAATCGTTATAGGTCGAGGACCACCTGTATTTGAAGGCAGCGAACCTGAGCCACATTTATTTTCTTCTGAAGAGTAAACAAGGGCAAATTTGTTCCTTCCAGATCCTGGGTCATCTTAGCTGCCCTCCTTTGGACCTGCACCACTCTGTAAATTCCTGAAATTCCTAAAAATGCATTGTCCAGAACTGGACACAAGTGTCTAAGTGGACTCTTGACCCAAGCAGAGCTTATGCCAGCAAAAATCATAATGAACGTGGCGTTAGCTACAACTGAAACAGTTACCCTAAGAAAGCTGGCTCAAAATACACAGAAAACCATCTTCTCCAGCATGGCTCCTGCAGATGAGGGACTACAACTCCCAGAATGCCCTTTATCGAGGCTGAGGATCCTGGGAACAGTAGTCTCATCTCATCTAGAAGGCCCCAGGTTAAGGGTCCTGTCAAGGCAATGGCTGGGGATTGGACCAGAAGACCTCCATACTTCCAGCCCCATGGTTCTTTGATCTTGGACAAGAGGTTGGACTAGAAGACCTCCAGGGTCCCCTCCAGCCCTGTGTTTCTATGGTCTCAGGCAGGGGGTTGGACTAGAAGACCTCCACGGTACCTTCCAGCTCTGTGTTTCTATGATCTCGGGCAGGTAGTTGGACTAGAACAGTGGTTCCCAAACTTGGCAACTTTAAGACTTGTGGACTTCAACTCCCAGAATTCTGGGAGTTGAAGTCCACAAGTCTTAAAGTTGCCAAGTTTGGGAACCACTGGACTAGAAGATCTCCAAGGTCCCTTCCAGCCTTGTGATTCTATCATCTCGGGCAAGGGGTTAAACTAGAAGACCTCCAAAGTCCCTTCCAGCTCTGTGCTTCTATGATCTCGGGCAGGGGGTTGGACTAGAAGACCTGCACTGTCCCTTCCAGCCTTGTGATTCTATGATCTTGGGCAGGACCAGAAGATCTCCAAGGTCCCTTCCAGCTCTGTGTTTCTATGATCTTGGGCAGGACGTTGGACTAGAACACTGTTTCTCAACCTTGGCGACTTTAAGTCCCATGGACTTCAACTCCCAGAATCCCCCAGCCAACAGAGCTGGCTGGGGGAATTCTGGGAGTTGAAGTCCACGGGACTTAAAGTCGCCAAGGTTGAGAAACACTGGACTAGAAGACCTCCACTGTCCCTTCCAGCCCTGTAATTTTATGATCTTGGGCAAGGGGTTAGACTAGAAGACCTCCAGGGTCCCTTCCAGCCCTGTGATTCTACGATCTTGGGCAGGGGGATGGACCAGAAGACCTCCAAAGTCCCTTCCAGCTCTGTGCTTCTATGATCTTGGGCAAGGACCAGACCTCCAGGGTCCCTTCCAGCACTTAGAGAGGGGGGTGGACTAGAAGACCTCCAGGGTCCCTTCCAGCCCCGTGATTCTGAGGCTTCTTAGATCCGCATTTATTATTGCAGGGGAAGGGAGGGGCCCAGGGGTTGGGCAAGGGAGATGAAACGCCAGCCTGTCTGCGGGGAGCAGCCCAGAGGGAGGGGTTGACGGTGCAATCAAAGCTCCTTCTATGGGACACCTGGGAGCATCTGCCAAGTCAGGGCTGCCTCCTCCAACTGGGAGGGAAGGTTTGTTGGGGGGGGCAGCATCCCCACCCCCACCCCAGGTGCCCAAGGAGAACAACCCCCCCACCCAATAGCAATATAGCAATAGCAGATTTTTATATACCGCTTCATAGGGCTTTCAGCCCT
The DNA here is from genome assembly GCF_009769535.1 of Thamnophis elegans. NCBI lineage: Eukaryota > Metazoa > Chordata > Lepidosauria > Squamata > Natricidae > Thamnophis > Thamnophis elegans. Next base: position 16,875,649 of record NC_045557.1, on the reverse strand, counting down.
CTCTAAGCGGTTTACAGAGTCAGCATATTGCCCCCAACAACAATCCGGGTCCTCATTTTACCCACCTCGGAAGGATGGAAGGCTGAGTCAACCCTGAGCCGGTGAGATTTGAACCGCTGAACTGCTGATCTAGCAGTCAGCCTGCAGTGCTGCATTTAACCACTGCGCCACCTTGGCACCCACCCACCCGGCCGTCACTGGACTCCCATCTGTGAACACCCATCATCCCCAACTGGCAGAGCCAAGACTGCTCCGACAGCATCCGGGAGGCTGACATAGGCTGAGCCAGTCCTTGACTTATGACTGGTGGCTGGTCCAAAGTTACAACAGAACCCCCCCTCCCCCCCAAAAAAAAAAGGGACTGGCAATCTGGTTTGGAAGCTCTGCGGCCTCATTTACAACCATCACAATTCTCAACTCTAATTATGGTCATAACTCGAAGACTACTTGTCATTCAGGCCGTAAAGCGACCCTCCAATGAACCTGGATTCCTGGTGACTTTTCAAGGATACGTCCGGGGCGTTTTCTTGGTAGGCTCAATACCAGCACACAGGCAGTCCTCCATGTACGACCGTTCCTTTAGCCACCGTTATGACAGCACTGGAAAAAGTGAGTCGCAACAAGTCCTCACACTTCCGACTGTGACCCCATGGTCACATCTGGGCACCTGGCAAGCAGCTGACATCTACAGCTGACACTTGTGAGCTTCGCAGCGAGGAGCAAAACCCCTGGGGAACATCAGCAGAGAAGGTCACACGTTGTGGTCACGTGATGTCTCACTTAGCAACGGATTTTCCAATCCCAATTGTGCTTGTAAGTCGAGGACTAACTGTATTCCTCCACTGTCTGTCTGTCCTTCTTTCTTTTTCTTCCTCTCGCTTTTTTTCTTTCTTTTTTCTTTGTGTCTTTCTCTTTTTCTTTCTTCCTTTCTCGCTCTTTCTTTTCTCTTTTCTTTCTCTCGCTTTTTCTCTTTCTCTCATTTTCTTTGTCTCTCGCTTTTTCTTTCTCCCTCTCTTTCTCACTTTCTTTTCTCTTTTCTTTCTTTCTGTCTTTTTCTTTTTTCTCTCTCTTGCTTTTTCTTTCTTTTTTGTGTCTTTCTCTCTTTTTCCTTTCTCACTCTTTTTCTCTTTTCTTTCTCTTTTTTCTTTCTCTCGCTTTTTCTTTTTCTTTCTTGTGTCTTTCTCTCTTTTTCTTCCTTTCTCGCTCTTTTTCTCTTTTCTTTCTTTCTTTTCTCTTTTCTTTCTCCCGCTTTTTCTCTTTCTCTCTCTCATTTTCTTTGTCTCTCGCTTTTTCTTTCTTCGTCTCTTTCTCACTTTCCTTTTTCTTTCTTTTCTATCTTTTTTCTTTCTTTGTTTTTTCTTTCTTTGCTTTCTTTTTCTTTCTCTTCTTTCTTTCTTTCTTTCCTTCCTTTCTTCCTTGTTTCTGCCTTTTCTGACACACCCACACCCTTAAAATTACAACCAAAAGCATGCAGAAATGCCTTCCCTTTCTAGAACCTTCTTTGACTTAATGGGTGAAACTGAGGATGACTTTCCTGTCAGCTACGGCTCACCTCCTTCTTCCTGCCAGGGTAAGAATTCACGTCTGCACCCTCCAACCTGGGTTGCCTTGCAGATCGGGGTTCTCCGTGCTGGGTTTTTAAACCCCGGTCTGAGTTTTTCTAACCTTTTCTCTGGGTTTCTAAGTCGCCTATTTTAAAACTTCACAAAAATCTCCGTTTTTCTATACAGGTAATCCTCGGCTTACAGCCATTTGTTCAAAGTCACGACGACACTTGAAAAAAAGTGGCTTGCCACTGTCCATGCACTACGACCATCCCAGCAACCTCACGGCCGTGTGAACGAAATTCGGCCGCTTGGCAACTGGCATGAACTGATGACAGTTGCAGCGTCCCTGGAATTAGGAGGTCTCCATTGGCAGCCTTTCTGACAAGCAAAGTCAGTGGGGGCGAGCCAGATTCACTTAACGACCACGTGGGTCACTTAAACCACCGTGGCAAAAAAGGCCCAGCTCACTTAACAACAGAAGCACTAAAGCCGCAGAACTTCCCTCCCTAATAGTGACCAAGAATTATCTATACAAGTGTTTCTCAACCTTGGCCACTTGAAGATGTCTGGACTTCAACTCCCAGAATTCCCCAGCCAGCGAATGCTGGGAGTTGAAGTCCAGACATCTTCAAGTAGCCAAGGTTGAGAAACACTGTCCTAGACACTGAATTGTTTATACAGGAATGCTGGCTGGGGAATTCTGGGAGTTGAAGTCCAGACATCTTCAAGTAGCCAAGGTTGAGAAACACTGATCTATACATTATATCGTCGGTGCACATCACATCCCTGCTTGGGCAGGGAGGGGGTTGGACTAGATGACCTACCAGGTCCCTTCCAACTCTGTCAATCTGTTTAAAAATGGTCAATAAATAGGTAAAAATAACTCAGTTTAAAACCAATTTGCTGCTTTGTTTTTTAAGAAATCCCGCTGGCAACCTCGCTCCAGGCAAGTTCGAAGGATTGAGGGGGGGAGAAGGCTGGAAAATTGGGGTGACATCCCCCCCCAAAGGGAGGCCCACCCTGCCATCCTGCTTTCCTTTCTCCCTCTTGCAAAGCTACGCCCCAATTCCTGGCCCCTTGCACCCCCAAACCCATTTGCCTTATTGCCTTCTAAGCAATAAGAAACACCAATGCTTCTAAGTCTCATCCTGCACCCCAATATTCTTGCCCAAGGGGAGGCCAGCCTGATGCCGGCAACTTCCCGCAGCTCCCAAATGGGGCTTTCCCGGCTTCTCCCTCCCCCACGCACAACATTTAGCCTTTTTTTTTCCAGCAATGAAAAAAGCCAGTTAAATGCTTTTTAAAGCATGAGAAATCCTCTATCCAGCTCTCCCTCCCAGGCTGGCCCTGAGGCAGGAGGGAGTTTGCAGCAAAACAATAAAAAAGGGAAAATAATTTTCTATTTGCGGTTCATTTCCAGCAGAAACGGCGGTAATGAATCTCCCAAAAACAGGCGGAAGCCGAAATGCGGAGGATCTCAGCTCAAGCTCTGCTGCGTGGAAACTAGCCGACGACGGTTTATTCAACAGGCCGGGTTAAACCGGCTGCTTGTCGGGGAGGCCTGGCTGGGAAGAGCCGGCAGGGTTTCCCCTCCGCGCCTGGAACAGGACGCACAGCCGAGTCACAAAATGGACTCTGCAAATGTTTCCACTTAAATAAAAATTCAGCCCTTTGCAATTCCAGCAACACGTTGCCATTCACCCAACAGAGTGTTTCTCAACCTTGGCGACTTGAAGTCCCGTGGACTTCAACTCCCAGAATTCCCCCCAGCCAGCTGGGGGGAGCTGGCTGGGGGGATTCTGGGAGTTGAAGTCCACGGGACTTCAAGTCGCCAAGGTTGAGAAACACTGACCCAAAAGCTGTAATCTGCCCCAACCGGAGGGAGGGAGGAAAGAGGCTGGGGCACCCCAGAAGAGCCAATCACCCCAGAAATGGGGGGCTCCTGTCCCCTGCCTTGTGGCCCAGGCCAGATTCCAGCTTTCAAACAACCGTCCTCACCACCCCAGGAACAAAACAACAGCAGGTTTGGCTAAGCAGATGGGATTTGATGCCCACCCCGCTCCCTTGCGGTTATTATCTGCAGCCCCTCCCCTCTCTCTCTCTCCTGTGAGCCCCCCCCACACACCCAGGTCCCATTGCAATTGCTCTAACTAAGGAGCCGCCGGCAGACCTCTGAAGACCCTCCAACCAGGGAGAAAAAGACCCCACCCCAAAAGGCCTCACACACACCCTGCTAGAAAGATGGAGTGGTTACACCTCCCCTTGCAAGCTTCACGCCCAGAGCCATCCACCTTGCCAAGCCAAAGGGGGGGGGGTTCTCACGCAAGCCAGAGGACCCCTGCACCCTCTCCCCATTTTTGCAGGGGTGTGTGTGTGCAAAAGAGCCAAACACACACACACATACACACACACAGAAGAAAGGCAGGGGGGGATCTTGGCCCAGAAATTTAAAAAGGTCTCCCATTCACAGCCAAGACACAAGTTCATCCCCTCAAATAGGCCTGATAAGGAGGGGAGGGGTCAGGTTTACACCCCCCCCCCAATATACTGAACCACAGGTCACAATCTGGATGGTGTAATATGTTGGTCCTGGGCTCCCCTCAAAGGTCTGCATCCCACCCCCCCAAGTTCTCACACACCCCCACCCTTCTCTCCAGGGTGAGCAGGGCAGAAAGCAGAGGGGAGGAGAAAGTGGGGGGCACAGGCCCAGAATCAGGGCTCTTCTGCCCCCACAATTCCCCAACCAGTTCAGACGGGAAGGGGGGGGTTCCCCAGCTCACTCCAAGGGACCCACAAATCTGCCCCCACCTCCCTCCCAGGTCCTGCCTGTACTTGGGGTCCCCACCGGCCGCTGCTCCCCAGGATCACCCCCTCTGAAAAAAACAAAGATGCAGAACAGCTGGAAGGTAGGCCACCCAGCGATTCCCAGGGCCTGGTGGGAAGGAAGGAAGGGGCCAGGCGTGCATTGCACCAGGTTGGTGAGACTCTGGCTTGGCACGATGCCAGTCAAGGGGGGGTGGGGGTGTTAGCCAGGTTGTTCCTGGGGGGGGGGGGGTTAAAGCAAATCCTGGCTTGTTGTCCCGGGAGAGTGTGGAAGAGCCCCCGCAGGAGGGAGGAGGAGCCACCGGTCTCTGGAAGCCAACAAGGGCTTCCCTGGCATCACCCCGAGTGGCTGCTAACCCGGGACACACTCAGGTTGCCTTGCAGGCCGTTCACACGTGCAAAGCCCCCAGACCCAGCCCTTCCAAGCCCGTGCCAGGCCCCGCGCAGCACACACACACCCTCGCTGCTTTGCAACCTGGCCCTGATGCCCAAGGGGCAAAGGGACCCCAAGAGGGCGAGACCCCTCCCCTATTTCAGAGGCCAGTCCAGGGAAGGGCTCCCCCGGGCGGAGAGCGGGGCGCCGAGGCCCGGGGGTCTCCCCTGGGCAGGGCAGAGCCAGGCAGGGCGCCTCCCCCGCGTGGGTCTTGCCCCTCGGAGCAGCACCCGAGACCTCCGACGGCCTGCTCTCCCGTTCAGGACGACCCTCCGACCGCCCCTCCCTCCTCACGGTGGCTCCTTTGCAATGCCCGGCGGCCCCGACGTTGCAACCACGCCTTCCCCGACCCCCCCCCCAACGATCCCCCCCTCCAGCCCCGCTGCAACCCTTGCAAGGAGCCCCGAACAAAAGGCGCCCGGTCCGGATTACCCTGGGTTCCCACGCCGCCGCCGCCGCCGCCTCCTCCTCCTCCTCCTCCGGCTTTTGTCCCTGCCCGGCCCGCGCCCCAGCCACGGAATCCCCGCGCTTCTCCCTCTCCGGGCGGCTCCTTCCGCTTTCCGTGCAATTGCAAAAAGGAAGCTGGGGTGGGACGGGGGGGGGGGCTCGGGATCCGATCCAGAGGTTGGGAAAAGGGGCCGGGCTGGTCCTCGCCTTGGAAAAGGGCCGAATCCGTTGCAAAAAGCCGTCTCCCCCCGCCCCCTTCGCGCTTTCCCCTCTCCGCGTGAACGGGGAGGATTCGAACCTGCGGACTCGGCGCGGCTGTTCCCAGGGCTCCGCTCGCCTCCCTCCGGCGCTTCCATTGTCTCCGCCGCGAAGTTCCCAGCGGCCGCTCTTCCCTCGGCCGCTCCCGCCCCCTCCTCCTTCCCTCCCGCTCCTCCTCCCCCTCCCCCCTCCTCCTCCTGGCAGCCGGTTGGTTTTATGGTTCCTTCCTTCAGGAAAGCGGAGTGGGCGGGCGGGAAAAAACCATAACTTCGTTGGACAATGCAAGGGCCCGTCTCTTTTTCAGGATTTGACAAAAAAAGACACCGAAGGAAATAAATCAATATATAATCAATAATAATAAGTAATAAATATATATCAATAAATAAGGCATAATAGTAAGGCATCCTTTCTCACCTCTACAAAGTTTTTTTTAATCCTAACTCTATCCTAATCTCTATGACAAGCCAACTTCAGAGGAATACTATGATGGTTTGTCACATCTACCAAAACAAGAATGGGCTTCCCTACCCACCACCCCAAGGGTCCCAAATAACCCCCCCCTCTTGAACTGATCCTGGTCAGGATAGATAGATAGATAGATAGATAGAGAGAGAGAGAGAGAGAGAGAGAGAGAACGATTGATAGATAGATAAATAGGTATGATAGATAGATAGATGATTGTTAGAGATAGACAGACGATTATAGATAATTGTAGATGATTTATAAATGATAGATAATGATTGATAGATAAATGGTTGATAGATGTAAGATAGATAGATGTAAGATAGATAGATAGATAGATAGATAGATAGATAGATAGATAGATAGATAGAAAGATAGAAAGATAGATAGATAAGAGATAGAGATGATAGATAGAGGGAGAGATGATAGAGATATATATATATATATATATATAAAGCATGATTGATAGACAGATAAATAGATATAATAGATAGATAATAGATAGATAGATAGATAGATAGATAGATAGATAGATAGATAGATGATAGATAGATGATAGATAGATAGATAGATGATAGAGATGATAGAGATAGATAGATAGATAGATAGATAGATAGATAGATAGATAGATAGATAGATGATAGATAGATAGATGATAGATAGATAGATAGATAGATAGATGATATAGATGATAGATAGAGAGAGAAAGAGAGAGAGATGATATAGATGATAGATAGATGGTTAGATAGCTGATACATAGATGGTAGATAGATTGATAGCTGATAGATAAGAGCTGATAGATATAGATAGATAGATATGTAGATGACAGATAGAAAGAGAGATTAGATAGTTGATAGATAGATGATAGATAGATAGATAGATAGAAAGATAGATAGATAAGAGATAGAGATGATAGATAGAGGGAGAGATGATATATATATATATATATATATATATATATATATATATATATATATATAAAGCATGATTGATAGACAGATAAATAGATATAATAGATAGATGATAGATAGATAGATAGATAGATAGATGATAGATAGATGATAGATAGATAGATAGATAGATAGATAGATAGATAGATGATAGAGATGATAGAGATAGATAGATGATAGATAGATAGATAGATGATAGATAGATAGATAGATAGATAGATAGATAGATAGATAGATGATAGATAGATAGATAGATAGATAGATGATAGATAGATAGATAGATAGATGATATAGATGATAGATAGAGAGAGAAAGAGAGAGAGAGATGATATAGATGATAGATAGATAGATGATTAGATAGCTGATACATAGATGGTAGATAGATTGATAGCTGATAGATAAGAGCTGATAGATAGATATAGATAGATAGATATGTAGATGACAGATAGAAAGAGAGATTAGATAGTTGATAGATAGATGATAGATAGATAGATAGATAGATAGATAGATAGATAGATAGATAGATAGATAGATTTATTTATCCTCCTGCACAATTACAGACAGTCCTCAGTTTATAAACCATTCATTTAGTCACCGTTCAAAGTTTCAATGGCATCGAAAAAAGTTATGTGACAATTTTTCACACCCGCATTCTTTGCTGCATCCCCCTGATCAGAATTCAGAAGCTTGGCAACTGGCATGAACTTATGACGGTTGCAGTGTCCCAGGGTCAGGCGATCCCGTTTTTGTGACTTCCTAACAAGCCCAAGTCAAAGGGGAAGCCAAATTCACTTAACAACCATGTGGCTAATTTAACAACTGCAGTGATTTGCTTAACAACTGCGGCAAGAAAGGTCTTAAAAGGGAGCAAAATTCACTTGACCACTGCCTCACTTAGCAAAAGAAATTTTGGAATGACCTGTGGTTGTAAATAGGGCAGTGTTTCTCAACCTGGGTGACTTTAAGTCCTGTGGACTTCAACTCCCAGAATCCCCCAGCCAGCTGCGGATTCTGGGAGTTGAAGTCCACAGGACTTAAAGTCGCCAAGGTTGAGAAACACTGAAATAGGGAGTTATCTGTATAGGTTCTCCTGCTTGAGCAGGGGGGGTTGACTAGAAGACCTCTGAGGTCCCTTCCAACTCTGTTATTCTGAACTGTTCTGCAAATCCTGCTGACGGGGGGGGGGGGGGGGGGCTTTGAGTGGGCTTCACTATGTTTCACAATAGCCAGAAATCTGGTTACGGAGGGGTGAGGAAAGAGGAAATATTAACCGATTAACAAGGGTTGGAAGGGACCTTGTAGGTCATCTAGTCCAACCCCCAATAATAGTAGGGTTTGCGACCCAAATTTTCTCCAACCGGAGAAAAGATCGACTAATTGATCTTCTCGAGGCTTAATCAGACGTTTTGATCTCTTAATCCTGGGATGGGATCACAGGGGGTGGTTCCTTGTGATGCATTTTTCCCCCAAAACTACCACTTCGAGGTTAACAGGCTGCACTGGAGACCTTAAGCTCCCCTCTCCCCATTGTGCGAGGTTGTGACTGAGGTTGGCCGACAATGGAATTGTTTGTTCGGTTCATTGTCACACTGGTGCCTTTTAAGACATGTGGACTTCAACTCCCAGAATTCCCCAGCCAGCTTTTCCCCAGCCCACCCATCTTAAAGTCACCAGGTTGAGTAACAATGCATTAGTGCAGTCTTTCTCAACCTTGGCGACTTTAAGTCCTGTGGACTTCGACTCCCAGAATTCCTGGCTGGGGGATTCTGGGAGTCGAAGTCCACAGGACTTAAAAGTCGCCAAGGTTGAGAAACATTGCATTAGTGGGTGAAGATTTAGGAAGGAAACAGAACACCCTAACAAAGGGGGGCCCAAACTTGACCACTTTTAAGACTTGTGGACTTCAACTCCCAGAATTCCTGGCTGGGGGATTCTGGGAGTCGAAGTCCACAGGACTTAAAAGTCACCAAGGTTGAGAAACATTGCATTAGTGGGTGAAGATTTAGGAAGCAAACAGAACACCCTAACAAAGGGGGGCCCAAACTTGACCACTTTTAAGACTTGTGGACTTCAACTCCCAGAATTCCCCAGCCAGCATAGCTGGCTGGGGAATTCTGGGAGTTGAAGTCCACAAGTCTTAGTGGTCGAGTTTGAAGTCCTCTGCCTTAACGTAATAGCAGCATCACAGCATCATAGCAATATCCAGTAAGTGAAATCTAACAAGGACACAACCGCTTCCTATCCTTGGTGCGGTGAAACCAATTAAGAATCTAAAGCTTTGGGTGGGAGTAAGATGCCATCCATTGGCCGGGTTCACAAAAAAACATCTTTATCCGTGGTTCCCTCTAATCACGCTCTCACGGATTAGCCAGATTTACTGGTTTGGGACAACACCGTGCGATGCACAAACTAAACACAGGCGTTTTATTTGCACACACACCCCCCGAGGCTATAAGGAGTGGTGGAAGAGAACGATCTATGTTTTCTACTTTTGGGAGGAAACTATCATTGTGTGGTTAAGGAAAACGGGCGAAGGAACAAGGTTTAGTCTAATGGTCGAAGCGTGAAAGCCAGCTGGGTGACTTTTGGGCCAATCACCAGGAGACTGGGAGTTCTAGTCCCGCTTTAGCCACGAAAGCTGGCTGAGGAATTCTGGAAGTTAAAGTCCACATGCCTTAAAAGTTGCCAAGGTTGGAGACCCCAATTTCGAATCGAGATTTCCCAAGCTCACCTACCCTGCGTTTTAAAAATCATCACAGTATAACAATACAGGATTGGGCACCATATGGGCACGAGGCTGAATTTCCACCCAGGCATGGGGGAATGGGGGGGGGGGGGCTGTGTGAAACAGCCCTGGGAGGGAGGGGGGAAACACAACAGTGAATTCTGTTGTGTGGTTATGGCAACCTCCTTGGCCAAACACCTCTCATTATCACCTCTGAGCTATGACAACATGTTGTGTAAATATATCGCACCAGGTTTCCTGTTTCAAGGGGAGGAGAGGGGAGGCAGGCGGGGGGGGGGGGCGGGATGCGTAGAAGCCGATCAGATGGGTAGAAATTCAAAGAATAAGAACCAGGAACCAAAGAAACCAAATTCTACGCAGCTCTGTGACCCGTAAGGCAAACCAAATACAGGTGGTCCCCGCTTAACGACCGGTTGCTAAGCAACCGTCCGAATTTACGACAGACCTCCCCGGAGCTACTCGACCTGTTTTTGAAGTTTTGACAGCCATGCACACACACACAGAAACACACACAAACAGAGAGAGTCATTTGTGTGGTCTTTAATACCACTCTGTAAAGCCTTAGTAAGGCCACACCTAAAATCCTGCATCCAGTTTTGGCCCCCACTCCATAAAAAGGAGGTTGAGACTCTAGAAAGAGGACAGAGAAGAGCAGCCAGGAGGATGAGGGGACTGGAGGCTCAAACATACGACCGACGGTTGCAGGAACTGGGCCTGGCCAGTCTAGGGAAGAGAAGGACCAGGGGAGACAGGAGAGCATCTTCCAGTATTTGAGGGGCTGCCACAGAGAGGAGGAAGAGGGTCCAGCTATTCTCCAAAGCCCCTGAAGGTCCAGAGAAGGAAGAATGGATGGAAGGAGTGATTCAACCTGGAAATAAGGAAGAATTTCCTGACAATGAGAGCAATTAACCAGCGGAACTACTTTCCTCCAGAAGTTGTGGGTACTACAACACTGGATGTTTTTAAGAAGAGACTGGAGAGAACATAGAATAGGGACCTTGGAGGTCATCTAATCCAACCCCTTGCTGAAAGAGGAGACCTATACCATTTCAGACAAGTCTCGTCTTAAAGGCCTCCAGCAATAGGCTTCCTGCTTGAGAAGAGGGTTGATCTAGATGACCCCCAAGGAACTTTTCAACCCTATTATTCTATGTTCTCTCAGCCTCCTGGAAGCTGATCAGGTCCACTTGCTCCTTGTGTCCTTCCTGGAAACCCCTGGCACTGACAAGGCCCCGGAGATGTTCTGGCATAAAGCACCCGAAGGTCAGAGAAGGAAGAATGGATGGAAACGGACCAAGGAGAGATTCAACCTGGAAATAAGGAGGAATTTCCTGACAGGGAGAACAATCAACCCATGGAACAGGAGTTGCCTTCAGAAGTTATGGGAGCTTCATCCCTGGAGGCTTTCAAGAAGAGACTGGACTGCCCTCTGTCAGAAATGGTGCAGGGTCTCCTGCCTGGGCAGGTGGTTGGACTAGATGACCTCCAAGGTCCCTTCCAACTCTGTAATTCTGCATTCTGAGGCCAAATGCAGCTGCCACACAGCTGGTGCCAGGAGTGCCAGGAGTCCAGGGTGCCAATGGCCAGCAGGCGCAATTCAGAGAGTTGATGCTTCTGAGGAACCACCTGCCTACAGGGGAAGCCCTTCCGAAGGTGCACCCTCACCCCGAAGGTTGGCAGGTGGACGGGACAGGTGAATCTTCTGCCAGGGAGGGATGCCAGGCTCTGGAATGCAGACTCTCATGGCAGCCATTCCATTCTTCTGCTCCCCTCCCTTGTTTTTGGCCGCACAAGCTGTGTTGAGTGTTGGAAAGCAGAGGTCCTCAACTTACAGCCACAATTGGGGGCCAGAGTTTCCGTCACCAATCAAGATGGTCATTAAGAGAGCCATCCCCAACTTCACCTTTTCTTAATCACAATTGTTAAGCAAATCTCCGCAATCGTTAAGTGAATCACACGGTTGTTAAGTGAAGCCAGGTTTCCCCGTTGATTTTACTTGTCATAAGGTCGGGGCAGAACGCTGTAATGATTGTAAACAGGACTTCGATCCCGTGACTGTGGAAATGGCCATAAGTGCGAGGATCAGTCATAAGTCACTTTTTTTTCAGTGCCGTAACTTCAAAAACTTTCTCAAAGCGTTGTAAGTTGAGGACTACATAAATGGCCGAGTATTACTTAGATTAAAAAGAAATGAATCAAGTGTCTCACTTCTAACCAATTATTTCTTAACACAGGTTTAAGTCTGATTTTATTTATTTATTCTGTAGCCACCCGTCTCCATCCGTGGCTCTAAGAATCATTCGCCATCTCCCGTACATTAAAAAAAAGGCATTTACTCCCAGAAAAGAAATATACTTTTTAGGCGTGAATGCGGAGGGGTTTGGGGATTCGACCCCCTGAGCATTTAATGCCTGCTGGGTGCTCCTTTGTGCTCCTTCGCACAATCCCAGGCTACACAATGAAGGGAGAACTGTTGCTGCTTCCTGTTCATTTGCAAATCTCTCCCACATTTCTCTCCCAGTGAGTCATCCTTTTTCAGCGGCAAAATATTCTCCCAGGTAAAAACACACAAAAATGCCCCAGAGCTGATCTCCCGTTTATTCAGGGTGAATGTTTGGGGAGCTGCAACTCACAAACTCCCTGTTCAAACCTTGACTGGCAGCCACAACGGGGATCAGAATTTGTGCGGCTGAGCCAGGCGGTTGTTAAGTGAATCACAACCCAATTTTGTTGCCACCGTGGTTGTTATGTGAATTGCGCAGTCCTTAAGAAAATCCAGTTCCCCCTCCCCTCCCCTCCCAACTTTGTTTGGGGGAAACCAGCAAACGGGGATGATGTGACCCTGGGAAGCGGCCACTGTTAGGGGTAGAAGAACCAGGCTGGTTTGCCAGCTGCAGGCGTTTTGATTGCATCTGTGCAGGGGATGTGAGAGTGACAGTCGTAAGGGCGAGGATCAAGCCCTAGGTGACTTTTTCTCAGCGCCCTTGTAACGGTCAATGAACAAATGGTTGTAAGGTCGAGGACTTCCTGTACGGTCCATGCGAGGTGGAGAATTCTGGGAGTTGTAGTTCCATCTATTTTAATAGTTGCCGAGGTCGAGAAACTGGGCTCCAAAGACCCTCAGATTGGTTGTGTGATCCATTTTCACAACTCACAGTGGCCCTGTAAACACACACACACAAACAAACACACACACACACACACACACACACCACACACACAAGGTTTTCCCTTCTTCCGGGATTTTCTTTTAGGTTCAAACTTTGCTCTGTTCTTGCAGGTGGCTTTAGCTGCTCCTTGGTGGGCAGGGGGCCACTCCAGGCGTGGGAAAGCAATCCCGGCTCCCCCTAGCTGGAACCTGGGGCGTGTGTGTGTGTGTATTGCCAATCAATGGAATAACTCAACTCCTGGGTTTGCGGGTGCTTTTATTACTAGAGGTTTTCAGCCTTTGACCCGTCTGGGATGGAATAACGTCTTCTGAAAGGCGGGTTGGACTAGATGACCTCCCAGGGTCCCCCCAGCCCTTCTCTCCTGTCTGGTTCAGCGACTTTAACACCTGTGGACTTCAACTCCCAGAATTCCCCCGTCCGCTGCGGGTCTCCAGTCCAGCCTTGGCCCCGCCCCATGACCAGGGAGGGGCGGCCTGCCACGCCCCCCCTCAGCCAGCCAGTCCGCGGTCCGAAGGCGGAGGGGGCGCGGCTTTCTCAAACTGGCCAATCGCGCGGCGGCCCGGCCTCCATTCATACTTTTCCAAGCGACGCGATCTGGCAGCCCCGGTTTGCTGGCACCTCCGCCCAGAGCGCCCTCTGGAGGCCAGCCGCAGATGGTGCGGGGCCCCGATGCACGTGAAGAAGGGCGCTCGGGCTGCCCACGCGTGCAACTGGAAGGTTTCCCCCGTCCAGACGGCCCCGGACCCTCCAGCGGAGAGGAGGGCGCGGCGTAGGGTGGGCCGGCCGCGCGTGGCGCTCCCCTCCTCAACACGCGTGGGGCGTGGTAGCCTTGGGGCGAAGTCGCTCTTCCCGACCGGCTCCCACGAGCATGATCCACGCGGGGCCTTTGCGGGCTGGCTTCCTGGTTCCGATTGGGAATCGCAGGGCTGGAAGGGGCCTTAGAGGTCGTCTAGTCCAACCCCCTACCCAAGGCAGGAGACCTTATTCCCTCGGGGACAAATAAATGGCTGTCCAAGCTTCCCTGGAAGACCTCCAGCCCCATGATGTTCCTTCCCCCTGGTGTTTTAAAGGGGGAACGCCCATCTCCCCAGCGGTGGCTTGGTGCCTGAGACGCTGAGCTTGTCGATCAGAAAGTTCGAATCCCACGTGCTGCGTAACGGAGTGAGCTCCCGTTCCTCGTCCCAGCTTCTGCCAACCTAGCAGTTCGAAAGCAGGTAAAAAATGCAAGTAGAAAAATAAGAACCACCTTTGGTGGGAAGGGAACAGCGTTCCATGTGCCTTCGGTGTTGAGTCATGCCGGCCACATGACCACGGAGACGCCTTCGGACAGCGCTGGCTCTTCGGCTTTGAAACAGAGATGAGCACCGCCCCCTAGAGTTGGAAATGATTAGCACATAGTCGAGGGGAACTTTTACCCCATCTAGGAGGATCCCACCATTTCTGGACTTTTGCAGCTGCTTCCACACTGGGGGCCATTGAGAAAAATCTACAAATGGGTCAGACTCCCTTCTCCCCTGTTGTTCTGCTGCCCCCCCCCCTTTCCTGAACTCTGCTTTGGCAGGAAAGGGGGGCTGATTAATGGCACCTGGGGTGCCTCTAGCTCAGTGATGGCAAACCTTACCTCCATGCGACCTATTAGATCCCATAGATTAGGCCTCCTCCGAGTTCCATCTGCCGGTCAATGCCGACTGGCAACTACGCGGAGGAGAGCCTTCTCGGTGGCAGCTCCGACCCTGTGGAACGATCTCCCCGTGGGGATTCGTACCCTCACCACCCTCCAGACCTTCCGCACAGCCCTCAGAATCTGGCTATCCCGTCAGGCCTGGGGCTAAGACTGTAACCCGCCCGAATGGTATGAATGTTGTGTTTTTAATTATGTATTGTCTTTACGTGTTAAAAGTTTGTCTCCCCCTCCCCTTTGGGTTGTCAGCCGCCCTGAGTCCGCCCAGGGAAAAGGGCGGCATATAAATAAACTTCTACAATCTACAATCTTTTCAGCATCCGGTGCCCAAACTGGAACATGTGTGTATGCTGGATCACCGAAAAACCTGAAGAGCAGCTGGCCGGCACATAGATGCCGTTTTGTGGGGGTTTTTCAGGCCGTTTTTTTGCCTGGAAAATGGCTTGGAAACTGCTCCAGAAATGGCCATTTTTCCAGGCCATTTTCCAGCCCCCACGAAGAGCAGCTGGCAAGGGCACACGTGCCCACAGAGAGGGCTCTGGCATTCGTAGCATCGGCTCACCATCACGACTCCAACCTCTACCAATTTTCTGCCAAACTTCCATTAGTTAAAATTTAAAACGGGGCTTTCCAATCTTGGCAAGGGCTGAGCTTCGAATTCTCCAGCCAGCCTGCTTAAGGAGCCTTAAGGGTTTTGTGCCTGGCAGGGGAATTCTGGGAATTGAAATCCCCCACTCTTCAAGTGGCCAAAGGGTGAGAAACTCTGGACGGGGGTGGGTGGGAAAACTACATCCCCCATAATCCCCTGAGCACCACCAATGCTCACCCTGCAGTGGATGGCCCCTCCTCTTACCTGCCCATTGGCTGGGATGAGGAAAGAAAGGCGGGAGTCCGTTGCCTCCCGCCGCCAGCTTCCCCCTAACCGCGGGAGAGATGCCAACTTTTCCTGGCAGATGAGAAGTTTCTCCCTGGCTGAATTCTTCTTCGACGCCCCGTGTTTGTGCAGGAAGGCGTGGCGGCTTCTTGACACACTCATGAAAACAGTCATCATCATTTCAGGCTGGTAGGAAAATTCCTGCCAGCCCAGCAGGGCAAGACTCGGCATGATGGGTCCTTTGCCTGCCTCCTCCTTGCTCTGATGTTACCAGCCATGCCAAAGGCTTCCCTTTGTGCCACATCACAGGGTCCTTGGTCCCTTTAGGGCAGTGGTTCCCAAACTTGGCAACTTTAAGACTTGTGGATTTCAACTCCCAGAATTCTCCAGCCAGCTGGCTGGAGAATTCTGGGAGTTGAAATCCACAAGTCTTAAAGTTGCCAAGTTTGGGAACCACTGCTGTAAGGGGGCAAAACAGACCTAAAACCCTGCATCCAGTTTGGTCCCCACACTATAAAAAAGATGTTGAGACTCTGGAAAGAGGGCAGAGAAGAGCAACCAGGATGATGAGGGGATTGGAGGCTCAAACATACAATGGACGGTTGCAGGAACTGGGCCTGGCTGGTCTAGGGAAGAGAAGGACCAGGGGAGACAGGAGAGCATTTTCCAATACTTGAGGGGCTGCCACAGAGAGGAGTTAGGGGGTCAGGCTGTTCTCCAAAGCCCCTGAAGGTCCAGAGAAGGAAGAATGGATGGAAACTGATCAAGGAGAGATTCAACCTGGAAATAAGGAGGAATTTTCTGATAAGGAGAACCATCAACCCGTGGAGCAGAAGTTGCCTTCGGAAGTTGTGGGAGCTTCATCCCTGGAGGCTTTCAAGAGGAGACTGGACTGCCCTCTGTCAAGAATGGTGTAGGGTCTCCTGCTTGGGCAGGGGGTTGGACTAGATGACCTACAAGGCGCCTTCCAACTCTGTTAAATCTCAATATATCTAAGATGGTCAAATGCCTGGAGACTAAAACATCCAATGAATAGTTGCAGGAACTGGGCCTGGCTGGTCTAGGGAAGAGAAGGACCAAGGGAGGCAGGAGAGCATCTTCCAATATTGGAGAGAAGGAGCTACCAGCAAGATTGCGTGGAAAGGTGGGTGGGACTCGTAGCTGTTCCTCGGGGTTCGTGCACCACCTGGTTCCATCTGGCAGCCTGAAAGACGTCACCCTGCCCTCGACCTCCTCCTGCCCCCCCCCCGGCACTTGCTGCTCTCCCTCTCCCCCACCCACCCAAAATCTCTGCACGTTGGAGGAGGGAAGGGCCAAACACTTTAGAATTACTGGGATGAGCGTCGTCATGTAAACCAGTGTTTCTCAACCTTGTCAACTTGAAGATGTCTGAACTTCAACTGCCAGAATCCCCCAGCCAGCATTCGCGTATAAACAATTAAGTGTCTAGGACAGTGTTTCTCAACCTTGTCAACTTGAAGATGTCTGAACTTCAACTCCCAGAATCCCCCAGCCAGCATTCGGAGATGAGCCCCCTAGAGTCGGGAACGACTAGCACATATGTGCGTGGGGAACCCTTACCTTTACCTTGTATAGACTGCACCAGTAGAGGCTAAACCAATTTTGTTGTATAGATGATGTACAATGACAATAAAGGCTTTGAACTTTGAAGCTGGCCACGCCCGCCCAAGGGCCCCGAGCTCAATCACAGTCCTGATGTGGCCATGAATGAAATTGAGTTTGACACCCCTGTTTTAGAGAGTCATCGAGGCCACTTGGAGGTTCGTCTGTTTCCTCAGTGGCTTCTTGGCTGCAGGATGGACACCCTTCAAATGATGTGGGAGAATCAAAATGGAGAAAAAAGATTGGGAAGGAAAAAAATATAGAAATTAGAAAAACAAGGAAACGAAAAAGCTAGGTGAATGGGTGGAAAGAAGAGAATATAAAAGAAGTGAAGTTTTTGAGAGGCCAAGAGAAAATGGCTAGGAAAGAAGGAAAGAAGGAAAAGGATTTACTAGTAGAATAAAATTGAAATATGTTAATATTGCTAATGTAGCATGTAGTTAATGTGATGTGAGGGAAATATATTAATACTATTAATTGTGGATAATTAACTAAGTGAAATGTTTATGATATAAAAAATTAATTTTGAGGATGTATGCTATCTATAGTAAAACAGAATAACAGATGGAAATTAAATGTTAAATGTGATTAACCTGGAGGGGCAGATAACGATATTGTTTATCTATTAAAAAGAAATCAAACTTAAGATGGGAAATCTGGAAAGAAAATAATATGGCTGAAATTGGAAATGGAAATATGCGTAAAATGAACTATGTATATGAGAAGATGTTCAGGGGGAAATCCCTTAACACTTTATTTATAAAAGAAGTCAAAACATGTAACAAAACTTTTTTAAAGTTTTTTTTTAAATGGTGTGGGAGTATGAACGAATTTCCAGAAAAATTGCAGGCTATAGGAACCATTTACGCTTCAGTTAGAGATGCAGAACAACAGAGTCATCCAGAACAACCTGTGTCTTTAGCAGGGAAGGTGCGCAGGGCAGGAGACATTGTGCAGCCAAGAATACACCAGTGTTTCTCAACCTTGGCGACTTTCAGTCCTGTGGACTTCAACTCCCAGAATTCCCCCAGCCAGCATAGCTGGCTGGGGGAATTCTGGGAGTTGAAGTCCACAGGACTGAAAGTCGCCAAGGTTGAGAAACACTGGTATACACTATTGCGAGGAATATAAATCCTTCCATTCCCCACCACCCAGTCAGAACTGGGGAACCTTCTTGGATGAGAAGCGAAATGTCTTCGAAGAACCAACCGCACTCAACGTGTAGTCCTCAATGGAGCGGCATCTTCACGGAGGAAGACAAACCAGGACCTGGATGAGGGAGAATCTCCATCGACTTTTCACTGGACCTTTGAAGAAATGTGGACTTCAACGCCCAGAATTCCAGGCTGGGTGGGGGAACTCTGGGAGTTGAACTCCGCAAGTCTTAAAGTGGGCAGGTTAGGAGACCCCTGGTTAACTGAAGGTCTCTTCTTCCTTGTAACTGTTTTGTTAACCAGGTTTAGGATTCAACATGCCGTGTGAATCAGTGGTGGGTTTCAAAAAAAATTCGAACCTACTCTGTGGGTGTGGCCTCCTTTGTGGGAGTGGCTTGCTGGCCATGTGTTCTCTCTCTCTCTCTCTCTCTCTCTCTTTCCTTCCCTCCTTTTGTCTCTCTTTCCCTTTTCCCTTTTTTCTTTAATCTCTCTCTTTTTCTTTCTTTTTTTCTTTTTTTATTTATTTCTTTCTTCCTTTCTTTCTCTTTCTCTTTCTCTCTCTGGATGAGTCTGTGTGTGTGTGTGTGTGTGTCAGTGGTGGGTTTCAAAAAATTTTGGAACCTCTTCTGTAGGTGTGGCCTGCTTTCCGGGTCCACTGGTGGAACCTCTTCTAACCGGTTCGGTAGATTTGATGAACCGGTTCTACCGAATTGGTGTGAACTGGTAGGAACCCACCTCTGGTGTGAATGCACCAACATTCACAATTTTAAAATGTTAAAATTAATTTTAAAGGATTATATATTAAAACCTGACTTTTGAAAGCCTCGGTTAAGATTAGGCTTAGCCTTTGCATTTAAAGTAAAATCACTTGGTTTAATTGCCTATAAATATTGCCCTGCAAAACTCAGAAAATTTGCTTTCTCTGGTTTTGCTTTCCCCACTAGGTGGCGCCAGCCTCCACGCTTTGGCCGGGGCTTTCTGTTTTTTTTTTTAATTCATCGATATTAACTAAATAGGAAATGCATTAAATAAACACAAGGAATTTATGGTGACCATATGTATGATCTCTGGATGAGACGATGCAATGCTCTTTATTTTTATTTATATCCCACTTTTAATATTTTTATAAATACTTTCCCCAGAACCAACCACCCTGAGAGGTGGGGGAGGGACTGGCCCAAAGTCACCGAATTGGCTTTTGTACCCAAGGCAGGATTTGAACTCGGGTTCTCCTGCTTTACTAACACGCTGTTTTAACCACTAGACCAAACTGGACTCTCTTTAAGTATATAACACGTATTGCAACAAGCCTGCAAAGTAGACCACTTTAACATTAACAGAGTTGGAGGGGACCTCAGAGGTCATCTAGCCCAACCCCCCTGCTCATGGAGGAGACATATCCTAGGCCAGTGGTTCCCAAACTTGGCAACTTTAAGACTTGTGGACTTCAACTCCCAGAATTCTCCAGCCAGCTCGTCCCATTCGGAGGCCAAGAGCGCAGCGCCGCTTCTCCCGGGGAGGCTCGGCTCGGCACCGCTCCTGGAAAGCGTATTTACAGCCCGGGGCGGAGCTGCCGTCCTGCCGGCCCCATCGCAGGCCTCAGCCACCCACCACCCGCATGCAGCAACCGCGGCCTCCACACGTGTTTTCCCGCGCCCCCTTCTGACCAGCATGGCCAAAACTGCCTGCCACTGGGAGCCGCAACCATTTAGTCTGATTCCCCTCCCCCTCTCTTCCTTCCACTAACTCAGGGGTGTCCAAACTTGGGAACTTTAAGACTTGTGGACTTCAACTCCCAGAATTCCCCAGCCAGCACAGTCCAAGCTTGGAAACTTTAAGACAGTGTTTCTCAACCTTGGCCACTTGAAGATGTCCGGACTTCAACTCCCAGAATTCCCCAGCCAGCATTCGTTGCTTGGGCAGGGGGTTGGACTAGATGACCTCCAAGGCCCCTTCCAACTCTGTTAATCTGTTAAGTACTCAGCATGGCTAGTCTAGTGAAGAGAAGGACCAGGGGAGACAGGATGGCCTTTGGAAGTTGTGGGAGCTTCATGGAGGTTTTCAAGAAGAGACTGGACTGCCAGATGTCAGGAATGGTGTGGGGTCTCCTGCTTCATCGGGGGTTGGACTAGGTGACCTACAAGGTCCCTTCCAACTCTGTTATCCTGTACAAATCTGTACACCTTCATTAAATTAGGCTGACTTAATTCCAACCACCGCTGTTCATCGTACGTTTGAGCCTCCAGACGCTCCTCATCCTCCGTTGCTCTTCTCTGCACTCTTCCCAGAGTCTCGAGATCTTTTTTGCATGGTGATGGCCAGAAAGCCGAAGGGCATCTAGACCTCCCTTTGGGGAGGAAGAGCCTTTGCTGTTGACCATTCTTGGGGTCACGGGGACCCTAAGGAAAGGGGGGAACCCCACCCAGCCCTCTCCCTCAGTCCCCAGCTGCCAGGCACGCGCCCAACGTCTCCCGTGGCAAAGGAAGGCGCCAAGAAGGAATTCCTTGGGGAGAGATGGAAAGGAAAGGGTCATAGCTAGGGAGGGTCAGCCATGGGGAAGAAGGGAACCCCCCCCCTCAATTCAAGAGACGAACGGAAGGTGCCCCAAGACTAGCCGAAGCATCGAAGGGAAAGGAACCATTTGGGGGGAGCCCGAGGCAGGGTTGGGCTCAGCATCCCCCAGCCAGACAATCACCCCTCCTGGCTGCTTGGGTGGGGGTGCAGAACGGAGGGCCTCCTCTGCCAAGACCCCCAGCGCGCCAGGCCAGGTGGGGCAGCCCTTTGCGCCTGGGTTCCGCTGGGGTCTCCATGGCAATGGAGGCAGAGGTCACAGAGGAGAGCGCGTGATGTGGAGGGTGGTGGCCCCACAAGCACCATCAGCCATGGCCAAGGGGAGAGAGATGGCGCGGGTCAAGCAGGCAGGCCCACAAAAGATCCCAGGTCAGCCCTCGCCAGGTCGGGGGGGGGGGGGGAACCAGGGTCCATTGGGGAGGTTGGCACCAGCTTTCCCAGCCCCACTAGAGGGAGGCCCAAAACTAGGGGGGGGGCAAAGTCCCAGACAACTGGGGCGGAGGCTGGGAGGCTCAGAGTGACTCTGGCTTTGCCGCTTCCCCAAAGGGGCACATTTCTCAGAGCTGAAGTGTACAACTTTTTCCAATCATGCCCCTTCCGGAAATCTGCTCTTGGGCAGCTGAAGAGCCTTGGGGGAAGGCAAGAGAGATGGCACATTTCGGCACGAGTTGCCGGCAAGATAGCCATAGACTTATATCCCACTTCACAGTGCTTTTACAGCCCTCTCTAAGGGGTTTACTGAGCCAGCCTTTTGCCCCCAACAATCTGGGTCCTCCTTTTGCCCACCTCGGAAAGACGGAAGGCTGAGTCGAACTTGAGGCGGTCAGGATCGAACTCCTAACTGTGGGAAGAGTTTGCTTGCAATTCTGTATTCTAACCACAGAGAAGGAGGCATAGAGGGAGGGAGGGAGGGAGGGAGGAAGGGAGGGAAGGAAGGAAGGAAGGAAGGGCAATAGCAATAGCCTTTATATCCTGCTTCGCAGTGCTTTTACAGCCCTCTCTAAGCGGTTTACAGAGTCAGCCTCTTGCCCCCCAACAATCTGGGTCCTCCTTTTGCCCACCTCGGAAAGACGGAAGGCTGAGTCGAACTTGAGCCGGTCAGGATCGAACTCCTAACTGTGGGAAGAGTTTGCTTGCAATTCTGTATTCTAACCACAGAGAAGGAGGTATAGAGGAAGGGAGGGAGGGAGGGAGGGAGGGAGGGAGGGAGGGAGGGAGGGAAGGAAGGAAGGAAGGAAGGAAGGAAGGGCAATAGCAATAGCCTTTATATCCTGCTTCGCAGTGCTTTTACAGCCCTCTCTAAGCGGTTTACAGAGTCAGCCTCTTGCCCCCCAACAATCTGGGTCCTCATTTTGCCCACCTCGGAAAGACAGAAGGCTGAGTCAATCTTGAGCTGGTCAGGTTCGAACTCCTAACTGTGGGAAGAGTTTGCTTGCAATTCTGTATTCTAACCACAGGGATGGAGGCATATAGGGAGGGAGGGAATGAAGGAAAAGGGAAAGGGAAGGAAGGAAGGAAGGAAGGAAGGAAGGAAAGGAAAGGAAAGGAAGGAAGGAAGGAAGGAAGGAAGGAAGGAAGGAAGGAAGGAAGGAAGGGCAATAGCAATAGCCTTTATATCCCACTTCACAGTTCTTTTACATCCCTTTCTAAGCGATTTACAGAGTCAGCCTCTTGCCCCCAACAATCTGGGTCCTCATTTTGCCCACCTCGGAAAGACGGAAGGCTGAGTCAACCTTGAGCTGGTCAGGTTCGAACTCCTAACTGTGGGAAGAGTTTGCTTGCAATTCTGTATTCTAACCACAGAGAGGAGGGCATATAGGGAGGGAGGGAGGGAGGGAGGGAGGGAGGGAGGGAAGGAAGGAAGGAAGGAAGGAAGGAAGGAAGGAAGGGCAATAGCAATAGCCCTTATATCCCGCTTCACAGTTCTTTCACATCCCTTTCTAAGTGGTTTGCAGAGTCAGCCTCTTGCCCCCAACAATCTGGGTCCTCATTTTGCCCACCTCAGAAGGATAGAAAACTGAATCGACCTTGAGTTGGTCAGGAGGCTGGCAGTTGGCAAGAGTTAGCCTGCAATACTGCATTCTAACCACTGTGCCACCACAGTCCTCCCTCCCTCCCTCTTTCTCCCTTCCTTCTTTAGCACTTAGCCATAGCACTTAGACTTATATCCCACTTCACAGTGCTTTACAGCCCTCTCTAAGCGGTTTACAAATGTCAGCATGTGTGACCCCCAACAACCGGGGTCCTCATTTTACCAAGGACGGAAGGCTGAGTCAATCCTTCACTCAGCTCCTTTAACTCAGTGTTTCTCAACCTTGGCCACTTGAAGATGTCTGGACTTCAACTCCCAGAATTCCCCAGCCAGCGATGTCTTATACATTGAATGTAGCCCCACCCACTGCCTGCCCTACCCAAAACCCTTTGGCCTCTGCCGCAGAGTAGCAGAGAATAGCAATAGCACTTAGACTTACTGTATTTTTCGGAGTATAAGATGCTCCGGAGTATAAGACGCACTTAGATTTTGGGGAGGAAAACAAGGGAAAAATATCTGCCTCCCAGCTACTTGCCTCCTTGCAACAAACAGTACAGACGATATGCACTGTTTGTAGTGTTATATTTCAGACTACACCTGTACAGATGCTGTTAAAATCGATGTGGCTTTCTGGAAGCTTATTCTCTGCTACTTAAAAGAATAGAACTTTTTAAAACAATAGCATGGAGGCCTCTTCAGATCAATCGTTTATTTTAAAAAGCTGCTTCATTTTGTTAAGTTGCCTAGAACAATAATAATAATAAAGCAGTCTTTAAAAAATGAGTCTAATAATTTGAACATTCTAGAGGCCTTTATAGTTGTTGACTTAGCTCCTTGCAGCAAACAGCCTGATTAGCAGAAGAAAAAACCAATCTGCCTCCCACCAATTTGCCAGGTGGAGCAAACAGCAAGTTTCACTTTCACTTTCTCCCAATCATCAGCTGTTTCAGGCTGCAGGGATTCCTATAGCTTATTGAAGCCTCCCCAAGCCCCCCGTTTGCTGCAAGGAGGTAAATTGCTGGGAGGCAAAGGCCAAAGGGTGGGGGCCAGTGGATGGGTGGGGCTACATTCGGTGTATAAGACGCACCCAAAATTTCACCCTCTTTTAGATGGGGGAAAAGGTGCGTCATATACTCTGAAAAATACGGTAAGCTTACAAGGTTACTGCTATTTAGCCCTGCAAGAGAACCGGATCCCGGATGAACTGTCCTACGTCGTCCCTGGGCTAGGCCCGCCCCCTGCCCCCTTCCAATCACTGCCCCCTCTTCCCAGGCAGGCCTGGAAGAAGCCAAGGTGATGGAAGCCCCCAAGGCCCCCAAGGCCTCCAAGAACCCCTCCAGCACCAGGGGCCTCTTCAACACCAACATGGGACCTCTGCAGCGCCAGCTGCGCCTGGGCGAGTACAACCTGCTCAAGTGCGCAGCCATGTTTGAGAGCGACTTCGTCCAGGTAAGAGCGCAGCGGGCAGAAGCAGCCGAGTGGTGGTAGCCCCCTCCAGCCCCCCAGGAAGCAGGAGTACAGGTAGCCCTGGACTTAGGAGCCCTCGCTTAGCAGCCTTTCAAAGTTAGGACGGTGCTGGGGAAAAGTGGCTGTCGAGCACTTCCTCCCACTTAACAGCCGTTGCAGTGTTCTGATATTTAAGGGGCTGCCCCAAGGAAGAAAGGGTCCCCCTATTCTCCAAAGGGCCAGAAGGCAAGAGGAGAAACAATGGACGGAAACTCATCAAGGAGAGAAGCAACCTAGAACTAAGGAGGAATCTCCTGACAATGAGGACAATTAACCAGTGGAACTGCTTGCCACCAGAAGTTGTGGGTTCTCCAACACTGGAGGTGTTCAAGAAGAGATTGGACCACCGTTTGTCTGGAATGGCCTAGGGCAGTGGTTCCCAAATGTGGCAACTTTAAGACTTGTGGACTTGAACTCCCAGAATTAGATTAGATTAGATTAGATAAATTTATTTATCTAAATAAATAAGACTTGGTCCACCAGTCTTAAAGTTGCCAAGTTTGGGAACCACTGATCTATCTATTCATTTGTCTATCTATCTATCCTTGTCTGTCTGTATATCTATCATCTAATTTATCTACCTATGTGTCTATCTGTCTATCTAATCTCTATCATCTCTATCATCTCATCTGAAGTTGAAGTCCACAAGTCTTAAAGTTGCCACGTTTGGGAACCACTGGCCTAGGGTGTCCTGCTTGAGCAGGGGGTAGGACTAGAAGACCTCCAATGTCCCTTGCAGCTCTAGGATTCTATGTTTCTGAGACACATAAGCTGCCAGGCAGACAGACGGAGGGAGGCATAAATGGATGGGTGGGTGGGTGGGTGGGTGGAATGGCTTCCCTCCAGAAGTTGGGAAGGTGACAAACGGCGATCCCACCATCCCTGGTGGCTGAAGCCATCCTAAGTACATGCCAGTGTCCAAGTGCCCGAATTGTGATCGTGTGACCACGGAGGATGCTGTTATGAGAAAACAGGCACCAGGTCATTATTTTCAATGCTGTTGTAACTTTGGTCGCTAAGTGAATCATTGTAAGCCGAGGACTACCTGTACTGTGTTTCTCAACCTTGGTCATGTTGAGATGGTTGGAGTTCATCTCCTACTTCAGTAGTTCCCAAACTTGGCAACTTTAAGACTTGTGGACTTCAACTCCCAGAATTCTCCAGCCAGCTCTGCTGGCTGGAGAATTCTGGGAGTTGAAGTCCACAAGTCTTAAAGTTGCCAAGTTTGGGAACCACTGTCCTACTTGATTAGAGTAGACTAACAGAATTGGAAGGGACCTTGGAGGTCATCGAGTCCCAACCTCCCCATCCAGGGGTTGATTGCTCTCATTATCAGGAAATTCCTCCTTGTTTCCAGGTTGAATCTCTCCTTGGTCAGTTTCCATCCATTCTTCCTTCTCTGGACCTTCAGGAGCTTTGGAGAATAGCTTGACCCCCTAACTCCTCTCTGGGGCAGCCCCTCCAATATTGGAAGATGCTCTCCTGTCTCCCCTGGTCCTTCTCTTCCCTAGACCGGCCAGGCCCAGTTCCTGCATCGTCTGTGTGAACCTCCAGTCCCCTCATCATCCTGGCTGCTCTTCTCTGCCCTCTTTCCAGAGTCTCAATCTCTTTTTTAGAGTGTGGGGACCAAAACTGGATGCAGGACTCCAGGTGTGGCCTTACTAAGGCTTTCAGGAGAGTACTTAGGAAGGCATTTAAAAAAGGCCGTGATACCAAGCAGGGTTTGGAGGCTACCTGGCCGCCTCCTTGTTTTCCAGGTCAGCAAGCAAGGTGGCATTCTTGACGTCCATAATCAGGTGCAACAGGTGCGTGTCGCCATCGCGGCCACCAGCCCGGGTCTTCCGGTGCCCGACGTGCTCTTGCTGGCCCGGCCAGTCCTGCTCCCTCAACAGCTGCCCCCCACCCTGCAGCACAGGTATCGCCCCCGTGCTCGGAACAGGAAGTTTGAGCTCACCAGGTAAGGCTTGGCGGCCGTCTCCCTGCACGTACGTGGTTCTCTCCCTTGGCCGTGGCTTCACCCTCCTCCGAAACACTTGGGAGCGGCTTTGGGAAGAGACGCTCGCCACGCCTGGCCAGAAAACTCATTGCCGAAGCTTGGAGCTCCTGGACCTCGTGCAGAGGGGTTCAAACCCCAGTGGACTCGCTACTTGCAGAAGCTCCGTGACAGCCTAGTGCTGTGGTCCTTTGGAACGGTCACTCAAGTCGGGGGGCTGCCGGTGGCGTCCCTGGGGCTCTCTGGGATGGCAGGCGTTCCATGACCAAAGGAGGAAACTCCGTCAGTGCAAGAAGCAGGGGTGAAATCTAGCCACACCCACCAAGCCACGCCCACCACAACATGTCCACCAAGCCACACCCACCAAGTCACACCATGCCCATCAAGCCCCGCCCACCATGCCACACCATGCCCACCATGCCATGCCCACCAAACACCCACCAAGCCACACCCACCAAGCCACACCATGCCCATCAAGCCCCACCCACCATGCCACACCACACCCACCATGCCATGCCCACCAAACACCCACCAAGCCACACCCACCAAGCCACACCCACCAAGTCACACGATGCCCATCAAGCCCCACCCACCATGCCACACCACGCCCACCATGCCACGCCCACCAAACACCCACAAAGCCACACCATGCCCACCAAGCCCCGCCCACCATGCCATACCACGCCCACCATGCCATGCTCACCAAGCCCCCACCAAGCCACACCCACCAAACCACACCATACCCATCAAGCCACGCCCACAGAACTGGTAGTTAAAAAAACCTAGAATTTTACCACTGGCAAGAAGGGAGTGGAGTCTGGGAGGAGGAGGAGGAGGAGGAGGAGGAGGAGGAGGAGGAGGAGGAGGAGGAGGAGGGCTGAGGGGTCCTTGGTATTCTTGGTTGCTTTCCTGCAGATGTTTTATGACCTAACTAGTGAACAACATCAGTGCTGGAAGGGAGAAGGATTTGTCCTGTGCATATGCCAATATTGGTGGTCGTGTTACTCTCTTCTTGGTGATTCCTTCCTCTGAATCCTTGGTTGGGGTAAAAGAGAGTAAACGCCCCTCACTTCCAGTACTGATGACGTTATCTAGTTAGGTTATGAAATGAAAACAACCAAGCTCAGAGGGCACCAAAGACCCCACAATCCTCGTTGTTGTTGTTGTCGGCGTCCTCCTCCTCCTCCTCCTCTTCTCCAGAAAGCCCATTCCCTTCTAGCAGTGATGATGTTACCTAGTTGCGTAATGCAACATCTGCACGAAAACCACCAGGCTCACAGAGCACCAAGAAGCCACAGTCCCCCTCCTCCTCCTTTTCCTCCCCCTCCTCCCCCTCGCCCACACCCTTCTACACTGACGACGTTACCTAGTTGGGTCCTGAAGCGCCTGCAGGAGAGGAGCCCAGCTCAGAGAGCACCAGGGTCCAGTCCTGAGCTACCCAGATTCTCTCCTCTCTGTCCCGCAGCGTCTGACCCCCAGCAAATAAATCAATGAGGCAAACAGGAGGGAGGGAGGGAGGGAGGCGGCCCAGGGCAAGCCCCCCTCCCCCACACCATTGCCTGAGCCAGCTGCAGGCCCCTCCCCACAGTCTTGCCTCCCCCCTCCCCCCCAGGCTCCTTCCCTTGTGCTTCGTCAAGATCACCATCCACGACCAGGAGAAGAAGCAGCTGCGCTTCAAGATGGTGACCGGGCGGACCTTCTACCTCCAGCTGTGTCCCCCAGCAGACAACCAGAAGGACAACTTTGACTTGTGGGTCAAGGTGGTCCATCTCCTCCGGCCCCCCTCAGACATTAGCCAGGATAAGTGGCGCCAGGACCCGTGGAAGTCTGAGGATTTGGCCCCCCAAGCAACAGCCGTGAGTTGGCCAGCTGGTCGGGGGATTTGGGGGAGGCCTGGAGGGCGCCTCCCGGAGCAGCCCTCTTGGGGAGACCAAGCCCACCCCACCTGCCTCCTCTTCTGCCCCCACAGAGCTCGGCCACCCAGGCCTCGGACGAGAGAGAGATCTCCATCGCGGAAGTGCTGAGCACCCTGCAGGAGGAGATCCTGGACAGTCCCGCCAACACGATGGACTTCCTGGACACCCCCAGCATCTCCACAAGCCCCACCACGACCCTGGTGGCTCTCCAAGAGAGGCTGGAAAGCCCCTTCCCACTGGAGGTCCACAGCTCCATGGAGGAGCCCTGGAGGCTCTCCCCGGAAGGGAAGACGGAGGACCCCATGGCGCTCTTGCCCGTCAGCAGATACGAGACCAGCGATGCTCAGAAGGAGAGCCCGGAGGTGGCCCATGGGGCAGGAGGTCAAAGGTACCTCATGGAAGCTGCCAGAAGAGGGTCATGTGGGGGGAGGGAGTCCTCAAGGCACTCTGAGCGTGGCTGTTTTCCTGCAGATGTTTCATAACCCAACTACGTAACAACATCACACCAGAAACACATCGCCTTCACAATGGGCAAGCAGGGATTAACACCAGACAAAGAATCCTGCAGAAAACAATACTCCAATCAAGGAACCCCCAAGAAGAAACTCCACCCCGCCCCACTCCAATACTGGCAGGGCAAGCTACTGTACATAAATAGGCAGCAAACCTCACACTCGATAGCACTGATGATGTTACCTACTTGGGTAATGAAATGTCGACAAGAAAACAACCACGTTCAGAGAGCACCAAGGACCCCACAGTCCTTCTCATCATCATCATCATCATCATCATCATCCTCCTCCTCCTCCTCCTCCTCCTCCTCCTCCTCCTCCTCCTCCTCCTCCTCCTCCTCCCTTCCTCCTCTTCCTTTGCTCCGGATAACCCGTTTCCTTCTAGCACTGATGATGTCCCAGTTTGGGAATTCTGGGAGTTGAAGTCCACCTACCTTGTGGTTGAAGTTGAGCAACACGGCTTTTATATGTTTATTCATCCCTGCACGGAACCATCATGGACAATTCGCACGTCCTTCTCTCTCACTTTCTCCTGAGCACAGTTGATCCTTTTGCTTCACATTCTATTTATTCTCTGCGTGCTTTTATTTCCATCCTTCCTTCCTGCTCTTCCCCCCCCTTCGGTCATCAGCTCTCAACGCAGAACTCAAACCATCAACCATCCCTCTTTCGACAAAGCTCTCCCGCTATCCTTTTTCTCTCTCTAACTCCACAAAAGAGCAGCAAAACTTTTTCCCCATCCGGGTGTTTCTCAGTGACACGATGAAGGGCAAAAAGGGTACCACCCAGAGGTGAAATCCAGCAGGTTCTGACAGGTTCTGGAGAACCGGGAGTGGAAATTTTGAGTAGTTCAGAGAACCGGCAAATGCTACCTCTGGCTGGCCACGCCCCATCTATTCTCTGCCTCCTGAGTCCCAGCTGATCAGGAGGGAAGGGAGATTTTGCAGTAACCTTCCCCTGCCACGCCCACCAAGCCATGTCCACCAAGCCATGCCCACCAAGCCACGCCCACCAAGCCACGCCCACAGAATCGGTAGTAAAACAATTTGAATTTCACCACTGGTACCGTTCACACCCTGGCTGGATGTCTCCAGCAGCACCAGTGGGCGAATTGGTGGCATGGCTTAGCAAGGGAACTCCTCCCACCTCAAGATGGGCGGAGTTCTGCTGAAAACTCTTCCTTCCTCTTGCAGGAAAAGCAAAACCCGAACCAAGTCCAGCCGATCTCGCCGAAGCCATTCGTCCAAGAGAGGTAAGCCACCCCCCCCACACACAGAGGCACACTCAGAATCGCAGACGAACAAAGGTGGAAGGGGCCTTGGAGGTCTTCTAGTCCAGCCCTCTGCTCAAGCAGCAGACCCTACACCAGGGATGGCAAACCTTTTCGCTACCGAGGGCCCAAACCGGAGTCCGTGTGTGTGTGTGTGTTTGTGTACGCATGCACGCAAGAGTGCCAGAATCCTGAAGACCAGCTGGATGGTTCTGCATTCAAGTGCCAGCTACCTGGACTTTGGGTGCAATGCTCCGGCACATGCCAAAACCAGATGGCTGGCACGGATGTGTCTGCCGGAAACCAGAACAGCTGCTGGCAATGGCACACATGGGCACAGAGAGGGCTCTGGGTGCCTCCTCTGGCATGCATGCCATAGCTTTGCCATCACGGTCCTACACCAGTGGTTCCCAAACTTGGCAACTTGAAGACTTGTGGACTTCAACTCCCAGAATTCTCCAGCCAGTAGAGCTGGCTGGAGAATTCTGGGAGTTGAAGTCCACAAGTCTTCAAGTTGCCAAGTTTGGGAACCACTGCCCTACACCAATCAAGGAGAAAACCACACACCCCTCGCACCGGCAGGGGAAATTATTGGATACAAACAGGGGAAAAAACTCCACTCCCTCTCAACACTGAAATTGTTACCTAGTTGGGTAGTGAAACGTCTGGAAGAAAAGCATCAGGCTCAGAGAGCACTAAGGACCCCACAGTCCTTTTCTTCCTCCCCTTCCTCCTCCTCCTCCTCCGCCACTCTATTCAGCACCAAGGATAGCCGTTGTCCTCTTCCTCTCTTGAAACCTCCCTCCTTTCTAGCACTGATGATGTTACCTAGTCGGGCCATGAAAGGCCCACAAGAAAACCAGCAAGCTTAGGGAACAGCAAGAATCCCGCAATCTTCCTCCTCCTCCTCCTCCTCCTCCTCCTCCTCCTCCTCCTCCTCCTCCTCCCTCCCTCCCTCCCTCCCTCCCTCCCCACGAACTCCACTCCCTTCTAGCACTGATGATGTTACCTAGTTGGGCCAGGAAAGCCCTGCCAGAAAACCAGCAAGCTTAGAGAACAACAAGAATCCCGCAATCTTCCTTCTCCTCCTCCTCCTCCTCCTCCTCCTCCTCCTCCTCCTCCTCCTCCTCCTCCTCCTCCTCCTCCTGTCTGTCTGTCTGTCTCTCTGTCTGTCTCTCTCTCCACCCACCCCCTTTCTAGTTCTGATAATGTTACCTAGTTGGGTCACGAAATATCTGCGAGAAAGCAACTGTGCTCAGAGAGCCCCAAGGACCCCATCTTCTTCTTCTTCTTCTTCCTCCTCCTCCTCCTCCTCCTCCTCCTCGCAAACCCCTCTCCCTTTCTAGTTCTGATAATGTTACCTAGTTGGGTCACGAAATATCTGCGAGAAAGCAACTGTGCTCAGAGAGCCCCAAGGACCCCATCTTCCTCCTCCTTCTCTTCCTCCTCCTCCTCCTCCTCCTCCTCCTCCTCCTCCTCCTCCCTCTCTCCCCACGAACTCCACTCCCTTCTAGTACTGATGAGGTTACCTAGTCGGGCCATGAAAGCCCTGCCAGAAAACCCCCAATCCCCAAGGACCTTCCCCCTCCCCCCTGGTTCAACCTTGAGCTACCCATCCTCTCCAGCATCTCTTGTCTCCCCTCCCTCTCCAGTGGTGAGCCAGGCGTCGAGGAAAATCTCCTCCTTCATGGGCTCCTTCACTGGGAGCAGCCAGAAAGCCCCCAAGAGTTCTCGCGGCAGCCGGAAGCCCTCGACCAGCAGAGAGAGAAAACGCTGAGCAAGACCCCCCTCCCCACAAAATCCCCCTTGAGAAAAAAAAACCAGAGGCCTCAACCAGACAGAAAAAAAAGGGCCTTTTTCCTTTCTTCAATCTCTTTCGTTAGTAAAGATGATGGCTAGAAACACATTTCGGAAGCGTTGGCTTTTCTCTCGTCTTGTAGACTTTTTAAGACAACTTTTAAGCTATGCTGGCTGGGGGATTCTGGGAGTTGAAGTCCACAAGTCTTAAATTGGCCAGGTTTCAGGACCCCTGTGTTAGAGTGTCTAACCCTAACCCTAACCCTAAACCTAAACCTAACCCTAAAACTAACCCTAACCCTAAACCTAACCCTAAACCTAACCCTAATCCTAACCCTAAACCTAACCCTAAACCTAACCCTAACCCTAACCCTAACCCTAAATCCTCACCCACTAATTCATTGTTACTCAACCCGGTGACTTTAAGATGAGTGGACGCTTGTCATGGCCTCTGAAGCAAAGTGGGGCTGTGTGTGTGTGAACTGTTCCCCAAACTTTGAGGGTTTTTCCTGCACCCCATCCTCAAGACAAGGCCAGTTGAGAATCACTTCATTCCCAGCAGCCCTTTCTGGGTGCTCAGCCCCGGTTAGTAAGGGTCAACGCAACCCCCGTTGCCAGTCCCAGAGGTCGGCTCAACAGAGCCTCCAACTCGATTTACACCGGAGCCCAGAAATCTCGAAATCCGTCCACTTTCCCTGACTTTTGACCTCACCGACTTCTCGCTGGCCCTGTGGCTTCCAGGAGGGGCAGCTGCCCTCTTGGAGGAACGCAAAGCGAACCCACAGTTTGTTTTTTTGTCCAATTGGGGTTTTCGTTGGCCGAGAGCAGCCAAAAGCAGCTTGCTCTGTCCGTCTGCGAAGGCCACTTCAAGCACAAAAGAGCCAGGTTGGATTTGATGGAGGCGCCCAAGCTGTTGCCTCGCAGGGACTGGGTTGCCATCGGGCAGGATCACAATGCCCTCCATATGTTGCGGGACGATGGACCACAATGGGCACCACAGACGGGCTGGGGAAAGTGACAGCATGTTCACACTTTCCCCCCCCCCTCCCCCTGATTAATCGGTCTGCTCCTTCCTTGCAAACACACACAGACGGCCTGAGCCTCTCCTCTTCCTCCCCCCCCCCAATCGGGAATGAGGAGGGGGAGACAGTGAGGGGCGACGGGCAGCAGAAGGAGAGGCTGACGCAGCCTGGGATTGGCCTTCTGGCAGGTCTTTTCCATGGGTGAAGGAGGGGGAGGGGAACGGGGATCGATTTGCTAGATCCCCAGGAGGCTCTCCAAATGCAGAGCAACTAAGCCAGTGTTTCTCAACCTTGGCAACTCGAAGATGTCCGGACTTCAACTCCCAGAATTCCCCAGCCAGCATTCGCTGGCTGGGGAATTCTGGGAGTTGAAGTCTGGACATCTTCGAGTTGCCAAGGTTGAGAAACACTGACATAGATGGTAAATCATAGATAACAGAGAGAGAGAGAGGTGTTAGAGATGATACATAAGAGTAGATAGGAGATGGATGGATGATTGATAGATAGATAGATAGATAGATGATAGATAGATAGATAGATAGATAGATAGATAGATAGACAGACAGACAGACAGACAGACAGACAGACAGATAGATAGATAATGGGTGGATAGACAGATAGATGGGTGGATGGATAGATAATGGATGGATGGATAGATAGAGGATAGATAGATAGATAGATAGATAGGTAGGTAGGTAGGTAGGTAGGTAGGTAGATAGGTAGATAGGTAGATAGGTAGATAGGTAGATAGGTAGATAGGTAGATAGGTAGATAGGTAGTTGAAGTCCGGACATCTTCAAGTTGCCAAGGTTGAGAAACACTGACATAATGGTAAATCATAGATAACAGAGAGAGAGAGAGGTGTTAGAGATGATACATAAGAGTAGATAGGAGATGGATGGATGATTGATAGATAGATAGATAGATAGATAGATAGATAGATGATAGATAGATAGATAGATAGATAGATAGATAGATAGATAGATAGACAGACAGACAGACAGACAGACAGACAGACAGACAGATAGATAATGGGTGGATAGACAGATAGATGGGTGGATGGATAGATAATGGATGGATGGATAGATAGAGGATAGATAGATAGATAGATAGATAGATAGATAGATAGATAGATAGATAGATAGATAGATAGGTAGGTAGGTAGGTAGGTAGGTAGGTAGATAGGTAGATAGGTAGATAGGTAGATAGGTAGATAGGTAGATAGGTAGTTGAAGTCCGGACATCTTCAAGTTGCCAAGGTTGAGAAACACTGACATAATGGTAAATCATAGATAACAGAGAGAGAGAGAGGTGTTAGAGATGATACATAAGAGTAGACAGGAGATGGATGGATGGATGGATGGATGGATGGATGGATGGATGGATGATAGATAGGTAGGTAGGTAGGTAAGTAGGTAGGTAGGTAGGTAGGTAGGTAGATAGGTAGATAGGTAGATAGTGGGTGGATGGATGGATAGAGGATAGATAGATGATAGATAGATAGATAGATAGATAGATAGATAGATAGATAGATAGATAGATAGATAGATAGATAGATAGATAGATAGATAGATAGATAGATAGATAGATAGATAGATAATACATAGATCAGTGTTTCTCAACCTTGGCAACTTGAAGATGTCTGGAGTTCAACTCCCAGAATTCCCCAGCCAGCATTCGCTGGGAAGGTTGGGAAACACTGAACTAAGCCATCCTGGATTTTTCCAGCAGCAGCTGGGCATTTGGGGGAGGGGGGGTCTGTCTTTCTAGGAAACGGGGGGGGGGTGCTTTTAGTCGTGCAGATACAAACTACCACGTTGCCCCTCTCTTCTCGGAAAAGCTGTTTGGCCCATCAAAGCGATGGCAGGTTCAATCGGTTGGGCCGCCCAGTTTCACAGCCTCGTCCCGGGCAAAAAAGAATCTGAAAATGGACAAACCAACCCCCCTCCCTTGGACCCCGGGTGCATGGGATGAATTTGGGGAGGGGTAATCCCCACCTTCATGGTTTCTAAATCCCTGCCGATCTGGAGAACAGCAGGTTTACGTCTTGGGTTACTCAGCCCACTGACACCACCAGATGGTTTCCTGTAAAGCGTTACTTTATCCTAGCAGATGAATCATAAGTGCAAAGACTCCCCCCCCCCCCAATGGAAATAGAACGACTGTGGCAAATGAAAGCAAAGGTAGTCCCGGTAATACGCCATCCGAGGTGCCTTGGGTGCAATCCCAGCACATCGGAGGCCCCACTTGAATGCTGTCGGCATTGACAAATTCACTTGTCAGTCAATTGCAAAAGGCAGATTTATTGGAACAGCTGAAATCCTGCAACAATACCAGGGAAGGTCTGCCTATCCCAGTGTTTGCGTGGGCCGAAACACCAAATCCAGCCTCAACATCTGGCTGATTGACAGACATAACAACAACAACAACAACAATACACCTGACATAACAATAGTTGAAAAGAAAAAAGTTTGGTTGATTGACATTGCAATACCTGGAGATGCACGAATTGAAGATAAACAGCAAGGAAAAAATCACAAAGTACCGGGACTTGCAAATTGAAGTTGAGCGACTGTGGAAAAAGAAATCGTGTGTTGTCCCGATTGTAACTGGAGCCCTTGGAGCAACACCAAAAGGGCTACCTCGCTATTTGGAAATTTTGAATTTAATAGACTTGAACATTCTGATTCTGCACTGGATGGGGGTTAACAAGCTTGTACTCAATCCAGATAAGACCGAGTGGCTGCTGTGCTTCCCTCCTTCTAATTGGCCAAGTATTCCATCTCTCAGGCTGGGGGGTCAAACACTATGCCCCTCAGACAGGGTCCGCAACTTGGGAGTCCTCCTGGACCCACAGCTG
Organism: Thamnophis elegans; assembly: GCF_009769535.1. Lineage (NCBI taxonomy): Eukaryota > Metazoa > Chordata > Lepidosauria > Squamata > Natricidae > Thamnophis > Thamnophis elegans. The sequence continues at coordinate 16,840,002 of NC_045557.1, read as the reverse complement.
ACTTTTGAACACCACTTGTCAGCTGTGACCAGGGGGGCATTTGCCCAGGTTCGCCTGGTGCACCAGTTGCGTCCCTACCTGAACCGGGAGGCTCTCACAACAGTCACTCGTGCCCTTGTGACCTCTAGGCTGGAGTACTGCAATGTGCTCTACATGGGGCAGCCCTTGAAGAGCATTCGGAGGCTTCAGCTAGTCCAGAATGCAGCCGTGCGAGCGATCGTGAGTGCACCTCGTTTCACCCACGTAACACCTATCCTCCGCGAGCTGCACTGGCTGCCTGTTGACCTCCGGGTGCGCTTCAAGGTGCTACTTGTCACCCATAAAGCCCTTCATGGTATTGGATCTGGGTACTTGAGAGACCGCCTACTGCCAATTACCTCCACTAGGCCAATAAGATCCCATAGATTAGGCCTCCTCCGAATTCCATCAGCCGGCCAATGTCGACTGGCAACTACTCGGAGGAGAGCCTTCTTGGTGGCTGCTCCGACCCTATGGAACGAACTCCCCGTGGAGATTCGTACCCTCACCACCCTCCAGACCTTCCGCATAGCCCTTAAAACCTTGCTGTCCCGACAGGCCTGGGGCTAAAGACTTCAACCCCACCCGAATAGTATGACTGTTGTGCTTTTTAACAATGTATTGTCTTCATGTGTGTATCTTGTCTTGTTCTTCCCTCCCCCTGGATTGTGAGCCACCCTGAGTCCCCTCAGGGAAAAGGGCGGCATACAAATAAAGTATATTCTATTCTATTCTATTCTATTTTACAAAAAACCTCCCTACTCAGAACAGCTTATATCCTCCGACGTTACCTTAACAGTTCCTAGGTCCTTGGTTAGGACTCGAGCTGTTGAGCTACCAACCAGCCCCAAAGGCTGTGAATCTCACCAAAGATTAACCACAGAATAATCCAAAGCATACAATTTATTGATACCACTGTACCAGTAGACGCCAGAGTCGAAGAAAAAAGAACTGGAAAATAAACACGAAATATTATGCGATTATGGATGAAACCTGTGACAGTGATACCCATTGTCATCGGGGCACTTGGCACCATGTCCAAGAATTTTGCACAACATATCGAGAAATTGCAGCTTCCTGCAATAACACCAGCAGAACTGCAAAAAACTGTGCTACTCAAAAGATCATATATTTTAAGAAGGTCCTTGGTTGATACCCAGGATGCCGGCAGCAACTGTATCAACCATTAGCACCAGTCAATGAAACTTATGGCACATCTTTAAATGTTCACTTGACTGAGTGTCATGTTTAATGAATAAAAGTTTATAATAATAGTAATAATAATAATTTTACATCCTTCAATGATGCCTTGAACACCCTTGGGGAAAAAAAACTATTCCAAATCTTTGAGAAGGACATGAAAAATGAAGAAAAGTGCCAACCCAGTCTAAACATCTGGCTGACTGCCACAAATCATAATAATAATGATGATTTAAATGAGATGTTACTGGCAAAAATGGAAGGAAAAGACTTTACTTCGTGGCATTTCTTCACCTCTTTTAAAATCTGTGCATAAGAGTAATTCCAGTGAATCCTTTCCCTCTTGCTAACCCACCAACAGTGGCCATAGCACTTAGACTTATATGCCACTTCACGGCGCTTCCCAGCCCTCTCTGAGCGGTTACAAATTCAGCCTATTTGTCCCCAACGATCTGGGTCCTCATTTTACTGGAAGAATGGAAGGCTGAGTCAACGTGGAGCCAATCAGGATCGAACTGCTGACAATGGGCAGAGTTTGCCTGTAATACTTCATTCTAACTACTGGGAGGGAAGGAGGGAGGGAGGGAGGGAGAAAGAAAGGAAGGAACTTACACTTATATACCACTTCACAGCCCTCTCTAAGCGGTTTACAGAGTCAGCCTCTTGCCCCCAACAATCTGGGTCCTCATTTTACCCACCTCAGAAGGATGGAAGGCTGAACCGATCTTGAGTTGGTCAGAATCGAACTCCTAACTATGGGAAGAATTTGCTTGCAATTCTGTATTCTAACCACAGGGAGGGAGGAAGGGAGGGAGGGAGGAGAGGGAGAGAGGGAAGGAAGGAAGGAAGGAAGGAAGGAAGGAAGGGCAATAGCAACAGCACTTAGACTTATATACCGCTTCATACTGCTTTCGAGCCTTCTCTAAGTGGTTTACAGAGTCAGCCTCTTGCCCCCAACAATCTGGGTCCTCATTTTACCCACCTTGGAAGGACAGAAAGCTGAGTCAACCTTGAACCAGTCAGGATCGAACTGCCCAAATGCTGTGAATCAGCAGTCAACAGAAGTAGCCTGCAGTACTGCACTCTAACCACTGCGCCGCTGCGGCTCAAATATTGATCAGTGTTTTAAAACAGTGTTTCTCAACCTTGGCGACTTTAAGTCCTGTGGACTTCAACTCCCAGAATCCCCTGGCTGGGGGATTCTGGGAGTTGAAATCCACAGGACTTAAAGTCGCCAAGGTTGAGAAACACTGTTTTAAAATGTTTATATTGATAATTTTCTATTTCTCCCCATAACTTTCTATGGTACTTTAGAGTGCTTAAGAATATCTGCGCGCCTTTGCTTGCCATATTTTCGAAGGACTCCACAAAGCGCCAAAATTAGTCTCCTCTGTCTTGCCGTTCAAATCTTTCCACATTTGCCAACGCAGCTGACCAGGGCAGGGCAAGACCCCACTGTGCCCTTCACACCACCTGATGAAAGCGGAAGCTGCCTCTCCTGCTGGCCTCGGAAAAACCCTGGGCCTCTAGGAGCACTGAGCATAAAAGGGACTCTGCCTCACCTATGTCAGGAATTTTTAGGCTTTTAACCCTTGCTTAACTCTGCTCGAGTGATCATAAAATGGCTAAAGTCAGACTAGATGAGGCACGTCGTTCTCCTGCCTCCTCCTGTAGAGGGCGCTTTTTTAAACAGTTAAGCAGAGTCATCCACAGGGACTCTGGCAGCAACTAGCTCAGCCTGACCTCAGCTCTTGCCTTTTTCCTTTTACATTTTTTTCTTTTCATGATGACATGCACGTCCCTGCTTCCAAGTGAATGCTATTTTGTATTCTGGTCACTGCACCTTGTATTTTCACCCTGTTGCAAAGGGCCTCGAAATCCACAGGCTTTACAACGAGAGGACTTGTAGTTGTTACTTGCAACGGTTTGTTTAGTGACCATTCAAAGTTACAACATGGAAAAAAGGGGCTCATGATCTTTTTTCACACTTACGACGGATGCAGCATCCCCACGATCACATGATCAGACTCCACCCGATTGGCAACTGACCTGTACCTGTGACAGTTGCAATGTCTCGGGGTCACTTGTTCCCCTTTTGCGACCGTCTGACAGGCACAGTCCAGGGGCAACCCAGATTCACTTAACGACCGTGTCGCTAACATAACAACGGCAGGGATTCACTTAACACCGGTGGGAAGAAAGGTCGTAAAATGGGGCAAAACTCACTTAACAATTGTCTCGCTTAGCAACAGAGATGTTGGGCTCAATTGTGGTCGTACGTTGATGACACCCAGTACATTACATTGCTTCACGGTGGCCCAGTGGTTAGAGTGCAGCCCTGCAGGCGCCTTCTGCTGACTGCCGGCTGCCGGATATTTGGCAGTTCGAATCTCACCAGGCTCCAGGTTGACTCAGCCTTCCGTCCTTCCAAGATCCGTAAAATGAGGACCCAGATTGTTAGGGGCAAATAGGCTGATTCTGTAAAATTCTCACAGAAGGCCATAAGCGATAAGTGAACCTAAGAGCTCTTTTCCTTTCCTTCCCTTCCTTTCCCCTTTCTCCTTCCTTCATTCCAACCAACCTATCTCCCCTTTCCTCTTTTCCTTCCTCCTTCCCCTCCTCCTCCCCTCCTCCCCCTATTTTCCTTCCTTCCTTCTGTCCTCCAGCCCACCTCTTTCCCTTCCCTCTCCTCTCCTCCCCTTCCTCTTTCCTTTCCTTTCCCTTCCTTTCCTATATTGCAGGCTAAACTCTGCCCACTGCCAGGAGTTCGATTCTTACTGGCTCAAAGTTGACTCAGCCTTCCATCCTTCCAAGGTTGGGAAAAATGAGGACCCAGATTATTGGGGGCAAGGGGCTGACTCTGTAAACCGCTTAGAGAGGGCTGTGAAGCACCGTGAAGGAGGATATAAGCCTAGGCACTGTTGCTATAACTCCCCCAGCCATTTAGTGCCCACCGTTTCGGCAGGATCCGCCAGGAGAATGGACGGGCAGCCTCGTTCTGTCTCGTGCGTCTTCAGCCAAGAGCAGCCAGGAGGAAGGACGGCTCGGCCTCCTCCCTTTCATTAAAGCGTGTCCAGGCATGTCCCCCTGGGCACCCCCTCCCCCCAGAACTACCACCCCCCCATCCGTCATAAACAAGGGCGCAGCTGTTGCCATGGCCGAGAATCAAAAGCATGGCAGCCTTTGGCCCTTTGAGACGGTCGGGGATGCCAGGCGGGGGCTGTGGAAGGGGGTGGGGCTCGTGGGGGGCAGGGGGGGGCAGGGGGATGGGCACGAAACACATGCAAAATGCACAGCCTTCCAGAGGGTCTTTTCATCAGGGCTCCGTCCTTCGGAGCACCTGGTTGTCGACGAGGAAGCAGAGTGCGGCAGAGACAGCCTCCAACGGAGCTCCTCTGGGGCACCTGCACAAAATGGCCTCTGCTCTTCCGCCAAGGGGCTGCTGCTGCCCTTACTGGCCCATTCCTGGGTGATGCCTCACTTTTGATCTCCTTTTCTGCTGGGCCCAATGAGTTGGCACCAGTCTGTTTTCAAACGTGGCCACTTGAAGGTGGGCGGACTTCAACTCCCAGAATTCCCCCATCAGCCTGGAGTTGAAGTCTATACATCTTAGAGCAGTGTTTCTCAACCTTGGCCACTTGAAGATGTCCGGACTTCTTCAAGTGGCCAAGGTTGAGAAACACTGTCTTAGAGCATGCTGACTAGGGAATTCTGGGAGTTGTTGAAGTCCATCCAACTTCTGGCTGGGGAGTTCTGGACATTGAAGTCCAATTCTAGGAGATGACTAGGTGGAGGCAGAGGGAGGGGTCAAACACCCCATCAGTCTCGAGTCCCTTCGTGCCCACAAAAGTTCACCTTGAGTTCCGTCGACTGTTACCTACCACCAGTTTGCTTTGAGTAGCTAGAAATCAAACTTTATGTTCATTTGAACTGCCCGGATTTCCTGATTTAAGAGATTAACAGAGTTGGAAGGGACCTTGGAGGTCATCTAGTCCAAACCCCCTCCCAAGCAAGAGACCCTACACCAATGATGGGGAACCTATGGCATGCGTGCCAGAGGTGGCAAACAGAGTCCTCGCTGTGGGCACATGCGCCGTCGCCAGCTGCTCTTCACACATGTTCTGGTTTGGGCATTCGGTGCCGAAATGGTTTGCCATCACTGCCCTACAGCCTTTCTGGCAGATGGTGGCAGTCCAGACTCTTCGTGAACGATGAAGCTCCCACAACTTCTGAATAACAGAATAATAACAGAATAATAGAGTTGGAAGGGACCTTGGAGGCCATCTAGTCCAACCCCCCTCCAAGCAGGAGACCCTCCACCATTTCTGACAGAGGGCAGTCCAGTCTCTTCTTGAGAGCCTCCAGGGATGAAGCTCCCACAACTTCCGAAGGCAACTTGTGTTCCATGGGTTGATTGTTCTCCCTGTCCTTATTTCCAGGTTAAATCTCTCCATGGTCAGTTTCCATCCATGATTCCTTCTCTGGACCTTCAGGGGCTTTGGAGAATAGCTTGACCCCCCCCCCAACTCCTCTCTGTGGCAGCCCCTCAAATATTGGGAGATGCTCTCCTGTCTCCCCTGGCCCTTCTCTTCCCTAAACTAGCCAGGCCCAGTTCCTGCAATCGTCCATCGTTTGTTTGAGCCTCCAGTCCCCTCATCATCCTGGTTGCTCTTCTCTGCACTCTTTCCAAAATACCAACCTCTTTTTTTATAGTGTGGTGACCAAAACTGGATGCAGGACTCCAGGTGTGGCCTTATTCTTGCTTAGGCCTTTCCTGTCCTTCACGTGGGGAAGTTTGGGAAACCCGGCTTTGAACGATGGGTCCTCCTCACTTTGAAAGAATGTGGCAATTATTCTCTAGTCTGAATGATCTACACAGGTAGTCCTCAACTTACGACCTCAATTTTGAGCCCACAATTTATGGTGTTAAGTGAGACGTTTGTTTATGAGTCCCCCCCCATTTAACAACCTTTCTTGTCACCGTTGTTAAATGAATCGTTGCAGCGGTTCAGTTAGTAACATGGATGTTAAGTGAATTTGGCTTTGCTTGTTCAGAAGGCCACAAAGGGGGATCATGTGACCCTGGGACACTCAGCGGTCGTAAATATGAGTCGGTTGCCAAGCGTTGATCCCGTGACCATGGGGATGCTGAAACGGTCATAAGTGTGAAAAATGGTCATGTCACTTTTTTCAGTGCTGTTGTAACTTTGGACAGTCAGTAAATGAACTGTTGTAAGTAGAGCGCTCCCTGTATTGATAATTGTTTGGTAGTAGAAATGAAAAGAGAATGAAGATGAAGTAGAGTAGGATAGGCTAGGCTAGAATAGGCTAGAATAGAATAGGCTAGAATAGAATAGAATAGAATAGAATAGAATAGAGAATAGGATAAGATAGGGTAGGGTAGGGAAGGAGATGGAGTAGAGTAGGGTAGGGTCAAGTTGAGTTGAGTTGAATAGAATAGAATAAGGGGAATAGAAGAGTAGAGTGGAGTGGAGTGGAATGGAATGGAATAGAATAGAATAAGGAGGGAGAAGAGTAGAGTAGAGTAGAGTAGAATAGAATAGAATAGAATAAGAAGGAAGGAGAATAGAAGAGTGAAGTGGAGTGGAATGGAATGGAATGGAATGGAATAGAATAAGGAGGGAGAAGAGTAGAGTAGAGTAGAGTAGAGTAGAGTAGAATAGAATAGAATAGAATAAGAAGGAAGGAGAATAGAAGAGTAGAGTGGAGTGGAATGGAATGGAATAGAATAGAATAAGGAGGGAGAAGAGTAGAGTAGAGTAGAGTAGAGTAGAGTAGAGTAGAGTAGAATAGAATAGAATAGAATAGAATAGAATAAGAAGGAAGGAGAATAGAAGAGTGAAGTGGAGTGGAATGGAATGAAATGGAATAGGAATAGGAATAGGAGGGAGAGAGAGGGAGAGGGAGAGGGAGAGGGAGGGAGGGAGAGAGAGAGAGAGAGAGAGAGAGAGAGAGAGAGAGAGAGAGAGAGCCTGGGCCGTCCATCAGTCCCCAGATGGAAAGTGACACTTGAGGGCCTAAGGATTGAGACATTAGACATACAAAATATGTTCTTTGCAAATGAGCATCATGCACAACCTCATGTAGGTGGGTGATGAGGAAGAGGAGGAAGAGCTGAGTCCAGTGCCTGACGCCTGAAGGCAGAGGAGAGGAGAGGAAATCTATGGGCCGGTCCTTGGGACGGAAGAGCCACCGCTCTTAGTGAAGCCCCACCCGAGCTCTGGGGATCAAAGGCAGAGGGAAGAGAAGAATAGATGGGGCAGAGAACTATTCCTCTCCGGACGGACGGACGGACTTCTTAGCCTGCAGTGAGAGAGGAATCTTCTGCCGGGGCTCCTCATAAAGGAATCTTTGAGTTCACTTCAGAGGGTTTTGTGTGTTTGGGGAGCTGGGTCAGAACACACCGATTCTGGATAATAACAGTGCCACCTTGGCCACATTCAATAACTTCTCATCGTGTTTAAGGAGGGACGGGCCCAGGTAACTTCAGGACACACCTGGGCAGAGAAGACGCAGCTCCCCTCCTGGCTTGATGGGCTTTGGCAGAGGGGCGAAAGGCCTCCTCCAGCCCTGTTTCCCCTGCCTTCTCTTCACGCTTTGGATTTGATTAGGCTGCTCGTAACGGGCGTGTGACTATCCATTACTGCTCAGGAAATTACCAGCTGCCACCCAGCGCCACAAATAAAGTGGGTGGAGGGGTTTTTAAGGAGGGGGGGGAGAAAACAAGGGGGGGTGTTTGTCTCTCGCTGCCCGCCTGGTTGGCGATCAAATTAGGCTCATCTGCACGGAAGAGTTTAATATTTTGCCGGTCTTACAAAATAAATCATAAATAGCGATCGAATCTGCTCTGCGCTCACCGAACGAGAGACGTACACGAAAATGCACACGGACAGAAGGAATTGCTTTCGTTTCTTTTTTCCCCCCCGCCCTCCTGAAACCTTTCTCCCCCCCAAAAAAAAACAAAGTGCATCGAAACTGTAAATAAATAACATCTCAAAACAATAACAATAATTACATCAAATAAATACATCAATAGAGGATGTCAGGAAGGTGGGCGGAATTCGGCTTCGCAGTGGGACTGCCACGATTTCAGCGGTGGGGCGAAGGCCAGGGTGTGTTTTGGGGGGCGGCAGGATCTCGGGTGGGCGGTGTGGGAATTGGGGCATCCCAAGCCCCCCTGGTGGCTCCTGGACTACCACAAATAATGTAACCAATGGTGAAGTTCTTAAACAGAGAGGAGAGAGAGAGAGAGAGAGAGAGAGAGGATGAACGGAGAGAGGAGAGAGAGAGAGAGAGAGAGAGAGAAGCACATTGCCTGAAATCAGTTACTTGAACAGAATAAGTTTAAATGAAACCAAACTGGAGTTACTCCCTCGTCCCAGCTTCATTCCTTCCTTAGCCCTGACCCCCAATCTCTTGGAGACATCTGTAACATCAGGAAGAGCTCCCCAACCGGCCACTCGTAGTCCTCGACTTACAACCACAATTGCAGCCAGGATTTCCGTTATTAAGACAGAGAGAGAGAGAGAGACCAGTGAGTGTAAAACCTGATTTTACAACCTTTCTTTTTTTTTTTTTTGCAAAGGCTGTTTAGCAAGCCACTGCAGTTGTTAAGTGAATCGTGAGGTCATTAAGTGAATCCCTGTTGAAAAGCCTGTTGGAAGCCTGTTGGGGACGTCATGTGACCCCAGGATGCGCCAGGAGGTGGTCACATGACTGTGGGGGAAATCCCTCTAACGCAGTGTTTCTCAACCTTGGCCACTTGAAGATGTCTGGAATTCAAGTCCAGAATTCCCCAGCCAGCGAATGCTGGCTGGGGAATTCTGGGAGTTGAAGTCCAGAACATCTTCAGTAGCCCAGGTTGAGAAACACTGCTCTAACGGTTGTAAGTGCGAGGACAGTCCCTAAACCACTCTATTTCAGTAAACTCAAACGCTGCTGAGTGAATGGCCATAAGTCAAAGACTACCTGGACTGGAGGCAGAAGACCCTTGTCTCATAGGTGGAGGTGGGTTTCATATCACTGAACAACGGTTCCCCTACCGTAGAACGGAAATGTGCCTTCCGCGCTCCGCACAGCTTCCAAACACACGGCGATTTTCCTGCACGCGGCTTCCAGCCCCCTTCTGGGCAGCCGCGGGTGAAGAGGGAGGGCGAGGAGCGGAAAGTCAGCTGGGCTGTGTGGGCGAGACAGAGCGTGGGTTTAGAGGACGGGACAGCGCAGGGCCGGTTGGCCACGCCCAGCCGATGATCGGAACTACCAATTCGGCTGAACCGGTGCAAACCGGCCGCATTCCCACCTCTGCTAGGGCTGCGAAAGCCTCCCCCATTCTCCACCCCCCCCCACCAGAAGGCCACCTGCACTAAACGAACAAAGGGGTCACCTCAGACTGAGGCAGGAGCCAAATCTAGCAGCACGACGTGTGTTTGTGTGTCTGTGTGTGTGTTGCGTTGCTAAATGGAGCAAAGGCCCTTGTGGCAACCTTAAAAACTGACATATTGCACCTAAGAGATTGTGCTGTGATTAGAAGACCTGCAAGAAGAAACTCATGATGAGGTTCTCCTGCTTTGTCTGTGTTGGTGTCTTTGACCCCCCCAAGTGACCTATTTTAACCACCCCGGTGCTTCTCTAACTAAATCCGCTATCTAGGACAGTTTTCCCAACCCTGCTGCTTGAAGATGGACAGATTTCAACTCCCAGAATCGAAGAAGCGAATGGAAGACTTCAACTCTGGGAGTTGAAGTCCGCCCATCTTCAAGCGAGCAAGAGTTGGACAATGTGACCTCCGAGATAAAGGAAGCTTCTCTTTCAATTTCCGGACTCCCCCCACCCCGCACCCCTTGCTAATTTCCACATTATTATGTTCAGTATTAAAGATATGCGTGTGATGAGAGAAGGTCATTCAGACGGCAGATGGAAGGCAATCGAAACTCCAAATGTGAGGAGCCCCTTGGAGATGCTTCCCAACCCAGCATTTTGAGGGGAAGGGACAATGTGAGGTTCTGGATTACAGATTTCTGGGGCGAAAGGGAACCAAAGTCCTTCTCTCCTTCAAGCTCATAGGTGGAACTGGAGGATTCCGGTCGGCTTCCTCTCAACCAGAAGGAAGGTGGAGAAGGTCCGTGGTTAGGACAGTGTTTCTCAACCTTGGCAACTTGAAGTCCACAGGACTTCAACTCCCAGAATTCCCCAGCCAGCTATGCTGGCTGGGGGATTCTAGGAGTTGAAGTCCACAGGACTTCAAGTTTGTCAAGGTTGAGAAACACTGGGTTAGGAGGATCACTCCACCACTTGTGAGAACCTCCATTTAGTAGATGGAACGGGAAGGTAGAAATGACCGAAGAGAAGCCAGAAGCAGATGGAAGATCCCAGATGTTTCTTCTGTAGACTAAATCCAGAGAAAGCGTTCCTTATTTACTCTTGACAATGCAGGTCAGGTGGGCAAGGTCTATCCCCCACACGGCGCCTGGAACTCAGACATCCAGGACGTGGTTTAGATACGAGATGTAGCAGATGGCCAGCCTCAAAATCTCAATTTTGGACAGCTTTCTTATCCGGAGGGAGAGTGGGCAGGAGTTTCCGCGCTCAGCAAAGGCCATGTGAAGGCCTCAACGCGGATCCTCTCCCGCGTGGCGTGGGCCGTCCGATACTTAGCCGTGGCTCGCCGCCGCCGCCGCCGTTCCTCGCGGCTGAGGTGCTGAAGGTCCTTCTTCATGTGATCGCTGGACTCGGGGCCCGGGACTGGCCACACAGACTGAGGGACCCGGGGTCTTCTACAGGTCCACCCCGACCACCCCCACAGTCACTGAAGACCGACTCCGTCTCCGAATGGGTGGGTTGGAGGTCGATCTCGGTCTGGTCTGAATTGAGCATGGTGGCTGAGAAGACCACGGGGCAGCCTGGCTGTGGGGTGAAGAGGGAGGAGAAGGGGAGGGGAGGGCTTTGGATAATCCCTACAGGAGGACAGGCAGGATGGGCTTCGGAATCCCCTCAATTTTCCACGCGATTCGCTCCTATGAAATTATAGGAGGCAGCCGGAGATATTTGGAAAGTGCAGAAATTCTGGATGGATCTGGGAGCTTCGTCCGTCTACCTGAAAGGATGGAGAGAAACAACATGGCAGCAATAATATACTTATTGTCAGGCCTACAGCCATATTCCTTCTGGGATCTTTGGCCTGCCACTCTCTCTCTCTCTCTTTCTTTACTATGCTGTTTCATTAGTGGGGTAATTGGGAGGGGGAATAGTAAGGAGTAGAATCGTAGAATGTGTTGTTGTCAAAATAAAACATTCCTTTCTAGAAGCCCAAGGTCGTCCTTTGTCTCTGCACCTGACCGGGAACTAGATGGGTGGAAAATGCCAGCGTGGCAGAGGAAGATTGGGACCATGGGATGGACTGTGGGTGGGTGTGGGGGGGGGGGGCAAGATCATGAACTTTCACTGGGTGGGAAACCCAGGAAGCTTTCAGAGTCGGGTTTTACACAGATGTGCCAATGTGTCTCTCTTATTAAAATTGGAACTTTGATGAAAGTTCTGCCTTGGACTCTGATTTTAATCTGGATGATATTTGGAACGCTGACATTAACCCGAATCTTGACACTTATGCTGTACGATTGAAACCTATGCCTATTGAAAACAATGTCACAGGGCCATCATTTATGCCAGTTTTTTCCCACACGTCCCCTCCAGGCGGAATTTATTCACAGATAAATAATGCCAATCTCAAATACATCCACAGCTGGAGTTGACCCTTTGACTTTGCAAGAGTTCTCCTGGGTCTCTGCCAGACAGCGCTTAACAAGGAGATAACAACACCAGTCTCGATATGGAACCCAGCTTGGTGGGTGTCGTAATTTTCAAACCTGCCGAGACGCTTCGAAATGTTCCTCAGAATAACCACACTTAACTACACAAGCGCCGGGAGCTTATCCTTCCATCTCGTCTCTAACCCAATGATCTCAGCATCGGAAACTTAAGCTGTATGGACTTCAACTCCAGAATTCTAACATTTGCTTTATCCCAGCACTGTCAGAATCTGTGGATTAATCAGTGGAACCGCTTGCCCCCAGAAGTTGTGAATGCTCCAACACTGGACGTTTTTAAGAAGGGAATAGATAACCATTGTCTGAAGTGGTGTAGAGCTTCCTGCCTAGGCGGGGGTTGGACTAGAAGACCTCCAAGGTCCCTTCCAACTCTGCTATTCTATTCCATTCACTATAAAGATTCTATTCTATTCCATTGCGCTATAAAGATTCTATTTCTATTCTATTCCTATTCTATTCTATTCTATTCTATTGGCGCAGTGGTTAAATGCAGCACTGCAGGCTGACTGCTAGATCAGCAGTTCAGCGGTTCAAATCTCACCGGCTCAGGGTTGACTCAGCCTTCCATCCTTCCGAGGTGGGTAAAATGAGGACCCGGATTGTTGTTGGGGGCAATATGCTGACTCTGTAACCGCTTAGAGAGGGCTGAAAGCCCTATGAAGCGGTATATAAGTCTACTGTTATATTTGCTATTCGCTATAAGATTCTATTCTATTCGCTTATTCTATTCTATTCGCTATAAAGATTCTATTCTATTCCATTCACTAGTAAAGATTCTATTCTATTCTATTCACTATTAAAGATTCTATTCTATTCACTATAGAAGATCTATTCTATTCCATTCACTATAAAAGATTCTATTCTATTCGCTATAAAGATTCTATTCTATTCACTATAAAGATTCTATTCTATTCACTATAAAGATTCTTTTTATTCTATTCGCTATAAAGATTCTATTCTATCACTATAAAGATTCGATTCTATTCTATTCACTATAAAGATTCTATTTTATTCTATTCACTATAAAGATTCTATTCTGTTCTGTTCTGTATAAAGATTCTATTCTATTCGCTATAAAGATTCATCCAGTTCTTATTCTATGCTATTCTATTCGCTATAAAGATTCTATTTTAATCTTTTCTATTCGTTATTAAAGATTCTATCTGTATAGATTCTATTCTATTCATCTATAAAGATTCTATTCTATTCGCTATAACGATTCAATCCAGTTCTCTATTCTATTTATTCTATTCTGTATAAAGAATCTATTTAGTGTATTCTATTTGCTATAATGATTCTATCCTAAGACAAAGGACGGGAGGCCCCTGAGACAGAAGGGGGGGAGGAACAACCATAAGCTGCCAATGGAAGAGGCCCAAGGTGGGACACTCTTGTTCATTGTACGAAATTACAGGGAAGTCCTCGATTTACGACCACAGTTGACTGTCTTCTGTTGAGCCAGACAGGTGTTCAGGGATTTTTTTCCCCCCTCTCCGTTTTATGCTCTCCCTTCCCACAGTTGCTGCAGGAACGACTACAGTTGCGAAGTTAGTTAACACGGTTGTTAAAGGAATCTGTAAACTTTTGAATGGCCGCCTAAAACAAACCGTTGTGTTGTGGACTACCTGTAAGAGGAAGAATATTCTTTGAACAGCGGCTGTGACTCCTGGAGGCAGAATTCTCACAGCTTGTTAGGGCCCAACCTGTTGCTTGAAACGGGAACCCTGCCTAGCGGGCGGAGATGTTGGCAAGAGAAGGGCATGTTGTGCAGCGGGTGAAAGGAGAAGGCTGGCCAGTGGGGGAGGGGGATGGCAACGGCGACCAGTATCTCCTGGATTAGAAGACTCCGTCCTGGTTTCTCCGCGGTGGACCCATCCCCCTCTCCAGGTCTGAGGTCCTGGGAAGGTCCTGGCTTAAAGTCAAAGTGGACCTTTCATCTCCCACCTTCAGAGCTCCAGGAATTGACCAATTCAGAAATGGACCAATTGTCACATCTCCTCCCCCCTTTTCTACCTTTCTCTCTCTCTCTTTCTTTCTTCCCTTTTCCCCTTCCTTTTTCTGTTTCTTCTCTCTCTTTCTCTTCGTTCTCTGTTTCTTTATCTCGCACTCCCTCGTTCTCCTCTCTTTCTTTCTCTCTTTCCCGCTCTCTCTTTTTCTTTTTCTTCCTTTCTCGCTCCTGTTTTTCCTCTCTTTTTCCATCTTGCGTTCCCTCTCTCCCTCTCTTTCTCTTTGTTTAAGGATCTAACAACGCGAATTAGGATAACGGCAAGTAGAGTTATGCTTGGGCGTCTCTGAATAGCCAGGGGAACTGAGCTCAGATGTGGGTCCCAGGAAGTTTGCGTTTATGGTGGCGTAGATTTGAAATATTCCCTAGAGAATGGGCAGCTTTGCTAGGACAGAGTTGAGCTCCATAAGGAGGCACCCCAAAACTCAAAATGCAATTTTATAATACAACTTTACCCAAAGGGAGGATGTTCTAGTCCCCAGGATTGTTTTTAATACACAAAAGTCAGAAAATGATCTTCAGTTGTGCGAAAGTTTACCTGTAAGAAGGGGAGGGAAAGAGAAAGGGAAAAGAAGGAAAAAAAGGGAAGGAAATAGAAAGGGGGAAGGAAAAGGAAAAGGAGAGAAGGGAAGGGAAGAAGGGAAGGGAAGAAAGGAAAGGAAAAAGGGAAGAGAAAGGAAGAAAGGAAAAGGAGAGAAGGAAAGAGGAAGGGGAAGGAATAGGGAAGGGAAATGGAAAGGGAAAGGAACAGGAAAAGGAGAGAAGGGAAGGGAAAGAGGAAGAAAAAGAGCAGGAACGGAAAAGGGAAGGAAAAAAAGGAAAGAGAGTGAAGGGAAGGTAAAAGAAAGAAGGGAAGGAAAAGGGGGAAAGAAACAGGGAAAGGAAAAGAAAAGAAGGGAAGGGAAGGGGGAAGGAAAAAATGCTCAGATACTCTACTGAATTCAGATTAATTCCCCAATCCAACTTCTGAGTTTTGAATCAGAAGTAAAAAAAAATAGCTGCAATTGCTTTTTGCTTCTTGGGGAAGATTCTGGAGAATTGGGGGGGGGGACACACCAACCTGGCGGCGTCCTGGTTGGACGGGAAGTCAATCCATCCAAAGGGCTTCTCCCCCATCTCCTCCACAGAGAAATGACCCCCCACACTGCGCCCCTGACTCTTTAAAACATTTATTTAGACACCCCTGGCTTCTGATTCAAGACCACCAGCCAACGCCCTGCCCATCGCCTGGACAGGATACAGAAGACCCCCAAAGGAGACCCACCGGGCATTTAGAACCCAACTTCTCCTAAAACCAGGCGAGAAAATTTGGACCTTTGTATTTTTACATCTTTCCGGGCTAAGTGAGGCTGAAGGACACCCCCCCCCCCACCTCATCCTCATAGCGCAGTGTTTCTCAACCTTGGCAACTTGAAGATGTCCGGACTTCAACTCCCAGAATTCCCCAGCCAGCATTCGCGTATAAACAATTCAGTGTCTAGGACAGTGTTTCTCAACCTTGGCCACTTGAAGATGTCTGGACTTCAATCCCAGAATTCCCCAGCCAGCATTCGCGGCTGGGGAATTCTGGGAGTTGAAGTCCAACATCTTCAAGTTGCCAAGCTTGAGAAACACTGCTCTAGCGCTAGTTTAGCACAAGAAAACCGGGGCATCCCTCGGCGGCATCTTGGCTTTTACGAGGCTCCCAAATGCAGCGTTTGCCCAGCTGTTGGGAGAAGCTAAGAAGGCCTCCTCTTTCCATCCCGACTGCCTCTCCGGGGGTTTAAAGTTAAATGGAGAGCCAGCAGTGAACTAAGGTTTCTCCCTGCACCTGCTGAAGGAAGAGGGACTGGAGCCCGGTTCCTTTTCCCCGTTGCCTGGTCTCCTCCCCAGCCCACCCCGGAAGGGCCAGCAAGGGGGTGGCTGGAGGATTCAGCTGCTCCCCTGGAAAGAAATTGTTTTTAGCAAAGCAGTAAACAGCTGCCTTTTCTTGAAGGTGATGCTTTCTTACCTTCCCCGTCTCTCCGAGAAATTAGCGGGGTGGACATTTAAGGGACCGCTTTCTCTTAAACGGGTGCAGGGCATTTTCACTAGAACCCCGAGGAAGAGGAGAGGGAATAGCAATAGCAATAGCAGTTAGACGTATATACCGCTTCATAGGGCTTTCAGCCCTCTCTAAGCGGTTTACAGAGTCAGCATATGCCCCAACAACAATCCGGGTCTCATTTCACCACCTCGGAAGGATGGAAGGCTGAGTCAACCTTGAGCCGGTGAGATTTGAACCGCCGAACTGCAGATAGCAGTCAGCTGAAGTGGCCTGCAGTGCTGCACCCAACCATGCGACCTCGGTTCTTTTTCTTTCTCTCTCCTCACTTTTTCTCTCTTTTTCTCTCTCTTTTCATTCTCTTTCTCTCTCCTCTCCCTCTTTTCTCTCTCTCTCTTCTTTTCTCCTTTTTCTTTCTCTCTTTCTTTCTCTCTCCTTCCTCTCTTTCTCTTTCTTTCTTTAGCAATAGCAATAGCAGTTAGACGTATATACCGCTTCATAGGGCTTTCAGCCCTCTCTAAGCGGTTTACAGAGTCAGATATCGCCCCCACAGTCTGGGTCCTCATTTCACCCACCTCGGAAGGATGGAAGGCTGAGTCAACCTTGAGCCGGTGAGATTAGAACCGTGAACTGCAGATAACAGTCAGCTGTGGCCTTCAGTACTGCACCCTAACCACTGCACCACCTCGGGAAGGGAAGGGAAAGGAGGGAAGGAGGAGGGGAGGGAAAGGAAGGCAGGGTTCCGGTGGGAAAGAAGGGCAGCCGGCCACGCACCTAATCCTATCCGAGCCCCGCTTTCATTCAGTACTCGGAGAGATCAGTAAATGCGGCTTCCCCCAACTCTTCCTTCTGAACGCGCCGAAGGGGAAAAGCCGCTTGTGGTTCGATCCAGTTTTTCTTTCTTTTTTGCCTGCCCGACAGGGGTTTCTCGGGCGCCTTCGGTCTACGGAACCGGGACGCGAGGTTTCTCCGGCGGATTCCCTCTTACAAAAGTGCCGAGGAGAAAACTTCTTGGTTCGCCTGTTGCGGTGCGCGCTGGCTCTCCCGCTGCCCGCCCTGCCTCTGCCTGTTTCCACGCTGGGGAGCAGATGGAAAGCTCCAGATGCGCAAGGAAGGGAAGGGAAGGAAGGAAAAGAAAGCGAAGGAAGGGAGGAAGGAAGGAAAAGAAAAGATGATGAAAGGGAGGGATGGAAGGAGGGAGGGAGGAGAGGAAGGAAGAAAGAACTAGAATGAGAGGGAGGGAGGAAAGGAAGGAAGGAATAAATAGAATGAAGGGAGGAAGGAGAGGAAGAAGGAAGGAAGAAAGAAAGAAAGAAAAAAGAAAGAAAAAACTAGAATGAGAGGGAGGGAAGGAAGGAAGAAATAGAATGAGAGGAAAGAAAGTAAGGAAGGGAAAGAAAGAATAGAAATGAGAGGGAGGAAAGGAAAGAAGGAATAAATAGAATGAGAGGGAGGAAGGAGAGGAAGGAAGGAAGAAAGAAAGAAAGAAAAAGAAAGAAAAAATAGAATGAGAGGGAGGGAGGAAGGAAGGAGACTTAGAATGAGAGGGAGGGATAGAAGAAAGGGGGAAACGAAGGAGGAAGAATAAGAAAGGGAAGGAAGAAGAAAGAACTAGAATGAGAGGGAGGGAGGAAAGGAAAGAAGGAATAAATAGAATCAGAGGGAGGAAGGAGAGGAAGGAAGGAAGGAAGAAGGAAGGAAGGAAAGGAAGGAAGGAAGGAAGAAAGAAAGAAAGAGAAGAAGAAGAAAGAAGAAGAAAGAAGAAAGAAAAAAACTAGAAATAGAATGAGGGAGGGATAGAAGGAAGGGGGGGAACGAAGGAAGGAAGGACTAGAATGAGAGGAAAGGAAGGGGGAAAGAAAGAAATAGAACGAGAGGGAGGGATGAATGGAAGGAAGGAAGGAAAAAAAGCCATCCCTGGGAGAAGAGCCATTCCCAGCCTTACCTCCGCTCTCTTCCTCCGAGGTAGATCCGGGGCTGGACCGAGGCGGCTGCTCCTCACGCCTGCTCGCCCGTCCTGCAACGCTGGGCGCTGGGCGAGCGCCTTGGCCCGGGGCCGTCCGGAGGCGGCTTCCATCGCGCCAGCCGCCCCGCGCCTCCGGCAGGTGCTCCGCGCGGACACGGGGGCGCACCTGGAGGCGCGCGCCATTTATCCGCCGCCTGGGCGCGCGCGGGGCCTGGGGGGGGGGCGCTTCCCATTGGACGCCCGGGAGACCCCCCCTCCTCGCCCTCGCCCGGGATGCCATTGGCTGCGGGAGGGGCGGGGGGGCGGGCCGGGGGTCCGCGGGGAGCGGAGACAGCTGGTCCCCATGCATTTTTCATGCGGGGGCGCCGCGCCTGGCCTGCCTCGTCTGGGGGGGGGGCGATGGGGAGGAAGAGGTTTCGGCCAGCTTTTCCATCGCGCCCCCCAGGGAAGCCCCTCCGCCCCCTCCCCTTCCTGCTGGCTGCTGCTCCGAGACCCCTTGACCCCCCTCCCCGCCCCGCACGGAGCTCCAGAAGGTCCGGTGAGAAGGTTTAACAACAGCCCTGCAAGGGAGCTCTGGGACCCCTGGACGCCCTTTCGACGGGACGGGTGGAAGGGCGTGTGAAGCCCCGTCGCGTTTAACGGCGGTGCCGTCTAACTGCTTATGGGCTGCCCCGCTGAACGACCCAAGAAGCGGCCAAAGTGAAGGAAAAGGAGCCCTGGGCTGCGGAGGGGAATTGCAGGATGTTGGGCGCTTTTCCTCACAATCCGCCTTCCTCCTCCTCCTCCTCCTCCTCCTCTCCTCCTCTCCTCTCCTCCTCCTCCTCCTCCTCCTCCTCCTCCTCCTCTCTCTGCCATCTCTCGCAACTTACAAAGAGCACGACCCCACAATCAACGTCCCACCCTTTGATCCCATCTCTAGGCTGAAAACGGGCTCGGCTTCTCCATCTTCTGTGCCTTGCGCTGGCGTTGCCTGTTGCTGTCTGTCCATCCATCCATCCAGCCTTCCTTCCATCCATCATCAAAGGAAGGGTTATCTCTGTCTGATTCCTCCCTCCCTCCCTATTTATCTTCCTATTCCACAACAACATTAACCTTAAACCGGTTCCCTTAAGCCTCCCTCCTTCCCTCCTTCCAGCCCATTCTGGCTCCGGAGGTAGCCGGTGCATCTCCAGCAATTTAAATTGCCATTTTCTACTTCTGCTCTTTCATGAGATACTTTGCAAATAGAGAAACAAACGCCACGCTCTTTCCCCGCTTTTTAGTTGCTCCATGTTTCATGTCTCTTGCTCCCTGCAAATTCCCGAAAAAGGCAGAATGCCAAGGTGAAAACAGCCCACCTTAAATCCTCGGTGGTGCTGGATTTTTTCTTTAGCTGCTCAAACACTCCTTCCTCTGTTGCTCCTGGCTGCCTTTGGTGACATTCAGGGGTAGATTTTGACAACTTTTTAGCCCTCTTTGCAGAAATGTTTGCGTTTAAGCACCTGTATCTCTGTGGATTATTATCTTCTGTAATTCCGAGCAACAGATTTTTTTTTTTAAAAAAATTAAGATTAAAGTATTTTTTTTCAGCAGGAGAATTCACAGCCGCGGAAAGCCAAGGAGGAAGTGAAGAAAGGAGGAGGAGAAATCTGGCTGAGAAGAAAACAGGTGATCTGCAACGCAAAGAAAACCAGGATCAAAGCATAATTCCCATAAGATCCGAGGGGGATCCACTGACACTTCCAATTCCCAAGATGTGAAGTCGGGGAGCTGAATTGCAGGCTGGTATTACATCACCCGTATTACTGTGTAAAAATAAAAATCACCAAGACTGTTGTGAGAAAAAAAAGGAAAGTCCCAGCCTCCGCCAGGCTGGCTCCAAGTATCAGCTGCTACAATTTGCACATGTATATTTTTTACTAGAGGTTAAGAACAGAAGTTGTATACTGAGTAAGCAATCATTACTCTATTGCACTGGTTTAGAAGGAAGGGATTCTGAGGTTGGGAGACCGGTAGTCCTCGACTTACAACCGCCATTGAGGCTGGAGTTACATTGAGGCTTGAGTGACAGGCTAATGCCTGCCATTAAGTAGATCAGTGGTTCCCAAACTTGGCAACTTTAAGACGGACAGAGCTGGCTGGAGAATTCTGGGAGTTGAAGTCCACCAGTCTTAAAGTTGCCAACTTTGGGAACCACTGGTTTAGAAGGAAGGGATTCTGAGGTTGGGAGACCGGTAGTCCTCGACTTACAACCGCCATTGAGGCTGGAGTTACATTGAGGCTTGAGTGACAGGCTAATGCCTGCCATTAAGTAGATCAGTGGTTCCCAAACTGGCAACTTTAAGACTTGGGACAGAGCTGGCTGGAGAATTCTGGGAGTTGAAGTCCACCAGTCTTAAAGTTGCCAACTTTGGGAACCACTGGTTTAGAAGGAAGGGATTCTGAGGTTGGGAGACCGGTAGTCCTCGACTTACAACCGCCATGAGGCTGGAGTTACATTGAGGCTTGAGTGACAGGCTAATGCCTGCCATTAAGTAGATCAGTGGTTCCAAACTTGGCAACTTTAAGACTTGTGGACAGAGCTGGCTGGAGAATTCTGGGAGTTGAAGTCCACAAGTCTTCAAGTTGCCAAGTTTGGGAACCACTGGTCTATTGCCCAGAGATCAAATGCGGCTTGTTGTTCGGTTCACACAACACCAGTGAAAGCTAGAGGAGGCGGGGAGAGTCATTATGTGCCTGAATGATATAAAGTCTCTGCTTGAGTAGGGGGCTGGACTAGAAGACTTCCAAGGTCCCTTCCCATTCTTATTCTATAATCCCACGTCAATCATCAGCGGAATGGCTTCCCTCCATCCAGTAATTGTGGAGGTTCTCAAGAAGAGGCTGGGGAGCCATTTGCTGGATGTCATGAGTCATAAGGTCTCCTGCTTCAGCAGGGGGGTTAGACTAGAAGACCTCGGAGGTCCCTTCTAACCCTGCCCTTTATTCTAACTCTACTGTTGGATTCACCTGTGGGTGAACTAGGCCACCATCTTAAACCGCGGCTGATTTGGTGTCTTCTCTTGAGTGCCGAAACTCAGCACGGCTAATCTGGATTGAGGTTCAGCTCTTCCGTGGACTCACCCGTCTGTCCAGGATGATCAAATGGGGGTTCAGGGGTGAAGGAGGTTTGCTTGTGAAAGCCCAAACTTTCCCTTTTCGCAAAGTGAGATTATTAAATGGCCAAAGGTGGAAAGAATTCATGTGGCCCACAATGGAGGGATGGCTGGTGAAGGTGATGGGAGTAACCGACATGGCTAAACCAACATGGCTTGATCAGAGAAAAGCCACTTTATCGCTGACTGGAAACTTTTATAAACCAGTGTTTCTCAACCTTGAAACTTGAAGTCCTGTGGACTTCAAGTTGCCAAGGTTGAGAAACATGTTATAGACTTTTAAGGTTAAAACAGGAAAAAGGAACTTTTGATTTAATATGATTAGACAGAAAGTGAGGTATGTTGTAACCCGTGTTAGCAAGCAGTAAATTTATAATTGTACTTATAACCGCTGTAAAGAAGATCAGAAGCTGTTCTTTGCACTTTTTCCTCTTTCCTTCGTGGGCGCTCCATCCCTGGAGGTTTTTAACAAGAGACTGGACAATCACTTGTCTGAGATGGCATAGGTTCTTCTGCTTGAGCAAGGGGATGGACTAGAAGACCATGGTCTCTTCCAGATTCTATTCTATTCTGTCTAGTCTAGTTAGTCTTCTATTCTATTCTATTATTTATTCTATTTTATTCTACTCTACTTTTTATTCTATTTTCTATTATTTTCTGTTCTTCTATTCTATTATTTATTCTATTTTATTTGATTATTATTCTACTCTACTTTTTATACTATTTCTATTTATTTTCTATTTTCTATTCTATTCTGTTCTATTCTATTATTCTACTCTTTTATTCTTTTCTATTTATTTTCTATTTATTTCTATCTGTTCGTTCTATTCTATTATCATTCTATTTTTATTCTATTATTCTACTCTACTTTTTATACTATTTTCTATTTATTTTCTATTTTCTATTCTTTCTGTTCTATTCTATTCTATTCTATTCTATTATTTATTCTATTATTTATTCTACTCTACTTTTTATTCTATTTTCTATTTATTTTCTGTTCTATTCTATTCTATATTTATTCATTTTATTTGATTATTTATTCTACTCTACTTTTTATACTATTTCTATTTTTTTCTATTCATTCTATTCTGTTCTATTCTATTATTTATTCTACTCTATTTTATTCTATTTTCTTTATTTTCTATTTATTTTCTATTTATTTTCTATTCTGTTCTGTTCTATTCTATTATTCATCTATTTTTATTCTATATTCTACTCTACTTTTATACTATTTTCTATTTATTTTCTATTTTCTATTCTATTCTGTTCTATTCTATTCTATTCTATTCTATTATTTATTCTACTCTACTTTTTATTCTATTTTCTATTTATTTCTATTTATTTTCTATTTATTTCTATTATTTTCTATTTATTTTCTATTTATTTTCTATTCTGTTCTGTTCTATTCTATCTATTATTTATTATTTATTCTATTATTCTACTCTACTTTTTATACTATTTTCTATTTATTTTCTATTTTCTATTCTATTCTGTTCTATTCTATTATTATTCTACTCTACTTTTTATTCTATTTTCTATTTATTTTTCTATTTATTTTCTATTTCATTTTGTTCTATTCTATTCCTTGCACTCTTAGCTTCTTCTCTGATGCCTCTCCTCTGTTTTGCTTTTTCACTTTGCATCGTTTTTAATCTTTTTTAAAAAAACAAATCTTTAATAATTGTTTCTTTTTAAAAAAACTGCCGAACTTTCTCCCATCACTGCTTTGTTTATTTGTTTACCTCCCAGCTTATTAATTGCTCTGGAAATGCCACCCTCCTGTGGCATTTTTGTCTTAATAACAGTGTTGCCCAGCTGTGGGTTTTGGATCTGTTTCCTCCCATGCCCACCGGCTAGCGTGTTTTTAGTTCAAGCGTGCAACGCATCCAACAAGGAAAAGCCTCCCGTTTCCTGGATTCAGGGTGTCGAATTTCCAAAGCTAATTTCCAAAGCTGCAGGCTCTTGGGGCACACACACGCCTCAGTTCAGCTTGCTTTCGAGTAACCCCATTTGAGGGCGCACAGACCAAGCGGTGGGTCTTCCATAGGCGAGAGCGATTCAGTTTGGAGGAAATTTGGGGCCTTGTGTCTCTCCACCCGAGGAGGCCCCGTGCGCGTATACCTAATGGTGTGGCAGCTGACCATGTGGCAATTGTGTCTCCACACAGATGCATCTGCCTTTAGAGCACGACTCTTCTTTATACCTTGGAGCTAAATTTGCTGTCCTGGTGGAAGAGGCCTCATCCAGCCTGCAACCCTCTGTCTTAGAGAAGGAGAAAGGGAGGCGGGGGGGGGAGGAGGGGATGGCACTAGAGAGGCAACATTTGGCAAGAGACGAGATGACATATTGTTGGTCCCACCAGGGACCTCGGCTGGCCCGGTCTTGTCAGGCAGAGCAGACGGTATTAACCCTCCCAGGACTGGCGGTGCCTCCCTCTTCAAGCCTCGAACCGCCTTTGAAATTCAGGAACAGCAGCTGGGGGAGAATCGGATCATTACTATCACCATCATCATCATTATTATTGATCCGGGTTCGTATTGATCATAATTTGTTTTGATCGGTTGGTACGGAAGATGACCAAGCGCAGAGCCTTTGCCCAGAATTTCACAGCGTCTCCTGCCTGAGCAGTGAATGGGGTTGGACTGGAAGACCTCCGCGGTCCCTTCCAACTCCGCCAGTCTGTCATTCTACTCAACAGAAAGCTCTTGGCTTCGCTTTCAAACTGAATTTCAGAGAGCTTCCAAAACTGGATTGCTCTGATATTGGAAGCGCAGAGTGGATCTCGCTATGGGATCAGGAAAGCCGCGGCATAATAAATCTAAACGATAATGGCAAGAAAACTTAGAACTTAGAAGCAAAACAGGTTTCCCCCACACACACACAAAAAAGCTGGGTTCAAATGTAGTCATAAATCACTGTTCAGGCTGGCTGGGAGGTGGGTGGGGATTGGCAGGCTGTGTCAGAGTGTGGCAAGGCCATCTAACATCTCATTAATGAGTCGGGGGAGGGGGGGCTGCAGGAGGGAGGGGACAGAAGGAGCAGGAGAATAAGCTGTCAAAATGTCCCGTTGAGACATTAAGAGGCCAAGTTGCAGGCTGGATCAGAGGAGGAGGAGGAAGAGGAGGAGGAGGGAGGAGGAAGAAGAGGAGGAGGAGGAGGAGGAGATGATGGTGGTTAGGGTTTGGACGAGTCAGTTGTTGAGACACCCTTAACTGAATAAAGGAATAACACAGTGGGAAGGGACCTTGAAGGTCATCTAGTCCAACCCCACTTCCAAGCAGGAGACCTACACCATTTCTGACAGAGGGCAGTCCAGTCTCTTCTTGAAAGCCTCCAGTGATGCAGCTCCCCCACTTCTGGAGGCAAGTTGTTCCATTGACGAATTGTTCTCACTGCCAGGAAAGTTCTCTTTCGTTTCTGGGCCCCTTGATTAGTTTCCACCCATTGCTTCTACCCCTGCCTTCTGGGGTTGGGAGAATAGGCTGAGCCCCTCTTCTATGGGGCAGCCCCTCGAATATTGGAACGCTGCTCTCCTGCATCCCCAATCCCCTTTTCCATTAGACAGCCACCCCTAATCCCCAGCAACTCTTCTTCATAGGGTTTCACTTCCAGCCCTTGTTGCGATGGGGAGGTCTGAATACACCTTGAATACAGAAGGACAGAGTTGGAAGGGACCCTATAGGGCATCTAGTCCAACCCCCCATGCCCAAGCAGAAGACCCTCCACCATTTCTGACAGAGGACAGTCCAGTCTCTTCTTGAAAGCCTCCAGTGATGAAGCTCCCACGACTTCTGAAGGCAACTCCTGTTCCATGGGTTGATTGTTCTCACTGTCAGGAAATTCCTCCTTATTTCCAGGTTGAGTCTCTCCTTCCATCCATTCTTCCTTCTCTGGACCTTCAGGGGTCTTAGAGAACAGCCTGACCCCCTTCCTCGTCTCTGGGGCAGCCCCTCAACTATTGGAAGATGCTCCCCTGTCTGCCCTGGTCCTTCTCTTCCCTAGACTAGCCAGGCCCAGTTCCTGCAAACGTTCATCGTATGCTTTAACTTCCAGGCCTTTGATCATCTTAGATAGATTAAGATAAACAGCATTGGAAGGGACCTTGTAGGTCATCTAGTCCAACCCCACTTCCAAGCAGGAGACCCTCCACCATTCTCGACAGAGGGCAGTCCAGTCTCTCCTTGAAAGCCTCCAGAGATGAAGCTCCCACAACTTCTGAAGGCAACTCCTGTTCCATGGGTTGATTGTTCTCCCTGTCAGGAAATTCCTCCTTATTTCCAGGTTAAATCTCTCCTTGGTCAGTTTCCATCCATTCCTCCTTCTCTGGCCTTCGGGGGCTTTGGAAGTGGCAGTCTGTTCTCCGTCCGGGACGGGGGTCTCTGCTCTACACAGACGGAAAGAGGGGCGCCTCGCTTAAGAGAGCCACAACATCCAAATATTCCTTTCTATGGGATGATTTTGCGCTTATTCTCTTGCGCTTCTGCCCCACCGGCGGGCACCACGGACTCTCTTTCGGGGAGGGGGCGCCGCCTCTGTCCTCCCCCCACGCCCTGTGCTTGGTCTGCTTTCACTCTACCCCCTCCAGACCCGGACCGGCTCTCCCCGCTCGCTCGGGGGTCCCGCAGACGGCCGCCGGGCTCCGGCTCGCCGCAATCTGTTGCTGCGGCGGCGCCCCCCGGCCCGGGCAAGCGAGACTCGGTCCCCGTCCGCCCCCGGGCGCCCCCCCCCCACAGCTCCGGCTCCCCCCGCCAGGCGCCCTAATTGAGCCGGGCATAATCGGATGCGGGCTAATTATGCGGGGTCTCCTCCTCTCCGGCGGCCGCGGGGGTCTCCATCTGCCCCGCCGCCTTTGTGGCCGCCCATCTGTCACGCGCCGCCCCCTCCCTCCCCGAAGGGTCTCCCCCGCCCGGCTGCTCGGCTGCCTCCCCGGGAGACCCGCCGGCCGCCCCTCGCCCCTCGCCCGGCTCCGGCATCTCCGGGCTTTTGCGGGATGGGAAGCGCAGGCGGAGGGGAAGCCCGAGGGCCCCCCCAAGTCTTCCCTAGCCAGGACCCCCTCCCCCTGCGCCTTTGGCTCTCCGGCCGCCGGAAAGGACCCCCGCCCCACCTCAGTCTCCCTCGGATGACACACACACACACACAGAGAGAAAGAGACACACAGACGGACAGAAAGAGACACACAGAGATAGAGACACACACACAGAGAAATACAGACAGACACACAGATAGAAAGATACACAGAGATACAGACAGACACACAGGTACAGAGAGAGACAGACAGACAGACAGACAGACAGACACACACAGACACACACAGACACACACACACACACACACAGATACACGGGGGGGGGGGGCAGAGAGGGAGAAGGCAAGAGGGAGGATGCAGAAGGAAAGTGATTCAGGCTGAATTGAGTGGATAACTTTATTTTATTATTTTATTTTATGCTTTATAATACTTTTTTCAATTTGACCACTGTTGGTCTGCAATGTGCTTCCTGCCTAAGCAGGGGGTTGGATCAGGGGTCTCCGACCTTTCGGGCCTCAGGGAATCCCTGCCGTTGTTAAATCAGCAGCCCCGTTGTTGAGTGAATCTGGCTTCCTCATTCACTTTGCTGGTTGCAGAAAGGGACCCACTGCGACCCTCATGGCTACATGCCTGTTGCCAAACCTTCGAAGTTTGATCACGTGATTGCGGGGATGCCGCAACCGTCATAAGGGTGAAAAACGGTCATAACTCACTTATTTCAGCGCTATTGTAACTTGGTTGGAGTCGAAGTGAGCTGAAGTCGAAGAGGACAGAGAAGAGCAACCAGGATGAGGAGGGGACTGGAGGATAAAACTTATGAAGAACAGTTGCAGGAACTGGGCCTGGCTGGTCTAGGGAAGAGAAGGACCAGGGGAGACAGGAGAGCATCTTCCAATAGTTGAGGGGCTTCCAAGAGAGGAGGAAGGGGGTCAAGCTATTCTCTAAGACCCCTGAAGGTCCAGAGAAGGAAGAATGGATGGAAGGAGAGATTCAACCTGGAAATAAGGAGGGATTTCCTGACAGTGAGAACCATCAACCAATGGAAGAGAAGTTGCCTTCAGACGTTGTGGGAGCTTCATCCCTGGAGGCTTTCAAGAGGAGACTGGACTGCCCTCTGTCAGAAATGGTGTAGGGTCTCCTGCTTGAGCAGAGGGTTGGACTAGATGACCTCCAAGGCCCCTTCCAACTCTGTTAATCTGTTATCTCTGAAAGCTGGTGGAGGAATCCTGGGGATAAAAGTTCAAGTGCTTCATACCCTTTGTTTCTTTCTCAGAGCTGGAGGGGGAGATACTATTGCTTCGGGCCACCTCTCTTTCTGTCCCCCAGCCCCACTTTTGCCCCTCAACCCCTGCCCCCAGGGAGGGAGGCCCTTCCTGGAACTTCCCTGCAGAGGAAGGAGGAATTTGGGAAGTCATGGAGGAGGCAACCTAGCACCCCCCCAGCTGAATTTGGATTAGGTTCAGCTCTTTGACCAGAGGGCCTCACTCCACCATGAGAAGGTGGCCCAGGCTATGGTCCCTCTTCCTGAAGAAGATTCCCCAGTTGGATTTTACCTTTTGATGGGGGATTGGGGCAACTGAAAAAGAACACAAGAGGCAGTTTTAATCCAAGGAAGGAAGGGAAGAAGGAAGAAGGGAAGAATTAAAGGAGAAAAGGGGAGGGAAGAAAGAAGAGAGAGGGAGAAGGAAGGGGGGAGGGAGGGAAGAAGGAAGGAAATAATTAAGGAAAGGGGAGAGAAGAAGAGAGAGAGAGAAGAAAGGAAGGAAGGAAAGGAAAGGCAAAGAGGGAGGGAGGGGAAAAAGGAATGAAAGAAAAGAAAGAAAAAGAAAGAAAGAGAGAGAAAAGAAAAAAGGAAGGAAGTCAAGGCAAAGAGGGAGGGAGGGAAGAAGAAAAGGAAGGGAGGGAGGAAAGGAAAGGAGAGGGAGGAAGAAAAGGAATGAAAAAAAGAAAGAAAAATAAAAACGGAAGGAAGGAAAGAGGGAGGGAGGGATGGAGGGAGGGAGGATCAGGCTGGCAACAATTTCTGGCCCAGCATAAACTAACCCGAAGGGGTGTGTCTTGATCCCCAATAACCACACACAAACCAGGTATGGCTTGTTGTGCCAAGGGAAAGGCTGGTCTTTCCTTCACTTGCCTAATTGCACTTGGGGACCCTCCCCATGTGCCCCCCATGCTCTGGGCTTTCAAGGGTCCCCTCCAAGGGAGGCAGGAACTGCCAAGAGGCGGCCCTCCCCTCCCCTCCCTCACTAACCATGTTAAATCTTCATCAGCAAAGAGTAAATTTAAGGCAGGTAGGATGGCAGGGGGGGCCCTTCACCCCCAAAGCAGCAGCCCAGGTCACTTTGGCTTAGAGCTGGCCCTCATTCAGCCCTTCCTTCCTTCCTTCCCTCCCTCCCTCCTTCCTTCCTTCCTTCCCTTACTACTTTTCTTTCTTTCCTCTTTCCTTCCTTTCTTTACTGCCCTTTCATTTATTCCTCTCTTCTTCTGCCCTCCCTCCCTCCTTTCCTTTCCTTTACTCTCCTTCCTTCCCCTTTTCCTCCCTTTTTCTTTCTTATCCTTCTCGTTCTCCTTCCTTCCCTCTTTCCTCTCTTTGTTTTCACTTCCTTCCTTCCTTTCCCCTTCTTTTCTTTACTCTCCTTCCTTCCATTTTTCCTCCCCTTTGTTTTTTACCTTTCTCCTTCCCTCCCTCCCTCCCTCCCATCCTTCCTTCCTTCCTTCCATCCTTCTTTCCTTCCATCCATCCTCCCTCCCTTCCTTCCTTCCTTCCTTCCTTCCTTCCGTGGCCAGTCTCCAAAGCCAGCATTCAACAAAACGCCTGCTGGATTATTAGCCCTCCTCCTCCCCCCCCAGCTGCCCCCACCCATATGTTCCCTCTCAGGGCAAAGGGGAGGGCAGCTGCCGCTTTCTCTCCACCCCACTTTCCTTCTGCCTCCAGGGAAGCAGCTGAGTTCAAGGGAGGGGAGGGGGCTGCACCGTGGCCAGTTTCATACAACCCACAAATGCCCAACTAGCATCCTTTGGCGGCTTCACCAAAGGGGAAACCTGGTTTGCTTGGGACAAATTGGGTATAATTGCGAACAGTTAAGAGCTGATTTCAGCCCTGAAACTACCAGGATGCCACCCTTATCCTGACAAGTGTGGTCGAATGGCATCCCTGTTACACCTGGGTTAACAACCGAAAGGCTGCATCTGTTATTATCAATCCAATCTGTATTTGCACCCCGTGTTCGATCTAAGCCGGCCTTGGGAGTCACACGGGGCTCTTCTGCGCTGGAGCGGAGATTTTTGTCTTGGAAAAGAGGATGGGAGTTCATGGGACCCCCAAGGAGGCCCCTCAAATTATCTACCCACAAAAGCCACCTTCGACCAGGATCAGATGGCAGCAATTCTGGGAGTCCTCCACTTACGACCATTCATTTAGTGTCCGTTCCAAGTTACGACAGCACTGGGGGGGAAAGTGACTTATCACCTGTTTTAGTGACCGTTTCAGCATCCCATGTGTGGTGATGTGACGAAAATTCGGATGCTTGGAACTGGCTCGTTATTATGACGGCTCCTCCGCGAGCTGCACTGGCTACCTGTTGATCTCCGGGTGCGCTTCAGGGTGTTGTTGACCACCTTTAAAGCCCTTCATGGTAGTGGATCTGAGTACTTGAGAGACCGCCTTCTGCCGATTACCTCCCTCCGACCGATAAGATCGCACAGACTGGGTCTCCTCCGAATCCCATCCGCCAGTCAATGTCGACTGGCGACTACACGGAGGAGAGCCTTCTCTGTGGCTGCTCCGACCCTGTGGAACGACCTCCCCGTCGAGATACGCACCCTCACCACCGTCCAGGCCTTTCGCACAGCCCTCAAGACCTGGCTATCCCAACAGGCCTGGGGATAAGCTTCTAATTTGCCCCACCCGAGTGTTGAGTGTTGAATGCAAGTTGTGTTTTTACTATTTTACTTTGTTCACATACTGTTTATTTTTGAATTGCACCCCCTCCCTAATGATTGTAAGCCGCCCTGAGTCCCCTCAGGGAAAAGGGCGGCCTATAAATCCTAATAATAATAATATAATAATAATAAAATGTCCCGGATTACGTCGTGATCCCTTTTTTTTGTGACTTTCTGATAAGCAAAACCAGTGGCTCAAGGGAGGTCCTAATACTGCTGTGTAAAGCCTCACTTAGAATCCTGCGCCCAGTTGCCACAGTCTGAATCTTGATCAGGTGACTTTGAGGATGCTGCTACTGTCGTCAGTGTGAGAATGATCATAAGTCACATTTTCAGTGCTGTAATTCTGAAAGGTGACTAAGTGAACTTTCCTAGGTTGAGGGCTACCTGTACACTGAGACCCCACTTCTGGTAATGGTAGGACAGGTGCAATCTTTGCGTATGCTGTTAAATCCACCCAATCTTACTTTATTTAATAAACTAGGTTGAGTCTAAGAAGTCTCTAATCTAGTGTTTGCCAAACTTGGCAGCTTGAAGATGGGTGGACTTATATTCCCAGAATTCCTCAAGAGCAAGCCTTACTAAGGCCTCACCTGGAGTCCTGCATCCAGTTTTGATCACCACACTTTTAAAAAAGAGGTGAGACTCTAGAAAGAGGGCAGAGAAGAGCAGCCAGGAGGATGAGAGGAATGGAGGCTCAAACAAACGATGGACGGTTGTAGGAACTGGGCCTGGCTAGTCTAAGGAAGAGAAGGACCAGGGGAGACAGGAGAGCATCTTCCAATATTTGAGGGGCTGCCACAGAGAGGAGGAAGGGGGTCAAGCTATTCTCCAAATCACCCGAAGGCCAGAGAAGGAAGAATGGATGGAAGGAGAGATTCAACCTGGAAATAAGGACAGGGAGACCAATCAACCCATGGAACAGGAGTTGCCTTCAGAAGTTGTGGGAGCTTCATCACTGGAGGCTTTCAAGAAGAGACTGGACTGCCCTCTGTCAAGAATGGTGTAGAGTCTCCTGCTTGAGTAGGGGGTTGGAATAGATGACCTCCAAAGCCCCTTCCAATCTTGTTAATGTGTTACTTGCCAGAGTCACTTAACAACCGTGTTAGTAACTTAACTGCAGTGATTCATTTAATAACTGTCTTGCTTAGCAATGGAAGTTGTAGGGTCCATTGAGGTCGTAAGGCGAGGTGTCCCAAACAGAACTGTGGGAATCAGGGTTTGGGGTAAGAACCCAGCCGCCAGCTCAGGGACAGAAGAAAACTAGGTTTGCCAGCAATCTGGGGTGAGGCTGCCAGTGATCTTCCCCCCCCCACTGCAGCCCCCAGGGGCCCATCCTTCCTCTTCCCTGGAGACCCCACAGGTGGTGAGCAAAAGCCTTGTTTACTCTCAAGTATAGGCAGGTAATTTCTGCTGAAGGTTGCATCATGGCATGCAGGTGTGGGTGGGGGAGGCTGGGGGGGGGGGGGGGGGAGAGCGGGCATTGTGGCTGTATTTCCCCGAATCGCCTCCCCAACTGTGGAAGTGAGGATTGGGAACAAACCTGTTGGATCAGGAGTTACAGGAATTCAGTTTGGTTGCGGAATAGCGAAACAGATTCAAATGATATACCACTTCTTGAAAAAAACAGCCGACTGAACATCGCAGTCAGCTGCTGACTTCATCAAGATGCGGGAAATAAGAGCAGGTGACCATTTCGCAGCTGTGACTCAGGAAAAATGGATCTGGAGCTTCCACTGAGTTGGAAGGAACCCCTTTCACTTGGAGCGCTGACACGGAGATGGGGGTTTTGCAAAAACTTCGGCAATGTTTAATAATCCCAAACAGCAGCATAAAATATTCAATTTTACCGCCGAAGGCACGAAAGACAATGTATTTTCTTTTTTAAGCTTTGTTTCTTTGCTGTGAAAGAAGCACTTTTTTTATTTGAAAGGCAAGTAGTGTGATTTAAATCCTTTCTTTCGGAAGGAGCAGAAGAAAAGAGAAGAAAGGGGGGTAGGAAGGAGGGAGGAAGGAGGGAGGGAGGGAAGCAAGGAGGGAAGGAAGGAGGAAGAAGGAGAGAAGGAAGGAGGGAAGGAAGGAGGGAAGGAAGAGAGAAGAAGGAGGGAAGGGAAGGAGGAAAGGAAGGGGGAAGGAAGGAGAGAAGGAAAGAAAGGAGGGGGAAGGAGGGAAGAAAGGAGGGAAGGGGAAGGAGGGAGGGAAGGAAGGGGAGTAGGAGAGAAGAAATGAGGGAAGGAAGGAGGGAAGGAAGGAGGGAAGAAGAAGTAGGACCGTTGTAAGATAAGATGGATCTATGGGATGATAAAAAAGCAATCTTCAAGTATATTGTCAACAGTAGGGAAAAATTGTTATAAACATATTATTAATAAATCCTTTCTTTCGGAGGCTTTTACTGAAAAAGAAGAAGTGGGGGGGGGGAAAGTGGTGGAAAACTAACCACCCATCCAGCATATATTAGGACGTCTTCTGATGATGGATTCCTTCCTGAGGGATTTAAGAGAAAGCTTACACGTTCATATAAATAAAGGATGCTGGGAGAACCGATTATAAATACAGGGATACACAGCCGATAAAGTGGTTCCCTCAAATTCAGTTCAGTATAAATAAATACAGATTTGTGCAGAAATCATGATTTTTTTCAGCAGTTCCCCTAAAATTTGGGAGCCCTCTTCATATATTTAATAATTTAGAATAATAAAATAACAAGAGTTGGAAGGGACC
This sequence comes from Thamnophis elegans, assembly GCF_009769535.1. Lineage (NCBI taxonomy): Eukaryota > Metazoa > Chordata > Lepidosauria > Squamata > Natricidae > Thamnophis > Thamnophis elegans. The sequence continues at coordinate 16,807,123 of NC_045557.1, read as the reverse complement.
GCGGAGGTCTTCTAGTCCAACCCCCTGCTCGAGCGGGAGACCCCGCATCATTCCAGTCTCTTCTTAAAAACCTCTGATTAATCTCATGTTTTATCTTGTCATTTTATTTGGTTGTAAGCTGCCTACGGTTGAGTCTTGCTGAGATGAGCAGCATATCTATCTATCTATCTATCTATCTATCTATCTATCTATCTATCTATCTATCTATCTATCTATCTAATCTCTATCTATCTATCTAATCTCTATCTATCTTCTATCTATCTATCTATCTATCTATCTATCTATCTATTTATCTATCTATCTATCTATCTATCTATCTATCTATCTATCTATCTATCTATCTATCTAATCTCTATCTCTCTATCTATCTATCTATCTATCTATCTATCTTCTATCTATCTATCTATCTATCTATCTATCTAATCTCTATCTCTATCTATCTATCTAATCTCTATCTCTCTCTATCTCTATCTCTATCTATCTATCTAATCTCTATCTCTATCTATCTATCTAATCTCTATCTCTATCTTCTATCTATCTATCTACTCTATCTATCTATCTATCTATCTATCTATCTAATCTCTATCTCTATCTCTATCTCTATCTATCTATCTATCTATCTATCTATCTATCTATCTATCTATCTATCTAATCTCTATCTCTATCTATCTATCTATCTATCTATCTATCTATCTAATCTCTATCTATCTATCTATCTATCTATCTATCTATCTATCTATCTATCTATCTCAAATCTTTAAATGCTTTTTCTCACCCCAAACATTCCACAAAGACAGAAGCAATTCTATTCCCCCCCCCCCCCGTAAAGCATCAGGGAAGGTTCCCCCCCCCCCCGGTGTCTGTCCTTCCCTCCAGCGATGGCACTTTGTCTCAAAGGTTTTATTTCCCCCCCCCCCGCCCCCGTCCCAAACAGCAGAAGGCCTTGACAGGTTGCAAGAATGGGCTTTGCAGCCTTTTAAAGAAATTGTTGACTTTCTGGCTTTCCCCCGCCTCCCAGCCTATAATTCTTGCTGCCACTGCTAATTATCCAAGCAGAGCCAGTCGGGATGAAGGGGGATTCTCCCTTGAGCCCCAGTGCCGGGTCATAGAATTGTGTGAAATGGCAGGAGGAGGAGGAGGAGGAGGAGGAGGAGAGGGGAGAAGCGTGCAAAAAGCCAGTTAAATTCGATTGTGTGTCTTTGCGAAGGAGAAGAGAGAGAGAGAGAGAGAAGAGATGTAAATAGAGCCACTTGCTGGCTGCATGTTACACACCTTGCTTGGATCACAGGAAATGGAAACAGCCCGTTGTCCAGAAAATGGGATTGTTGGATTTTGGGACACCTTTTGCAAAAATAAATTTAAAAAAATACAGCAAATTTGCCAAAAAAAGATTTGCAGCAGACTGAAAATGAAATTGCAATCGTTGCTGTGCTAATCCATTGCATAAAAATCTGAGTTTTTTCGTTTTTTTTTTAAAAACTGGGATTAACTAAAGGATCACAGCAGGAGATGCCAGCTTTGCAGCCCCCAAGAAATCCCTTGGAGCATTGGGAAGATCAAAAATTAAAAGCTTGGCTTCGTTCATACCGAGGACGGTCGCAAACTGGATTATCGATACACAACCGTGTGTTGCACAACTTGCTGCGTTGAAAAAACATAAACTCTCTTCTACGGGGGTGGGGGGGTCCCCGATTTAGGAAGACAACCAAGCCCTAAACTTTTATTGCTAAGAGACAGTTGTCAAGTGAATGTTGCCCCATTTTAGGACCTTTCTTGCGGCAGTCGTTAAATTAGTCACATGGTTGTTAAGTGACTCTGGATTCCCCATTGACTCTGCTCGTCAGACGGTCGCAAAAGAGGATCGCAGGACTCCGGGATGTTGCGACCGTCATGAGTACATGCCAGTGGCCAAACATATGAACTTTGATCATGTAATGATGGTATAATGCAGTGTTTCTCAACCTTGGCAACTTGAAGATGTCCGGACTTCAACTCCCAGAATTCCCCAGCCAGCATTTGCTGGCTGGGGAATTCTGGGAGTTAAAGTCCAGACATCTTCAAGTTGCCAAGGTTGAGAAACACTGGTATAGTGTGTAAAATGGTCAATCCCGACTCTAGAGGGCGCTGCTCATCTCTGTTTGAAAGCCGAAGATGCCAGCGCTGTCCGAAGACTTCTCTGTGGTCATGTGGCCGGCATGACTCAACGCCGAAGTCGCATGGAACGCTGTTCCCTTCCCACCAAAGGTGGTTTCTATTTTTCTACTTGCATTTTTTCGAACTGCTAGGTTGGCAGAAGCCGGGACAAGTCACGGGAGCTCCCTCCGTTACGCAGCATGTGGGATTCGAACTGCTGAACTGCCAACCTTTCTGGTCGACAAGCTCAGTGTCCTAGCCACTGAGCCATTGTGTTTCTATAGCCAAGACCTTCAAGCCTCTCGAGGGAGCAAGGGGATGGACTAGAAGACCCCTCATGGTCCCCTCCAATCCTACTATTCTATATTCGAAGCATCTAAACTTTGTTCACAATGAGTAGATTTGATGGAATTAGGTAGCTCCAACTCTAGGGAAAGTTGAATCATATGGAATCAACCTAGTCTCACTGGACTTCACAAGAAGAGAATGGGCAGGCAATTTGTCTGAAATGATATGGGGTCTCCTGCTCGAGAAGGGAGTTGGACTAGATGACCTCTGAGATTCCAACTGTTATTCAAAGCACCTGAAGTCAGAGCAAGAAGCAATGGAGGGAAACTAATTAAGGAGAGAACCAACCTAGAACTAAGGAGAAATTTCCTGACAGTGAGAAGAATCAATCAGTGGAATAATTTGCCTCCAGAAGTTGTGAATGCTCCAACACTGGGAGTTTTTAAGAAAAGATTGAATGGAAAGTTGGAGGGGGGCGAAAGAAAGGGTGTATGGAGGGTCGAAGAGGTACATTGGGTTTCTATTTTGGGGGGTATTGTTGACAAGAGGAACGGCTGTGTTTATTGTTTATTGTTATATGGCCCCGGTTATGCACAGTATATATGTGACTGTACGAAATGAAAATGGAAAAATAAAACACATTTACAAAGAAAGATTGAATAACCATTTGCCTGAAATAGTATAGGCTTTCCTGCTTGAGCAGGGGATTGGACTAGAAGACCTCCAAGGTACCTTCCAACTCTGAATTCTATTCTGTATGTTGCTGGGGCCAAACACTTTTTAGATGCACACAATATCCAGAGCCACATTCTAGCTGTGCCAACGTGAGTCCTTGTGACCCGTCAAAACCGCGGAGGACAAAATTGCGCTCGACGAAAGCGCGCATTTGACGTCATCACAGCGCGACGAAAAAATTAAAAATTGAAATAAAATTAAAATTAAAGCAAGCCGATTCACATAAAGGTAAGGGTTAGGTTTAGGTTTAGCGTTAGGTTAAGGGTTACGTTTAGGGTTAGATTTAGGGTTAGGTTAAGGGTTAGGTTTAGGGTTAGGTTTAGGGTTAGGTTTGGGGGGGTTAGGGTAAGGTTTTCGCTTTATTTTTACATTTTTCCATCACAGCGCGATGTTTTCGTCGCGCTGTGATGACGTCAAATGCGCGCTTTCGTCGAGCGCAATTTTGTCCTCCGCGGTTTTGTGGTGGAACCGTGAGTCCTTACTACTAGGATAGAAGGTAACCAGCTTGTTTGTAGCTCAGGATATATTGGGCAAACTTTTAGCTCAAAACTACCCATCTGCCACCCTTTCCAAGATGCCAACCCAAGGCAGAGCCATCTCTTGGCGCCGAGGGGCAGCATCTGGTACCGGTGACTGTGTGAAGGAGGCAGTCTCACCTGGGACTCTCCAGTTAAAGGCAACTCCCGCTGGAAGTCGAGACAGCACGCAGGGGCCAGGAATCCTCAGCAAGTGGGATCCACTCGGAAATATCAGGGAGACCCCAATTCTTGCAGCTGTCGAGGGAAAGGATCCTGGAGAAGACGGGTCTGAAGTCAGAGTCAGGGGGTCTGGAGAGATTCTCTGTCATCCAGGCTGGTTGTCCCAAAGGGGCTTTTTTAGGACTTCCTTGTTTTTTCTTCTGAAGAGTTTTCGCTTCTCATCCAAGAAGCTTCTTCAACTCTGACTAGGATGGTGTGGGGGAAGGATTTATACTCCTTGCAGACAGCTGGTCGTTTGCATCCTTGCAGTGTTTCTCAACCTTGTCAACTTGAAGATGTCTGGACACTGTTTTAGACGGTCGTTGAGGCCACTTGGAGGTTTTATCTGTGTCCTCAGGAGGGTCACCTGAGTGGTGCAAATGGTTCCTGTAGCCTGCAATTTTCCCCTCTGGAAATCCATTCCTACTCCCAGCCCATTCAAAGGGGGTTCGTCCCAAATTGTATAGCTAAAAGTCTGGAGAGATTCTCAGCCATCCATGGCTTTTTCAGGAGGCACCTGGACTTCCTTGTTTTTTTTTTTCTTTTGAAGATGTTTTGCTTCTGCTCCAAGAAGCTTCTTTAGCTCTGACTGGATGATGGGGAAGGGAAGGGTTTATGTCCCTTTTAAACAGCTGGGAAGGTAGCGAAGGTTAGAGGATTTCATAGCTGGAGTGAAGATCTAAAAAAGGAAGCTAGAATCTTAGTAAACAATTAATGTCCACGCAAACGGATTCAGCTCGTATTGAAATCAAATAAATCAAAGCTGTGAACTGAGTGGGAGAGATCTTACTTTGTACTGCACAAGGCAGCTTGAAGTTCCCAGCACCGACGCCGTTCTGCTTTGGGGTGGCCCCCCTCTCTCTGCAGGCACAAAAGCTGCAAAAATCGAAGGGCATTTGCCAGCAAAACTATATCTTCTTCCCTTCTTGCCTGAAGGATAAGAAACCTGTTAAGACGTCAGATGGATGATCATCTAAACAGATACGTGACCAGGAATTCGGGGGCAGCTAATTTTAAGCTGCCACCATCAGCAAGCTCCTCCCAGGAAGTCAAGATCTTCTCTTTTATAGGGGAAACATCTCTCTGCTTTCTTCCTGAGGAACGAGGCCCAGAAATAATTCCTTCCGAAGGGGAAACGGAGGTAAATGAATTCAGGGATGAAAAGATGTGTAACACGAATCATCATGGCCTCCCTCTTCTGCTACCTCCATTATCAATTGAGCTCTCATGCGCTAACGCTGTTGTGGCAAACCTATGGCACGCATGCCACAGGTGGCACACAGAGCCCTCTCTGCAGGCACGCGAGCCGTTGCCCCAACTCAGCTGCACCGCGCTGCGCACACACCTCCCGCCGACCACTTTTGAGTCTCTGCTGCGCCTATGCGGGAGACATGCCTGCATGTGGGAGATATTGGGGGGGGTTCATGTGTGCACGGGGGTTATGGGGGAGTGGGTGTGCCCCCTCACATGTGCTTTGCTCTTGCGCATGGCTTGCACACATGCACACAGTTTAGAAAATGTGGCTAACACATGGTGGACATGCGAGGCTGCCAAAAAATACTGGACCATAATTAAAAAGTGGCTTGAGGAAATAACGGGGAACTATTTTATTAGGTCTAACTACAACACAAAATATTTTTATTAGGTCTAACTACAACAAAAGGAAGTGGAGAAATACTATACCTAATTCCACCTATTTACTACAGCGGCGAGAATAACATTCACACAAAATGGAAAAAAAACAATATAGAACCGAAGGAAGACGAGGTGATAAGGAAGAGCCGAGGTGGCGCAGTGGTTAGAGTGCAGCACTGCAGACTACTTCAGCTGACTTCAGTTCTGCAGTTCGGCGGTTCTAATCTCACCGGCTCAGGGTTGACTCAGCCTTCCATCCTTCCGAGGTGGGTGAAATGAGGCTGAAAGCCCTATGAAGCGGTATATAACTGCTATTGCTATTGCTATAAGATCTTAGAATGTGCGAAGATGGACAAATTGACGAAGGAAATGGAAGAAAAGGAGGAGTATCAGAATATTATTTAGTTTGGGGGGGAAACGGTACCAGTGGTTAGATGATAGAAATAAGAAATTGGGAAATGTAATATTAAGGCATAGTAGAACAATTAGGACATAGAGATAAGATAGGGGGTAGGAAAGATAAGATTATGAATGCAAGAAAAGCATGTACAATATAATACAAATAGTCTGATATAAACTAAATATGATAATTAAGGAATTGTAGACCAAAAGGAGGAAGAAGTGAGGTGACCACGAATGTAAAATTGGAAGAGGGAAATAATAACTGTAAAGATTCGCCGATATTTAACTGCTGTAAGAGGGAACATTTAGTCCCTGCGTGGTTTTAAGTTACGTATTTGTCTTTGTAGATGTGTTTAAGTGTTTGAAAAAAAAAAAAGGGGGCTGAATAGGACGACAGAGAGCAGATCGCCACTACTGGTTCGGCTGAACCCATCCGAACCGGCTGAATACCAACATTGAACTCAGCCTGGCCTTCAACCAGCTTTTAGCCAACTGCCCACCCAGCACTCCAAAAATTGGAAAGACCAAAACTGGTGGTAGAAGCCCCCGTGCTCGGCGACCCTCCGATGCTGAATGAGGACGGGGCCACCACCCCTAAAGTGCTCGTCCTTCAGAAGGAAGTCTGTGTGGGAGCAACCGAATCCACTCTGGGGTCCGATCCAGGCTTGGCCACTGTTCAGCTTCCGCTTGGGCCTCCTCTGTTCCAGCTGGGGACAGCTCCCGAGCGGTCCGTGGGGAGGCCTTGGCCTTCGCTGAGCGCGAGAGGAACGGGCAGCAGCTGCTGCTTCCCATCCTTGCCAGCAACGGGATCCAAGAGAAGGACGAGGCTGGAGCTCCGGAGGAAGGGGAACTCGGTCTCTCCCCCCCCGCAAAAGTCATCGTATCCAAGGACGACGTGGAAAAGGAGATTGCAGAAATGTCCATTCTGCGACCAGAGGAGAGTGGAGAAGGGTTGAAGAGGAGGTCAGGGGCGACAGAGCAACAGAGTTGCAAGGGACCTTAGAGGCCTTCTAGTCCAACCCCCTGCTCAAGCAGGAGGTCCTATACCAGTGTTTCTCAACCTTGGCAACTTGAAGATGTCCGGACTTCAACTCCCAGAATTCCCCAGCCAGCATTCGCTGGCTGGGGAATTCTGGGAGTTGAAGTCCGGACATCTTCAAGTTGCCAAGGTTGAGAAACACTGTCCTATACCATTCCAGACCAGGGGGTGCCCGACCTCTCCTTAAAAGCCCCCAGTGATGGAGCATCCACAACTTCTGAAGGCAAGTCCTCTGAAGACCTAAGCCTAACCTTGGATAGATTGAAGTCTCCAAGGCCATAAGCCTCAGGAACCCCACTGCCAACCTCAAGATGCCCTCCTGAAGGTAGCTTGGGCAGGGAGGATGGTACGGTAGCAACATCCCAATTGATCCTATAAACCAGTTTTGGGAACAGGGCGTTGTGGCTTGACAGCCACCAGCTCCTCCAGCAGCCGAATCAGAGGAGGAGGAGGAGGCGTGGGAGTCAGGGCCAACGACAAGGCAATTTAAGAGCTCTGAGGGGGAAGGGAGCTGGCAGAGAGAGAGAGGCGGAGCCTGGGCTGTCCGTCAACTCCCAGATGGAGAGTCAACAGCCCCCAGGTCTGGAGGTGGCTGATGAGGAAGAGGAGGAACAGCTGAGTCCAGTGCCTGACGCGTGAATGCACAGAAGGCAGAGGAGAGGAGAGCAGAGGAAATCTATGGGCCGGTCCTTGGGACGGAAGAGCCACCGCTGCTAGCGAAGCCCCACCCGAGCTCTGGGGATCAAGGACAGAGGGCAGAGATGAATAGAGGGGCAGAGGAGAGGAGAGCAGGGGAAATCTATGGGCCAGTCTTTGGGACGGAAGAGCCACCGCTGCTAGCGAAGCCACCCCGAGCTCTGGGGATCAAAGACAGAGGGCGGAGATGAATAGATGGGGCAGAGGAGAGGAGAGCAGGGGAAATCTATGGGCCGGTCTTGGGACGGAAGAGCCACCGCTGCTAGCGAAGCCCCACCCGAGCTCTGGGGATCAAAGGCAGGGGGTGGAGATGAATAGATGGGGCAGAGGAGAGGAGAGCAGAGGAAATCTATGGGCCGGTCCTTGGGACGGAAGAGCCACCGCTGCTAGCGAAGCCCACCCGAGCTCTGGGGGTCAAAGGCAGAGGGCGGAGATGAATAGATGGGGCAGAGAACTATTCCCTCCTGGACGGACGGACAGACTTCTTAGCCTGCGGTGAGAGAGAAAACTTCTGCCGGGGCTCTCATAAAGGAATCTTTGAGTTCACTTCAGAGGGTTGGCCGTGTTTGGGGAGCTGAGCCAGGGTCTTACAGCTGGAGACTTCAGGAACATGGACCCTGGAAGTCAGGAGATATTCTTGGATGCCACCCAACCACCTTGCCTGAGGTCTCGGTTGGTGCCAAATCTTAAACCCAACTGGACGCATCTCGGAGAGCTGGTGTGGAGCAGGGTAGCTCTCAAACCTGGTTTGTCGTTTAGCACGGGGGAGATAGGCAACCTATTACGGTTTGCTCAAGGAATCAAGCCAACCATGATTGAAGGTCAACGTATCTCTCCAGTTCCCACAGAGATGCCATGCTGACAAGGTTGGTTCCGGCTGGAGAAGGATGCCAATCAGCCAGCTAACTCACATCCTCACCATCTGACGTACAGGAAACTACAGGTAGTCTCCACTTGTGACCGACAGTTCAGAGTTGCAACATGCCCCCCCAGAGATACCTACGACCCACTTTTGGGGTTCGGAGGGCTATCCCACCTCTTGTGGTCACATGATCGCGTTTTGTATTTTTTTTGTAGGAAACTGCCATTTATTCTGATTTCTTGGGAGGGGGGGAGTGGGAGTCCATTGGCTAAAACGGGTTCGCTTAACAGCCGCCACAAAACAGGTTGCAAATCAGGCGGGACCATTTGATGATCTACTTCAGTGGTTCCCAAACTTGGCAGCTTTAAGACTTGTGGACTTCAACTCCCAGAATTCTCCAGCCAGCAGAGCTAGACAGACAAATGAATAGATAGATCAGAGCTGGCTGGAGAATTCTGGGAGTTGAAGTCCACAAGTCTTAAAGTTGCCAAGTTTGGGAACCACTGACCTACTTAATGGCAGGCATTAGCCTGTCACTCAAGCCTCAATGGCGGCTGTAAGTTGAGGACTGCCCATCTCCCAACCTCAGAATCCTGAGCCTGATCCTTTCCAAAGATAAGACTCATCCAGCAATATAAAAAATAGCTTGATACCCATGCTCCGCTACGAAACTATGTGATTGGGCTTGATAAATCAATACTTACAGCTTGAATATTAATGAGTAGTTGCCAGTGGTCCCTCTCTCCTCTCCCTCAGGCTTGCCCCACAGCGGCCTCTCCTATCTCATCCCCTTCTCTCCCTCGGTCTAACGTCAAGAGTGTTTTCAGGTGGGGAGGGGGAGTAGAATGGCTAAACACCCAGCCCGCATGAGTCAGGAACTGGCCACGGCCATGCCCAGGTGGCGGTTGGAACAGAATTCTTTTCAGGTGGGGTGGGGAAGTAGAACACTTAGCTCCTTAGCATCAGAGCGTGTTAATAATGAAGAATATAATGATCTGATGGTCTTTTCGAAAAATCCTTTCTTAGTGAGAACCTGGAGGCCAAGAGGAACATACGTGCCAAATTTCAATATTGTAGGCTTCACGGTTCTGGAGATTTCGTGATGATGCGTTGAGTGGCTTTATATATATTATATTATATATAATATAATATTATATATATATATATAGATAGATAGATAGATAGATAGATAGATAGATAGATAGATAGATAGATAGATAGAGAGAGAGAGAGAGAGAGAGAGAGAGAGAGAGAGAGAGAGAGATTTGGTCTTTAAACTTGGTTAAGGCTTTAAACCTTTTCAGCATTGTTGATGGGCTTAATCTAATTTGCCCTCTTCTTCAGCAAAACCAGCCAGCCACATTTAAACGAGCACGTTGGGCACACACTGTTTTAATTGTGGAGCGCCAGAACGTTGGCACAAAGGCACGCAGTTCCTCCAAATGTTGTCTCAAAGAAATACAGGCACAGTCGCAACTGAACCAATGGGCCCCTGGCACACAAACCGCTTGGCCCAGCCATGTGATGGCTCAGGATATCAACCTGTTCAGTTTCAACAAGAGAAATGTCTCACTTATATATTATTCCGCCTTCCCTGTGTCTCAGGGTTTCTCAGCCTTGGCAGCTGGGCGATGATGGCTGGACTTCAACTCCCAGAATTCCCAGCCAGCCATATTGAAGTCCACCCAGCTGGCTGGGGAATTCTGGGAGTTGAAGTCCAGCCATCTCCCAGCAGTTAAAAGTTGAGAAACGCTCAATGTATTTGCTGCTTCCCAGACGCACATGTCATTTAAAGAAGATTTATACTGATTTAACAGAGTTGGAAGGGACCTTGGAGGTCATCAAGTCCAACCCCCTCAAGCAGGAGACTCTAAACTATTTCTGACAGATGGCAGTCCAGTCTCTTCTTGAAAGCCTCCAGTGATGAAGCTCCCACAACTTCCGAAGGGAAATTCTGTTCCATTGGTTGATTGTTCTCACTGTCAGGAAATTCCTCCTTATTTCCAGGTTGAATCCTCTCCATCCATTCCTTCTTGGACCTTCAGGGGCTTTGGAGAACAGCCTGACCCCTAACTCCACTCTGGGGCAGCCCTCGATATTGGAAGATGCTCTCTTGTCTCCCTTCTCTTCCCTAGACTAGCCAGGCCCAGTTCCTGCAACCGTCCCTTCATCATCCTGGTTGCTCTTCTCTGCACTCTTTCCAAAATCTCAACCTCTTTTTTATAGTATGGCAATCAAAATTGGATGCCGTACTCTAGGTGTGGTCTTATTAAGGCTTTAAACCAGTGTTTCTCAACCTTGGCAACTTGAAGATGTCTGGACTTCAACTCCCAGAATTCCCCAGCCAGCGAATGCCTTGGTGGTCTCGGCCACCCTCTTCTTCCTCCTGGTCTCCGCCTGCGTCCTCCGCGTTGGCATGGACGTCTTCTGCAGCTCCATTCAGAGATCCAAAGCGGCAGTCAGGTAAGACTGAGGAGGGGCTCTCGGGCTGAATTCGCACAACATGCTCCCCTGGGTAGGAAACAAACCCAGTTCCTGGCTTCACCCAGGGCCTTGTGTCAGGTTTCCAAAAGAGGCCTAATTCAGTGTTTCTCAACCTTGGCCACTTGAAGATGTCTGGACTTCAACTCCCAGAATTCCCCAGCCAGCGAATGCTGGCTGGGGAATTCTGGGAGTTGAAGTCCAGACATCTTCAAGTGGCCAAGGTTGAGAAACACTGCTTTAGAGAGTGGTATTAGTACCTCCCTTGATCTTGATTGTATCCCTCTCTTAAACTCCCCAGACGAATCCCCCTCCCCAAAATCTTTGCACCCCTAACCCTCCTAAACGTCTCAGGTAGCCGAGCAAATAAGCTAAAGACAGGAGGGACGAACAAATTTAATCCGTAAGTTAAGGGGGTCGGTGGTGGTTTTCAATCAAAACAGGCTATTTATATCGTTATGTACAAAAAAACAGAACCCAGGGTTTCTTTTAAAAATAAAAAAGGGGGACACTTTACATCCATTTCCAACTTTCCTGCGTCCCTTGGGAGTTTTTTTTTTTATTTTTCTCCACCTTGATCTGCCTAAATCAAAAAGAGCCGAGCATATTTATCCAGACCTTCAAAATTAAAAAAGAAAAAAGTGAGAGCTGCAAGGCTGAAGGTCTGCTCCACAGAGCTTCTCCTTGGATGGCCAACTCTCAAGAGGGTGTTGAGAGCCCCGTGCTGTGCGCCCCGTGTGTGCGGGGCCGCTGGATGGAGGAGGGTCTGAGAGACCCGAGAAAGCCCTCCCCCCCAATTAATCCGTGCCTTGCCAGCTTTGGTTCCCCTGCCATGCGTCTCAAGACCCTTCAAAGGCCCTCACTCCACAGTACTCAACGGAAGGGCCTGGCGGTGCCAAATTCGTTCCTTTTCTTCCTCCTCCTGTTCGTGGCGCTAGAATTCCCGGCGCAGGTTGATCAATAGGCCACTGTTTCAGAGTCCCCCGGCGTGGAGAAAAGCACGTGGGCTTTGGCGTTGATGAAGTAGGTGGCCACGAAGGCGACAATGAGGATGACGAGGCCCAACACCAGCGTGATGATCTGCAGGCGGGCAAAGAAAGGGAGGACATCAGGCGCGGGGAGGGACTCGACGGGACGCCTTCAACTTACAGCCATTTCTTTAGAGACCGTCCCAAGTTACGGCAGCCCTGAAAAAAGTGACTTACAAACATTTTTCACACTTACGGCCTTTGAGACATCCCCAGGGCTGTGTGGCTTACAGTTGCAAGAAAAAGTATGTGAACCCCTTGGGGTTACGTGGAGTTTTGCATGAATTGGTCACAAAATGTGCTCTGAACTTACATCTAAGTCACAACAATAGACAAACACAGTCTGCTGAACATAATACGATACAAACATTAGATGTTGCCATGGTTTAATTGCACATAAAAGGGGTTCACATACTTTTTCTTGCAACTGTATATGGGGTACTTGGGAACTGGCTCACATTTGTGACGGTCACAATGTCCCAGGGTCACATGATCCAGTGAAAAAGGTTGTAAAATGGGGCAAAACAGAAATTTTGGGTCATAAGTCTGTATCCTCATTCCTATGCGTGTAACTGAGAAGCACCAACTTCAGAGCAATGGAAGCCCCTCCGGGTCAACTGGGAACCCCATTTTTGGCCACCCCTATCTAAAAAAACCATCCCAACCCCCCAAGGCCAGATCTGCTCCCACCCTTCGGCCTTCTGAAGGGCCTTGAGGACAGGGCCATGCCTACCAGCCCAGAGCCCCCATGGGGTGTGGCACGTTGGAGGTGGCTGGTGGAATGGGAGGATGCCCTCTCTTCTCCCTGAACGCCCCCGGCCTCCCTCCCCTCCCTCCTGCTTTGGATCGGCTTCTTAAATTTAAGATCTTTATTGTTTTAATGTTGTCTGTAAGTTGCCTAGAGTTGCTTTGGCACAATGCAATGCCTGCATGCAAGATAGAGATAGATAGATAGATAGATAGATAGATAGATAGATAGATAGATAGATAGATAGATAGATAGATGATAGATAGATGATTGATAGATAGATGATTGATAGATAGATGATAGATGATAGATAGATAGATGATAGATAGATTAGACAGACAGACAGATGAGATGATAGAGATGATAGAGATTAGATAGACAGATAGACACATAGGTAGATAAATTAGATAGATATACAGACAGACAAGGATAGATAGATAGACAAATGAATAGATAGATCAGTGGTTCCCAAACTTGGCAACTTTAAGACTGGTGGACCAAGTCTTATTTATTTAGATAAATAAATTTATCTAATCTAATCTAATCTAATTCTGGGAGTTGAAGTCCACAAGTCTTAAAGTTGCCAAGTTTGGGAACCACTGAGATAGATGATAGATAGATAGATAGATAGATAGATAGATAGATAGATAGATAGATAGATAGATATAGATAGATAATAGAAATACATAGAATAGATAAGAGATAAATGATAGGGATAGAGATAGAGAAGATAAATTATAGAGATACAATTATAAAAGCTAACAATAAGAGAGAAAGATATAGATAAAATAGACAAAAACTCAAGCGAGAGGTATGATACATATAGATATAGATATATACATATAGATGGTAGATAAATATAATAAGAGAATAGAGAGGACAGACAGACACACACACACACACACACACAGAGAAATAAGATATACCGACAGAGAGGAATAGAGAGACAGATAGATGGGATATGGGGTGGATGGATACATACATATAGATGGATGGATGGATGTTAGAAAGCTCCTATACTTTAGCAGAGAAACCCACCCAACCCCCTTCGGCCCCTCACCTCTAGCTGTTTGCTGGCGATCAAGAAGATGCGTCCGTGAAGCTCCTTCCATCGACTCTCCGTCCAGGTGGAAAACTCGGTGGAGCCCCACTGCTGGAGCTCGAAGGCTGGGGAGGAGGCTGCCGTGAGGCGGCACGGTTCGAGCGGACGCAGAAGGGCTTTCGGGGGGAGCTGGCATTGGGTGTGGGGAGCCTTGCACCAGGGTGTATTCATAGAACTGTGGGAAAGGAATGGAAGCAAAAGCCGGTTATATATTGGCCACTTGGAAACCTGAAAGCTTCAGCATTAAAGTTCGGTTGTTGGTTAGGCTGATTTCTTCTTTCTTGGTTTCTATTTTCCTTCTTTTTTTCCCCCCAAATCAAGTTTTATATTTTTATATTATTTATACATATCAATGCGTGAATGGTGTGATACCTGGGGATCCTACATTTCAATGCAAATAGGCATATTATTATTACTCATAGTTACTACCATTCATTTTCATTCTTTCATATTGTTTACACATACTTTTTACTATCACTCTTCAGTTTCTAAACCTCCCGCATTCTTTCATATATCTTAATATATATCTATATATCTATATACCACACTTATTCCCCCTATTTCTATCTCTATTTTAACTTTCGCTCATATCACTATAATATTCAAGATGTTTCCTTTCTATTTCCCATCTTCCACTTGTTTTATTATTCATATTCCCTTAGTTAGATCTTCACATCTATTTATGTTAAATTTTCATCCTTCATTCTTTTATTACTTACCAATCCTTATGACTGTGTATGATTAATACACAAATTTACATTAAAATATTCTTTTTATTATCTAATCACTAATCATCAACCTTCTCATCTCACTGCTAATCATATTTTTATGCATATTTAATAATACCATCATTCAATCTCTAATTTTTCAATTAATGCTTAATTCTTAATTGTAATTCCCTATTTCACTCTTCATATCTGTTTTTATAGAACATTATCCTAATGCCTATCACACTACATACAAAATTATCCAGGCTATATATTCTAATTATTAATACACGTCTTTATGAGATATATTCATGGAAGATCTTTTAGTCTTTTTTTTGAACCCTCAGCTGCTGAATGGTGGTGGTGGTTTTATATATATATATATATATATATATATATATATATATATATATATAATATATAATATATATATATCTATATATATATATATATATATATATTGTTCTTAGCCACCATCTATATTATATATATATATTGTTCTTAGCCACCAGTCATGAATTTGAGAGAGGTGAATATAATGGAATAGATGAAAATGAGGGAATGAATGAAGCCAAGGAATGGGTTTGCTTTGGTATTAATCTTCCCTAGATAGATTTGCAAAAATTGCCTTTTTCCAGATAAACCTTTAAGGCGCCTGCAGGAAAAAAAAACCATGATTGCAGAGCAGACTTCTTAACACGAGAGGTTAGACAGGTAGACCTTAGATATAGATTAACAGAGTTGGAAAGGACTTCAAGATCATCTAGTCCAACTTCCTGCCCGAGGAGACTTTTACACCATTTCTGACAGAGGGCAGCCCAGTCTCTCCTGAAGCCTCCGGTGATGCAGCTCCCCCAACTTCTGGAGGCAGGTTGTTCCACTGACGAATTGTTCTCACTGCCAGGAAAGTTCTCTTTTGTTTCTAGACCCCTTGATTAGTTTCCACCCATTGCTTCTCCCCCTGCCTTCTGGGGTTTGGGAGAATAGGCTGAGCCCCTCTTCTATGGGGCAGCCCCTCAAATATTGGAACGCGGCTATCCTGCATCCCCAATCCTCTTTTCCATTAGACCAGCAGCCACCCTAATTCCAGCAAACTCTTCTTCACAGCTTTTCACTTCCAGCCCTTGTTGCGATGGAGGGTCGGAATACACCTTGAATACAGAAGGACAGAGTTGGAAGGGACCCCTATAGGGCAATCTAGTCCCAACCCCCATGCCCAAGTAGGAGACCCTCCACCATTTTGGACAGAGGACAGTCCAGTCTCCTCTTGAAAGCCTCCAGGGATGAAGCTCCCACAACTTCTGGAGGCAGGTTGTTCCACTGACGAATTGTCTCTCACTGCCAGGAAAGTTCTCTTTTGTTTCTAGGCCCCTTGATTAGTTTTCCACCCATTGCTTCTCCCCCTGCCTTCTGGTGTTTGGGAGAACAGGGCTGAGCCCCTCTTCTATGGGCAGCCCCTCAATATTGGAACGCTGCTCTCCTGCATCCCCAATCCCCTTTTCCATTAGACCAGCACCCCTAATTCCAGCAACTCTTCTTCACAGCTTTTCACTTCCAGCCCTTGTTGTGATGGGGAGGTCTGAATACACCTTGAATACAGAAGGACAGAGTTGGAAGGGACCCTATAGGGCCATCTAGTCCAACCCCCCCATGCCCAAGCAGAAGACCCTCCACCATTTCTGACAGAGGGCAGTCCAGTCTCCTCTTGAAAGCCTCCAGGGACGAAGCTCCCACAACTTCTGAAGGCAACTTCTGTTCCAGGGTTGATGGTTCTCCCTGTCCTTATTTCCAGGTTGAATCTCTCCTTCCATCCATTCTTCCTTCTCTGGCCTTCGGGTGTCTTGGAGAACAGCCTGACCCCCTAATTCCTCTCTGTGGCAGCCCCTCAAGTATTGGAAGATGCTCTCCTGTCTCCCCTGGCCCTTCTTTTCCCTAGACCAGCAGGCCCAGTTCCTGCAACTGTCCATCCTCTGTTGAGCCTCCAGTCCCTTAATTCTCTTGGTTGCTCTTCTCTGCACTCTTCGACCGGCTCACGTTGACTTAAAACCATTCGTTTAGTGACAGATGGCAATGAGAAAGTGAGTTACGACATTTTTCACACTTACGACCGTTGCGGCATTCCCATGATCACATGATCAAAATTCAGAGGCTTGGCAACAGGCATGAACCTCTGACGGTTGCAGGGGAGCCCTTTCGGCAAACTTCTGACCAGCAAAGTGAATGGGGAAGGCAGAGATTCATTGAACAACGGTGTTACTAATTTAACAAAGGCAGTGATTCACTTAACGACTGTGGCAAGGTCGTACAATGGGGCAAAACTCCGTTAAACAAATTGCCTTACAGAAATTCTTGGCTCAATTCTAATCCTAAATCAAGGCCCCACCTGTGACACGGTGAGGCTTATTGTTCCTTATTATCCCCTTTTATGCTTGGAGTCCTCTACAACTTCCAATCATCTTCACTTAACGGCCCCATAATCCCTTGCGGGGGTGGAGCCTGGGCAACTGAATGGAGCTCAGGGCTTACTGGCCGGATGCGCTCCCTGTCACCAACGTGGAGTTTTGTTCAGCCGATATAGTCTCATTGTTCCCAGAGAGAGAAATTATCTGCCTCTACATAGGATTGAACTCACAGCCCTCGGAAGTTGTGCGAGAGCTCCACCTCTAGGCCACCCCAACGGGCGTTCCTCTGTCAACCTCCAATCAAAACCCCTGAGCCACCCGCGCACCTCGCGTGGTGCCAAACGTTAGGATCGGGGTGAGCTAGCCAAACGCTCAGGATCTGTCCTTGAACGGCTGGGGCACCAAGTCCTCCTCCAAAGGGATCCAGAATCTTGGGCCAACTTGCCGCCTGGCATAACAGCCTCATCTGAGACTTCTCCAGTGCTCCCCATCTCGGGGGGTGGGGGGGGGGGCGCATCTGAAGAGGGAAGGGGGGCAGCTTTCCTCGGGGTTTCACCATTTGGCTGTTGACTGTATTTTTTGGAGTATAAGACGCCACCAAGTTCTGAAGAGCTAAATTTTTTTCAAAACTGTTTTGGCACTCTGCAGGCCTCATTTTTTGTGAAAAAACGGGGCATGCCAGAGTTTGGAGAAGCCTGCAAAGGGCTCCTGGGGGCTGGGGGGGGGCGCAAAACCAAGCAAACAAATTGCCTGTTTATTGTGAAAATGGGCCAGTTCTTCTTTTCAAAAACCAGGGCATGCAGAGGCTTTGGGAGGCTCGTAGAGGCTCCTTATTGCTCTCCTGAAGCCTCCAAAGGCTCTGCACGGCCATTTTTGTGAAGGGTTTTTTTTTTTTCGAGAGGCCAAAAATGCTGTATTCAGTGTATAAGATGCACCCAGATTTTCACCCCTCTTTTTTTGGAGGGGGGGGAAGGTGCGTCGTATATTCTGAATATTCTAAAATATTCTATTTTTCCAGAATTTCTTTTAAAAAAAACAGTACATGTTTATTTATTTTTCCTGGTGATTATTTTACCCAGTTTTTTTTTTTTACACAATACACACACACACATACACACAGACAGACAGACAGACAGACAGAGTGCCGTCCCAGAGGATGAGGGGACTCACGTCTTCCTTGGAATCCTTGCAGTGCTCCTTGGTGACGTTGTCCCCCAGGCGGGTGCCAGTGAGGTTCGCCAAGACATAATGGACCAGGCTGGTGGAGTTGACGGGGCTGGAAACCGCGATGTAGTACTGGAGGGGCTCATTGCCTGGGAGGGGAAAGGGAAAAGGGGAGGGGGGGAGGGTTTTCCAAAGGTTCCCAAGCAGCAGCCTTCACCCCTGAAGAGATCCCTCCTCCTCCTCCTCTCTTTCATTTTCTCTCTCCCCTCTTTTTCTCATTCTCTTTGTCTCTTTTTCCTCATTCTTCTTCTTTCACTCATTCTCTTCTTTGGTTCTTTCTCATTCTTGCCTCCTTTCTTTTTTCTTTCTTTTCTTTCTTCTTTCTTTCTTTCATTCTTCTCTCTCTCGGTTTCTCTCTCTCATTCTCTCTCTCTCCCTCCCTTTTCCTCATTCTGTCTTTCCCCCCCTCATTCTTTCTTTCATTCTCTCTTGGTTCTTTCTCTCTCATTCTTGCCCTCCCTTCTCATTTTCTTTTCCTATTCTTTCTTTCTTTCTCTCAGTTCTTTCTCATTCTCTCTCCTTTCCCTTTTTCTCATTCTGCCTCCCTATTCTTTCTCTTTCATTTCTTTCTTGGTTTCTCTATTATTCTTCCTCTCCTTCTCTCTTTTCTTATTCTTTTTGATTTTTTCTTTATTCTCCCTCGTGGTTCTTTCTCTCCCATTCTCCTCTCATTCTTTCTCTCCTTCTCTCTCTCCCTTTTTCTCATTCTGTCTCCCCCCCCATTCTTTATCTTTCACTCTCTGTCTTGGTTCTTTCTCTCTCATTCTTTGCCTGCCCCTTCTCATTCTGTCTTTTCCTATTCTTTCTTCTCTCACTTGGTTCTTTTCTCATTCTCCTCTCATTCTCTCCCTCTCTCTCTCTCTCTTTTTTCTCATCTCCCCCCCCACATTCTTTCTCTTTCACTCTACCTCTTGGTTCTTCTCTCTCATTCTTCCCCTCCTCCCCTCATTTCTCTCTTTTCTTATTCTTTTTGTTTTTTTTCCTTTATTCTCCCTCTTGGTTCTTTCTCTCCCATTCTCCTCTCATTCTCTCCCTCTCTCTCTCTCACACACACGCACGCCTCACCCAGAGGCCCTTTAAACTCTGGCCTGGTGATGGCCTGGAACCAGGAGTTGTTGGACTGGATCAGGAAACCATACAACATCTGTGTGACCTGGAAGGAAAAAAGGCAAAACCTCCAGCCAAAAAGGTTCAAAGAGAAGCGCCTACTAAACAGTAGTAAACTGATACTCTAAGCGACCACTCCCTAACGACTTGTAAACTTTTATCCTGAGATTGGAGTAAATGACCAAACAGGATGCAACCAGGCCTCCTCCCTTGGGCAGGGGGTTGGCTAGAAGACCGCCCGGGCCCACCCAGCCCTCGGGGTCTCTGTCCTAGGAGATGTGGCTGTGTCATTAACTGTGGATCCTGATGAGGTGGCCGGGGTGCTCAAGCGGTCCGTCCGCCCCCCCAACACCTGTGGGCGAGGCCACTGCCTCCGGGGCTTTGGCAGGGGTTGGAACAGGGGTAGGACTTGGAAAGGGGTGCAGAGGCCTTTCCCGCAGCCCCCCCCCCCCATTTGATCGCAACACCCCTGGCCTGCTGGGACTTTGCCTACCAGAGAATCTGGCTGAGTCGGTGGGGAGGGGGCAGATTCCTAGTGGCAAAATGATCGGTCTGTATCATTTTTGCTGATCGTACAGTGGAGATTAATGCTCTACAGCAGTGGTTCCCAAAGTGGCAGCTTTAAGACTTGTGGACTCAACTCCAGAATTCTCCAGCCAGCAGAGCTGAAGTCACAAGTCTTAAAGTTGCCAAGTTTGGGAACCACTGCTCTATAGTGTGCAAGTATTCCTGGGCACTTCAGCTCGATTGCAGGCTGTCAACTCAACAGAGGGAATTAATAATCAGAGTACTAGATCACTCAAGAGGCAGGAAGTGATGGGAAGGGGCAGACAGGAATCCCCCAAACAAGATCTTGGGGTAGGGGGGAGGGAGAGAGGGATTCCACCCTTTGCCCGGCCTCCCCAGACTGGTTGAGGGGATGATGCTGGCCCAAATTCAGAATCCAAAGCCAGACAGGAAAGAGGATTTGCCAGCCAAAGCATCAGTGATTCTGTCTTTTTCTTTCTTTCTTTCCCTTTTTTCTCTCATTCCCTTCTTCCCTTTTTATCTTCCTCTTTTCCTTCCTTTCCTTCCTGTCTTCTTCCCTCCTTTCCTTTTCTTCCCCCCTCCCTTCTTTCTCTCCCCTCCTCCATCCTCTCTTCCTCTTTCTCACCTCCCTTCCTTTCATCCCTCTTTCTCACTCTCTTCCTCCCTCTCTCTTCCTCCCTTCCTCTTCCTCACCCTTCCCTTCCTCCGAGGTGTGCTGGGATGGGAATGGACTGGTCAAGGTCACCCAACTGCTAGGCAGAACTAGAACTCGCCTTCTCCCCAGCTTCTTCTGGCCTTCAGCTCTAACCACTACGAGAGCAAAACGGCCTCTTTGGGGCCAGGGGAGGGGGACCCAAGGGAAGGGGGTGGATGGGTGGCAGGAAATTGGGCGTTCATCAGACGCCGGGTGACCTCCCAGCGAGAGAGAGGGGAGGGAAGGGCATGCCAACTTAGGACTGCCCCCTTGCCTGCCCCCCTCCATCCAGAGGACCCCATCAGCACCTTACCGTCAGCGGATCGGCCTGAATTGACGAGGCGTCGCCTCCTCCTCCCGCCAACTTGTAGAGCGTTGCGGCCCACCACGGTGGCTACGGCAGCTAAGGACTGGGAGAGAGGGAGGAGGGTCAAGGCAGGCCGGAGAGTCCCTCTCTCTTGGCCTCTCCTTCACACGGCGGCTACTGCGGCTGTCGGTGCCAAGACAACCACAGCTGGAGAACCCGACTTTGCCCACCCCGCCCCTCCCCACTCCCACCTTCGCTGTGTCCGTCACGTAATTCAGGGCCTCCTCCGGGCTCAGCCCCATGGGATAATTCAGCGGATGTTCTCGGGGGTGTCGTAGATGCTCTGGTAATACCTGTGGGAGGGAAGGAGAAGCTGCGGTGGCAGGGAGGAGGGGAGGGTCCTTGGGGGGAGCAGGTGTGGAGAGGGACCCCTTGGGATTTTGGGGTAGGGGGGGTGAATCTGGGCTTGGCCAGAACCCAGCCTCCCCCCTCAAGCCCCCTGCAACCCTTCCTTAAAGGACGGTTTTGTCGTCTTTCCTTCTTGGCGCAGAAGCATCATTATTAACATTTTAATTTTGATTATTGTAATTAACTTGGTGGCTTTGCCTGTTTGAGGAGCTGAGGCTTTTTATTATTAGAAAGCAAAGGAGGGGAAGGGGGGGGGGCGAGAGACCTCGGCAAACAACACCCCCAAATCTGGAAAGGAGGCCAATCCCACGTCCTCTCGGCGGCGTTTTTCAATCTCGCTGGCTGGGGAATCCGGCATCTTGAGCTCCACGCAAGATTGAGAAAAAACATTGCCTACACCAGCCACGCCAAACCCTTTTTTGGCCCACGTGCCATAAGCAGGGGGGGAGTGCGGGGGCCGTGCGCAGGCGTGCCACACCCATAATGCAATGTGCGACACACACCCCAGCACACATGCGCATATGACAGGCGCTTCCCCCCATTTTTTGCATGCTTTTTAGCAATAGCAGTTAGACTTATATACCGCTTCATAGGGCTTTCAGCCCTCTCTAAGCGGTTTACAGAGTCAGCATATCTGCCCCCACAACAATCCAGGTCCTCATTTTCACCCACCTCGGAAGGATGGAAGGCTGAGTCAACCCTGAGCCGGTGAGATTTGAACAGCCGAGCTGCAGAACTAGCAGTCAGCTGAAGTGGCCTGCAGTGCTGCACCCTAACCACTGCGCCACCTCGGCTCTTCACCCTCCCCCAGGCTTCAGAGGCTTTATAGGAGCCCGGGGAGGACGAAAAGAGCCCCCCCCCCCCCCCCGAGGCTTCAAAACCGGCCCTATGGGCAAACCAGAAGTCCATTCCCGAACTTCCGGTTTGCCCTTGAGAAGGTTTTTTACACTCCTGAAGCCTCCGGATGGCTTCTGCGGGGGGGGGGGGGGGGCTCTTTTCACCTCCCCAGGCTCCTATAAAGCCTCTGGAGCTAGGGAGGGCTCTGCTGGCTGGAGAATTCTGGGACTTGAAGTCCACAAGTCTTAAAGTTGCCAAGTTTGGGAACCACTGCCTTAAGGCAATTCATCGTTCTCTCGTGCTTCTAAATCCCCAACTTCTGTTTCGGGTGGGTCCGTTCCCAGGCCTCTTAAATTGTGATCACATGCCCGCGGGTGTGTGTTGTGTGTGCAACCGCCATAAGCACAAGTCACTTTTTTTCAGTGCCGCTGAGACTTTGGTCACTAAGTGAACTGTAGCAAGTTCAGGACCACCTGTAGGCAGTGCCTGCAACATCTGGATTTTTTTTTACACACACAGACACACTTTCCCTTCCCCTGTTTCGCTTTGTTTCCAGGCGGCCCTGGGAGAGCAGCTGCTTCTCCCTTCTTTCTGCAGGCTTGCTAACCCCTGGCTCCCAGCCAGCCGCCGGAGAGATTGGCCAGGCGAAAGTGGATTTCTCCTGGCTGTCAGAACAATTACTCAGCGCCTCTTTAATTGCTCCTCTGTCTTCCCTCTGCCTCCCCCCCTCCCCCCAGACTGCTGGGTTCTTCTTCAGCCCCCCAGCCCCCTCTGGCTTTTGCTGAGCTCCAGGTAAACAGGGGGGGGGCGGTTCACCTCCGTTAGTCAAGTCTGCAAGGACCCCCCCCCCCAAATGGGGAATGCTCTGACCGCACTTTGGAGGTTTTGAAGAAGAGACTGGGCAGCCATTTGTCTGGAATTCCATAGGCTTTCCTGCCTAAGCAGCGGGCTGGAATAGAAGACCTCCCAGGCCCCTTCCAGCTCTGTTCTGATGGAGGGGCTTCCCAAGTTGTGGCCTTCTGCGTCTCGGCTCTGGCTTGGTCAGAAGTGTGAACGTCTAGACCAGTGTTTCTCAACCTTGGCAACTTGAAGATGCCTGGACTTCAACTCCCAGAATTCCCCCAGCCAGCGAATGCAACTTGAAGATGTCCGGACTTCAACTCCCAGAATTCCCCAGCCAGCGAATGCTGGCTGGGGAATTCTGGGAGTTGAAGTCTAGACATCTTCAAGTTGCCAAGGTTGAGAAACACTGGTCTAGACTCACCTGCGTTGTATGGGTTCATACATTTCAGATAGTCCTCAAGTTATAACCGGACATTTCGTGACCGAAGTTAACAACGGCACTGAAAAAACTGACTTACGACCCATTTTCACAGCGACAACCTTGGCCGCGTGATCAAAATTCAGATGCTTGGCTACTGACTCGTATTTATGACGGTTGCGGTGTCCCTGGGGCCATCTGAAGCCCCTTTTGCGACCTCCTGACAATGGGGTAGCCAGATTACACTTTGCAACCGGGCTACTAACTTATCAGCTGCGGGGATTCGCTTAACAACCGAGGCAAGGAAGGTCGTAAAACAGGGCAAAACTCACTTAACGAATGTCTCACTTAACCACAGAAATGTCGGGCCCAATTGGGGTTTGTGAGTCGAGGACGGCCCGCGCGGCTGGGCTTTCCAAACTTTTGGCCACTTTTAAGAGCTGTGGACTTCACCTTCCTGAGTTCAGCCAGAGTCTTAAAAGTTGCCGTGTTTGGAGATCTCTGGTTTGCTGAAAAGGATCCATGGTGTCGGCATTCCAAATAGCATCCAAAATTAAATCTGAGTCCGAGGCAAAGGATTCCTCAAAGTTCCAATTGATGAAGAGAGCCATGTTGGCACATCTGGGAAAACCCAAATCTGAAAGCTTCCTGGTTTTCCCCACCCAGTTGGAAGTTCAAGATCTTCCCTCCACACCCACAAGTCCATCCCATGGTCCCATCTTCTACTGCCATGCTGGCAGCTTCCACCCATCCAGTTCCGGTCAGGTGCAGAGGTGCAGAGACAAAGGATGACCTTGGCTTTCTAGAAAGAATGTGGTTATGGCTACATAGCATCTAACTCCGTACAATCCCGTTTTCCCACCATAGAAAATGCACAGTGGAATAAGAGAAAGTGTGGCAATGTCCTAATGTCCAATAGAAAAGATGGCTGCAGGCCTGCTTACCTGTTCTCAAAGTGGGAGTGGTGGTCGGCCAGGACTATCCCGGGAATCTGCTGGGCCCTCAGGAATCTCTGGAAGGAGGAAGGCGGGAGGGGCTGGCTGGCGTCGATCCCACTCATCACCACGCCGGTGCTTTCGCTGCTCTTGTTCAAGGCTTCCATCATCCTCTGGATGTTTTGCTAAGTGCCCCGGGGC
Source organism: Thamnophis elegans (assembly GCF_009769535.1). Classification (NCBI taxonomy): domain Eukaryota; kingdom Metazoa; phylum Chordata; class Lepidosauria; order Squamata; family Natricidae; genus Thamnophis; species Thamnophis elegans. The sequence goes on along the minus strand of NC_045557.1, from coordinate 16,782,626 downwards.
AAGAGGAAGGACAAGCAGCTCAATTACGCCACGAATTCAGAACACGGAGGACGTTTTACTTGCAAGTGAAGGCAAAGATTCCCAGGATAATAATGTTGCAGGATCCAATCTGAGTCGGGGCAGGCGTTCAGTTTCACAGCTACTCAGATTGTTGGCCAAGCAGGGACAAAAACAGCCGAGAGGGGGAAAAAGATCGAAGCCTGGGAAATGGGACCCCCTCGTCATTCAATAAGTGTGCTGATTTACTGCCAGTTTACTAGGTACTTATTAATGCCTTCACAGGCAGCCATCAACACCCCAATTAACAACTAAAAGCCACACACAACCAGGCACCGCATAAATACAACGTGCACAAATTCTGGAGAGAGAGAAATTCTGCAAGAAGGGCTCCTCCAGCACAAGCCTTGGGAAGAATAAATCTTTGGTCCTTATGACTGACTCAGGTTGCATCGTGAATTTTTTCCTTACTATAGGGGGTGGGGGAAATATCCCACAGCCCCCCTCTGGGAGAGTTGGCAGATGCTTTATTTAAGGTCACCAAAATGGGCAGGCTGAAGACAGGGTGGCAAGATAGGGTTCAGCGCAACCCGAGGGGTGCTGAGCACCACGGAGGCCTCCCGGAGGAAAGTTCTCCAGGGCCACAAAGTCCTTCAGGCATTCAGAACGGAGGCAGAACGAGGAGTAGAAAAACCTCCAGGTTCCTGAAGGTGGGAAGGAATGGTTCCAAAGATCGCTTGGAAAATGTGGGGATCGAGGAAGGTTGGAGGAAAGCAAGGGGAGGGGGCACTTGATGGCTGTTGCCCGGGAGAAGGGAGACCCTAACGCCTGAGAGGCTTGGGAGACAGAGGAGGCGGCCACCCTGGTTTGAAGGTGCTGGTGAGGAGCATCAACTGGATCCGACCAGGAGCACAAAAGCAGCCTTTGCAGGTCACGGAGGAAGGTCACGGGTTCTAGGTGAGGGCAGAGGGCGCAAAGGCAGCTGCTCAGCACAGGGGACCAAGTTCAGGCAGGGACTGGCCTGAAAGGAGATTTTAGATTTTTTTTAGATTTTAATGAGCATTTATATGCCGCCCTTTTCCCTGAGGGGACTCAGGGCGGCTTACAACAATGGGGGGAAGGGAGTGCAAGACAAGACTTAAAAGAAAAAGAAAAATGTGAATAAAAAAATTAACCATAAAAACACAACATTCACTCAACATTCGGGCGGGGTGAGAATAAATCCTATCCCCAGGCCTGACGGGATAGCCAGATCTTGAGGGCTGTGCGGAAGGCCTGGACTGTGGTGAGGGTGCGGATCTCCACGGGGAGATTGTTCCATAGCGTCGGGGCTGCAACTGAGAAGGCTCTCCTCCGCGTAGTCGCCAGTCGGCACTGACTGGCGGATGGAATTCGGAGGAGGCCTACTCTATGCGATCTGATGGGACGCAGGGAGGTAATTGGCAGGAGGCGGTCTCTCAGATAGCCAGATCCACTACCATGGAGCGCTTTATAGGTGGTAAGTAAGACCTTGAAGTGCACCCGACGATCGACAGGTAGCCAGCGCAGCTCACGGAGGATCGGTGTTATATGGGCGAACCGTGGTGCGCCCATGATCACTCGCGCGGCCGCGTTCTGAACTAGCTGAAGTCGCCAGATGCTCTTCAAGGGCAGCCCCATGTAGAGCACATTGCAGTATTCCAGCCTAGAGATCACAAGGGCCCGAGTGACTGTTGTGAGAGCCTCCCGGTTCAGGTAGGGCCGCAACTGGCGCACCAGGCGAACCTGGGCAAATGCCCCCCTGGTCACAGCCGACAAATGGTGGTCAAAACTCAGCTGTGGATCCAGGAGGACTCCCAAGTTGCGGACCCTGTCTGAGGGGTATAAATTTTGCCCCCCCAGCCTGATTGATGGAACGTTAGCCGAATTTTTGGGAGGAAAACACAACAGCCACTCGGTCTTTTCCGGGTTGAGCACCAGTTTGTTTGCTCTCATCCAGTCTTTAACGGCTTCTAGACCCCGGTTCATCACGTCCACCGCTTCATTGAGTTGGCACGGGGCGGACAGATACAACTGTGTATCGTCCGCGTATTGATGGTACTTTATCCCGTGCCTCCGAATGATCTCGCCCAGCGGTTTCATGTATATGTTAAATAGCAGGGGGGACAGGACCGAGCCCTGCGGCACCCCACAGGTTAGGGGCCTCGGGGACGATCTCTCCCTCCCCACCAACACCGACTGCGACCTGTCCGAGAGGTAGGAGGAGAACCACTGTAAAACAGTGCCGCCCACCCCCACCTCCCGCAGTCGTCGCAGAAGGATACCATGGTCGATGGTATCGAAAGCCGCTGAGAGGTCAAGGAGAACCAGGATGGACGCATAGCCTCCATCTCTGGCTCTCCAGAGATCATCGGTCAATGCGACCAAAGCGGTTTCAGTGCTGTAACCGGGCCTGAAGCCTGACTGGAAGGGGTCAAGATAGTTAGCTTCCTCCAAGGTACGCTGAAGCTGTAAGGCCACCACCTTCTCAACAACCTTCCCCACAAAGGGGAGGTTGGAGACTGGACGATAGTTATTAAGAACTGCTGGATCCAAGGACGGTTTCTTCAGGAGGGGCCTCACCACCGCCGCCTTAAGTGCGGTGGGGAGGTGTCCCTCCCGAAGAGAGGCGGTAACAACCGCCTGGATCCAGCCTCGTGTCACCTCTCTGCTGTTGGCAGTCAGCCAAGAGGGACACGGGTCCAGTATGCAGGTGGAGGAACTCACAGCTCGCATAGCCTTGTCCACATCCCCGGAGGCAACATCCTGAAACTCAACCCAGAGATGGTCTACCAAGTCATTCCCTTGTGTCTCGGCTGGATCTGCGGGGGTGGAGTCCAGTTCTGATCGAAACCGAGCAACTTTGTCCGCCAAGAACTGACCATACTCCTCAGCCTTACCCTGCAGGGGGTTCCCCGTCTCCCTCCTATTTAGGAGGGAGCGGGTTATCCTGAACAGGGCGGCTGGGCGGGACTCGGCGGACGCTACCAAGGAGGCAATGTGTGATCTTTTGGCGGTTCTCAATGCCCGAATATACTCCTTGGTGCAAGCTGTCAACAGTGCTCGGCTCGATACGGACCTATCGGACCTCCACAGGTGCTCTAGGCGTCTCCTCTGGCGCTTTATCTCGCGGAGCTCCTCGGTGAACCAAGGGGGTCTCCGCGGGCCGTTGACCCGGAGGGGCCGTAGTGGCGCAATTCGGTCCAGAGACTCTGATGCCGCCGAGTGCCAGGCCGCAGCAAGAGTCTCCGCCGAACTGTGGGCGAGAGCATCTGGAATGACCCCAAGCTCCGTCTGGGGAGGAGGAGGAGGAGGAGGAGGAGGAGGAGGAGGAGGAGGAGGAGGAGGAAGGACTGTGGGGTCCTTGGTGCTCTCTGAGCTTGGTGGTTTTCTTGAAAATGTTTCATTACCCAACTAGGTAATATCATCAGTGATAGAAGGGAGGAGGAGAACTGTGGGGGTCCTTGCTCCTCTTTGAGTTTGGCTGTTCCTTGAAGACATTTCATGACCCAACTAGGGAACATCATCAGTGCTAGAAGGGTTTGTGGAGGGGAGGGAGGATTAACAATACTTATACCCCTTTTCACAGTGCTTCCCAGCCCTCTCTCAGCGGTTTACAGAGTCAGCATCTTCCCAGGTCCAACAATCCAGGTCCTCATTTTACCCACCTCGGGAGGATGGAAGGCTGAGTCAACCTTCCTTCCAAGAAGTAAGTAAGTAAGTAGGAAAGAAAGGAAGAAAGAAAGAAAGAAAGAAAGAAAGGAAGGAAGGAAGGAAGGAAGGGAAATTGGGGGGGGATAACTGTGGGGTCCTTGGAGCTCTCTGGGGTTGGTGGCTTCCTTGCAGGCATTTCATTGCCCAACTAGGAAACATCATCAGTGCTAGAAGGGTTTGTGGAGGAAAGGAGGAGGAAGAGAAAGAGGAGGAGGGCTGAGTAGTCCTTGAGGCTTTCTGAGCCTGGTGGCTTCATGGCAGGTGTTTCATTGCCCACGTAGATGACGTCATCAGGGCTGGAAGGGAGGGGGGGTGTGGGGAGTGGAGGAGGATGAGATGCTGACCCCTCAAGTGAGGGACACTTTCCACAGTGGCAACCCCCCCCCCCCACATACACACACACACAGAGGAAGGCCGGCGTCTGTCGACGTGTCTCAGGGACGGGAGGAGCAGAAGGGGGCCATGTGGCGTTCAGCGGAGATGCCAGGGACATCAGAGACGAAGCTGGACCGGACCCCTGACCCACCTAGCCCAGCCATCTGCTCTCGCCGTGGCCAACCAACTGTCCGAGGAAGCCCGCGAGCCTCCCAGCAGATGGCCATTGGCGGAGGCTCTCCTGCGGCACTCGAGGCCGGGAGCCATGGATCCAGAAGGGCCCATCGGAAGCCAACCTTCTGGTGAGCAGGGAAGGAAGGAAGGAAAGAAGGAAGGAAGGGATGTAAGGAAGGATGTAAGGAATGGATGGAAGGAAAGAAGGAAGGGAGGGATGGAAGGAAGGAAGGATGTGAAGGAAGGAAGGATGTGAAGGAAGGAAGGAAGGAAGGAAGGGATGGAAGGAATGGATGTAAGGAAAGAAGGAAGGAAGGAAGGAATGGATGTAAGGAAAGAAGGAAGGAAGGAAGGAAGGAAGGAAGGGATGGAAGGAATGGATGTAAGGAAAGAAGGAAGGAAGGAAGGAATGGATGTAAGGAAAGAAGGAAGGAGGGAAGGAAGGAAGGGATGTAAGGAAAGAAGGAAGGAAGGAAGGAAGGAATGGATGTAAGGAAGGAAGGAAGGAAGGAAGGAAGGAATGGATGTAAGGAAAGAAGGAAGGAGGGAAGGAAGGATGTAAGGAAGGGAAGGAAGGACGGACGGACCAGGCAGCCAAGAAAACGCCCCTACCTCGATCTCGGGGGTCTTCCGTGAGATGGGATCCGTGTGCATCCATAGGGAGGCATTACTCCGGAGCGCAACCTGCAACAGAGGGAGGGCGATGGGCACATGTGCCAGATTGCCCCGGGGTGTTTTTTTCCCCCAACGGAGCCTCCCATAGGCAGCAAAAGCAGAACCAGAGGCAGGCTGGAGGCCTCACTGAGGGAAAGCACCTTGCCCAGGTGAACAGGGTGCGGCCACCTATTAAAAATCAGCCGCGGCCAAATCTGACGCACGCAGCAGTTTGCCCTGAAAGGACACAAGGAGGAGCAAAGGGGAACCATTGATATTGGATATTGTATCACCAACAGAGGAAATTTCGGATCCAATTGCTGTGTTGGTGTGCAAGGGGGGGACGCTTGGCCGAGGGTTCGTTTGGGGGCGGGAGTCCATTTCTGTGGCGGGGAATCAGAAAGGCTAGATAATCTCCCGCCAATTATCCCGAGACAGAGGCAACGGGAGACGATTAGGCTAAATCCCCTAATCCACCCAATCTGCATTAAATCTCATCCCTGTTTTTTCCCCAAAACGACATCCCTGTGGGTTGGGTTGAGAGAGGGGGACCGGCCCAAATTCACCCAGGGGGGTTTCATGCTTTAGGCTGGACTAGAACTCCCAGTCTCCTGTGAATGGCCCAAAATCACCCGGCCGGCTTTCATGCTTTAGGCTGGACTAGAACTCCCAGTCCCCTGGTGAATGGCCCAAAATCCCCCGGCCGGCTTTCATGCTTTAGCCTGGACTAGAACTCCCAGTCTCCTGTGAATGGCACAAAATCCCCTGGCCGGCTTTCACGCTTTAGGCTGGACTAGAACTCCCAGTCCCCTGGTGAATGGCCCAAAATCACCTGGCCGGCTTTCACGCTTTAGGCTGGACTAGAACTCCCAGTCCCCTGGTGAATGACCCAAAATCCCCCGGCCGGCTTTCATGCTTTAGGCTGGACTAGAACTCCCAGTCTCCTGTGAATGGCACAAAATCCCCTGGCCGGCTTTCACGCTTTAGGCTGGACTAGAACTTCCAGTCCCCTGGTGAATGGCCCAAAATCCCCTGGCCGGCTTTCATGCTTTAGGCTGCACTAGAACTCTCAGTCCCCTGGTGAATGGCCCAAAATCACCTGGCCGGCTTTCACGCTTTAGGCTGGACTAGAACTCCCAGTCCCCTGGTGAATGGCCCAAAATCCCTCGGCCGGCTTTCATCCTTTAGGCTGGACTAGAACTCCCAGTCTCCTGTGAATGGCCCAAAATCACCCGGCCGGCTTTCATGCTTTAGGCTGGACTAGAACTCCCAGTCCCCTGGTGAATGGCCCAAAATCCCCCGGCCGGCTTTCATGCTTTAGGCTGGACTAGAACTCCCAGTCTCCTGTGAATGGCACAAAATCCCCTGGCCGGCTTTCACGCTTTAGGCTGGACTAGAACTCCCAGTGCCCTGGTGAATGGCCCAAAATCCCCTGGCTGGCTTTCATGCTTTAGGCTGCACTAGAACTCTCAGTCCCCTGGTGAATGGCCCAAAATCACCTGGCCGGCTTTCACGCTTTAGGCTGGACTAGAACTCCCAGTCCCCTGGTGAATGACCCAAAATCCCCCGGCCGGCTTTCATGCTTTAGGCTGGACTAGAACTCCCAGTCTCCTGTAAATGGCACAAAATCCCCTGGCCGGCTTTCACGCTTTAGGCTGGACTAGAACTCCCAGTCCCCTGGTGAATGGCCCAAAATCCCCTGGCCGGCTTTCATGCTTTAGGCTGCACTAGAACTCTCAGTCCCCTGGTGAATGGCCCAAAATCACCTGGCCGGCTTTCATGCTTTAGGCTGGACTAGAACTCCCAGTCCCCTGGTGAATGGCCCAAAATCCCCCGGCCGGCTTTCATCCTTTAGGCTGGACTAGAACTCCCAGTCTCCTGTGAATTGGCCCAAAATCCCCTGGCCGGCTTTCATGCTTTAGGCTGGACTAGAACTCCCAGTCTCCTGTGAATTGGCCCAAAATCACCCGGCCAGCTTTCATCCTTTAGGCTGGACTAGAACTCCCAGTCTCCTGTGAATGGCCCAAAATCCCCCGGGCAGCTTTCATGCTTTAGGCAGGACTAGAACTCCCAGTCTCCTGTGAATGGCCCAAAATCCCCCGGCCGGCTTTCATGCTTTAGGCTGGACTACAACTCCCAGTCTCCTGGTGAATTGGCCCAAAATCCCCTGGCCGGCTTTCATGCTTTAGGCTGAACTAGAACTCCCAGTCTCCTGTGAATGGCCCAAAATCACCCAGCCGGCTTTCACGCTTTAGGCTGGACTAGAACTCCCAGTCCCCTGTGAATGGCCCAAAATCCCCCGGGCGGCTTTCATGCTTTAGGCAGGACTAGAACTCCCAGTCTCCTGTGAATGGCCCAAAATCCCCCGGCTGGCTTTCATGCTTTAGGCTGGACTACAACTCCCAGTCTCCTGGTGAATTGGCCCAAAATCCCCTGGCCGGCTTTCATGCTTTAGGCTGAACTAGAACTCCCAGTCTCCTGTGAATGGCCCAAAATCACCCAGCCAGCTTTCACGCTTTAGGCTGGACTAGAACTCCCAGTCCCCTGTGAATTGGCCCAAAATCACCCGGCCGGTTTTCATGCTTTAGGCTGGACTAGAACTCCCAGTCCCCTGGTGAATGGCCCAAAATCCCCCGGCCGGCTTTCATGCTTTAGGCTGGACTAGAACTCCCAGTCTCCTGTAAATGGCACAAAATCCCCTGGCCGGCTTTCATGCTTTAGGCTGGACTAGAACTCTCAGTCCCCTGGTGAATGGCCCAAAATCCCCTGGCTGGCTTTCATGCTTTAGGCTGCACTAGAACTCTCAGTCCCCTGGTGAATGGCCCAAAATCACCTGGCCGGCTTTCACGCTTTAGGCTGGACTAGAACTCCCAGTCCCCTGGTGAATGGCCCAAAATCCCCCGGCCGGCTTTCATCCTTTAGGCTGGACTAGAACTCCCAGTCTCCTGTGAATTGGCCCAAAATCCCCTGGCTGGCTTTCATGCTTTAGGCTGGACTAGAACTCCCAGTCTCCTGTGAATTGGCCCAAAATCACCCGGCCAGCTTTCATGCTTTAGGCTGGACTAGAACTCCCAGTCTCCTGTGAATGGCCCAAAATCCCCCGGGCGGCTTTCATGCTTTAGGCAGGACTAGAACTCACAATCTCCTGCTTTCTAGGCCAGCGCCCAGAAGGACCAAGAACCCTGAAGGAGTCCTTAGATTTACAAGCAGAATTGCCCTGCTGACTCTAAAAGTAAGACACCGCCTGTCCCCCGTCCTCATGTGTCAAAGACCCAACTCTCGGTTGTAACTCTCTCTCCCGTTCCCAAAATTGGGAAATTGCAGCCGAGGCCAAACGGCCCCCAGAGCAGCCAGGCCGAGGCACCCGGCAGCCTCGGCTGGGCTCTTCTCACCTGGCCCAGCTCCAGGAAGGAGTCGATGTTCTCCAGCTTGATGGGGAAGCGTCCCTTCTGCATGTCGTACACCATGCGGGAACTGCCGATGTAGTCGAAGGTCTCCTGGGGAGGGGAGGGAAATCCAGAAAGGTTTCGTCTCAAAAAAGGGACACCTTTGCTGTGCAATTCTCTAAAAGTGATTATAGCAGCGTTTCTCAACCTTGGCGACTTTAAGTCCCGTGGACTTCAATTCCCAGAATCCCCCCAGCCAGCAGAGCTAGCTGGGGGGATTCTGGGAGTTGAAATCCACGGGACTTAAAGTCGCCAAGGTTGAGAAACGCTGGATTATAGTCAAACTTCTTAACAGCAGCGTCTGAGAGGGAGGCTTCTTGGGGGTCTTAGTGGACAACCAGCTAAATAGGAGCCAGCAGCCCCAAAAAGTCTGTGCTATCCTCAATTGCATTAATAGAGGGATACAATCAAGATCAAGGGATGCATTAATACCACTCTGTAAAGCCTTAGTAAGGCCACACCTAGAGTACTGCATCCAGTTTTGGTCACCACAATGTAAAAAAGCGGTTGAGGTTTTGGAAAGAGGGCAGAGAAGAGCAGCCAGGATGATGAGGGGACTGGAGGCTCAAACAGAGGATGGAGGATTGCAGGAACTGGGCCTGGCCAGTCTAGGGAAGAGAAGGACCAGGGGAGGCAGGAGAGCATCTTCCAATAGTTGAGGGGCTGCTCCAGAGGCGAGTTAGGGGGTCAGGCTGTTCTCCAAGACACCCGAAGGTCCAGAGAAGGAAGAATGGATGAAAGGAGAGATTCAACCTGGAAATAAGGAGGAATTTCCTGACAGGGAGATCAACCAACCCATGGAGCAGAAGTTGCCTTCAGAAGTTGTGGGAGCTTCATCACTGGAGGCTTTCAAGAGGAGACTGGACTGCCCTCTGTCAGAAATGGTGGAGGGTCTCCTGCTTGGAAGTGGGGTTGGACTAGATGACCTACAAGACCCCTTCCAATTCTGTTTATCTTAATCTAGCTAAGATGATCAAAAGCCTGGAAGTTAAAGCATACAATGAACGTTTGCAGGAACTAGGGAAGGGAAGGGCCAGGGGAGACAGGAGAGCATCTTCCAATATTTGAGGGGCTGCCCCAGAGAGGAGGAAGGGGGTCCAGCTATTCTCTAAGGCCCCTGAAGGGCAGGAGAAGCAACAACAGGAAACTAATCAAGGAGAGAAGCAAACTGGAACGAAAGAGAAATTAATTGTGATAACAATTAATCAGTGGAACAGAAGTTGCCTCCAGGGGTTTGTAAATGATCCAACACTGGAAGTCTTTAAGAAGAGATTGGACAACCATTTGTCTGAAGTGGTGTAGGGTTTCCTGCCTAAACAGGGGGTTGGACTAGAAGACCTCCAAGGTCCCTTCCAACTCTGCTATTCTATATCCAACACAACACAATCTAATTGGAAACCTCCTATTTTCCCCCCCAATGACAGTCCTGCAAGGTGGGCTGGGCTGAGAGGCAGTGACTGGCCCAAAGCCAGCTAAGGTGAGACTAGAACTCACCGTCTCCCGGCGACTGAAGAAAAGAGGAAAGGAAGGAGGAAGTGACAAGGAGGGAGGGAGGGAAGGGGGAGGGAGGGAGGGAAGGGAGAGAGAGAAAAGGAAGGAAGGGAGGAAAGAGAGGGGGAAAGGAAGGAAAAGAGGAAAGAAAGGAAAAGAGGAAAGGAAGGAGGAAGTGACAAGGAGGGAGGGAAGGAAGGGAGAGAGAGAGAAGGAAGGGAGGAAAGAGAGGGAGAAAGGAAGGAAAAGATGAAAGGAAGGAAAAGAGGAAAGAAAAGAAAAGAGGAAAGGAAGGAGGAAGTGATAGGGAGGGAGGAAGGGAAGGGGGAGGGAAGGAAGGAAGGGAGAGAGAGAAAAGGAAGGGAGGAAAGAGAGGGAGAAAGGAAGGAAAAGATGAAAGGAAGGAAAAGAGGAAAGAAAAGAAAAGAGGAAAGGAAGGAGGAAGTGATAGGGAGAGAGGAAGGGAAGGGGGAGGGAAGGAAGGGAGAGAGAGAAAAGGAAGGAAGGGAGGAAAGAGAGGGAAAAGGAAGAAAAAGAGGAAAGGAATGAGGAAGTGACAGGGAGGGAGGAAGGGAAGGGGGAGGGAAGGAAGGGAGAGAGAGAAAAGGAAGGAAGGGAGGAAAGAGAGGGAAAAAGGAAGAAAAAGAGGAAAGGAATGAGGAAGTGATAGGGAGAGAGGAAGGGAAGGGGGAGGGATGGATGGGAGAGAGAGAAAAGGAAGGAAGGGAGGAAAGAGAGGGAAAAAGGAAGAAAAAGAGGAAAGGAAGGAGGAAGTGACAGGGAGGGAGGAAGGGAAGGGGGAGGGAAGGAAGGGAGAGAGAGAAAAGGAAGGAAGGGAGGAAAGAGAGGGAAAAAGGAAGAAAAAGAGGAAAGGAAGGAGGAAGTGACAGGGAGGGAGGAAGGGAAGGGGGAGGGAAGGAAGGGAGAGAGAGAAAAGGAAGGGGGGAAAGGGAGGGAGAAAGGAAGGAAAAGAGGAAAGGAAGGAGGAAGTGACAGGGAGGGAGGGAAGCCTAGGATTTCTGTTGCTAAGCAAGGGGGGGGGAATGTTTCTTAAGTGAGTGACACCAATGCACTTTACAGCTTCTTCTCACACAATCACAACTGTACAAGGCCAAATTGTGCAACTGTCTCTGGAAAGGCACCGCAGCCAATCCCCCCCCCCCCCACACACACACAAACGTCGGTGGTGGGAACAGCGAGAAGAGAAATTGTTTTACGGCAGCCCAGAAGCTCCTGTAAAAGTTGACAGCGCTGCTCGAACTCAGCTCCCCCACTCACACCCCCCCTCATGCCTGGAGGGGAACATCAGCTGCTAACCAGCACCCCCTCCCCTCCCGCTTCAAATCTCCTCTTGGCTTTTGGCAGCTGCCATTTGTGCTTCCGTGTGCACATATATTTTTAATCCACTCCACGTGACTCCGTGTTTGGAGACGGAGGGCCTGCGTGTGCCAGTTGCTGGGGGGACGGGCGAGGGTCTTTCCCTGCCCCGTGGGGACAATCGCGCTGCCCACAGCTGCTGCCCTCCGGCTGCAGGAAACGGGCCTTTCCGGCTAGAAATTCTGGGAAGTCCAAGGCGAAGAAGCTTTGGGATTGTCCCCTAAAACTATTGGCTCTTCCCCCCATTCCAATTATTCTCTCTCTGTGCTCAAACAGAGACAAGGCAGGTTGTCCTTGAGTTACGACAACTCGTTCAGTGACCAAAGTTACAGGCCGCCCTTTAAAGAGTGACTTATGACTGTTTTTTCACACTTAACGGCTGTTGCAGGAATGTAACTAATGAGATTAATAGCATTATTTTTATTTGTACTGAAATGTATGATACTCAGGTGCCACACTTTTCACGCACTGATATGGATGTATTGTAAAATAAAATAAAAAACATGGTGTTGGGGGGTGGGGAGGCAGCCGGCATGCTTTAAGAGGAATCGGCTTCATGGCTGGCTAGGGAATTCTGGGAGTTGAAGTCCACCCATCTTAAAGCTGCCGGGGTTGAGAAACGCTGCTCTAAATATAGAGATTTGTTTTGGAGCACTGAAGCCTAACAGTTTTCTCAACCTGAGCCATTTGAAGGTAGGTGGATTTCAACTCCCAGGCTAATATTGCTAGCTTCAATTCAATTGTGTAGAATGTGAAGGCTCTGTGTGTGTGTGTGTGTATTTTTAAAAGTATTTTTCTTATGCATGATGTACGTTGAAGATGGCATTTAATTTCATTGTACGAGGTGCAATGACAATAAACAAACTTAAACTTCTGGGCAAGATTAATTTGTTTAATTTGCATATATTTTAATCTTGCATTTTATATTTTAAAGCTTATGTCATATAGTATGCTTTATTTTGTGATGCTTCCGGCACAAATTAACAAATTCCCCATGCTGCCTGGGGAATTCTGGGAGTTGAAGTCCATCCCTTTTCAAATTGTCCAGGTTGAGAAACACTGATTTAAACCATCTCCCCGCCCCCCAAAACCCCACCAGCGTTTCCTATTTAACTGCTCCGGAACCTTCTCACCCACCCCTGGCTTTTCTCCGGTGGAGCTGGGATTAGCAGCACCTGCCTCTCTCTCTCTCTTTCTCTCTCTCGCTGTTTCATTCATTTCCCGGGGGAAATTTCGCCCTTGCCGAGCGTGATATTTCCTAGATGAGAACGACAAAGCCCCCCACAAAGAAAATCTTATTTCCCAAGTCAGCTTTTCTCTGCTTGCAAACACCACGGAAATTGGTTCTCAACGAGACGTGCTTCGGTGGAGGGGGCCGATGGTCGCTCAGCGAGATTTCAGAAAAGCGAGACTTTCCCAGTCCAGCTACAGGTTCCAGGGACTGAATCATTTTTATCTGCTGTGGGTGTTTTTTTACGATCAATGGCATAAATGTTTTAATGAGAAGAGCAGCAAAAATGATTAGTGGGCTGGAGGCTAAAACAGACAATGAACGGTTGTAGAACTGGGCCTGGCTAGTCTAGGGAAGAGAAGGACCAGGGGAGACAGGAGAGTATCTTCCAATAGTTGAGGGGCTGCCCCAGAGAGGAGTTAGGGGGTCAGGCTGTTCTCCAAAGCCCCTGAAGGTCCAGAGAAGGAAGAATGGGTGGAAGGAGAGATTCAACCTGGAAATAAGAAGGAATTTCCTGACAGGGAGAACCATCAACCCGTGGAACAGGAGTTGCCTTCAGAAAGTATGGGAGCTTCATCACTGGAGGCTTTCAAGAAGAGACTGGAATGCCCTCTGCCAGAAATGATGGAGGGTCTCCTGCCTGGGCAGGGGGTTGGACTAGATGACCCACAAGGTCCCTTCCAACTCTGTTAATCTGTTAATGTCTAGTCTGGTGAAAAGGAGGACTAGAGGGGATGCGAGAGCCTTCTTCCAATACCTCAGGGCTTGCCACAAAGAAGAGGGGGTGGTGGTGGTCAAGCTATTCTCCAAAGCACCTAAAAGCAGAAGAAGAAGCTGGAACAAATGGAAACTGACCAAGGAGAGATTCAACCTGGAATTAAGGAGGAATTTCCTGACATAACAATTAGCCAGTGGAACAGAAGTTGTGTAATGCTCCAACACTGGATATTTTGAAAAAGATTGGACAGCCATTTGTCTAAAATGGTACAGGTTCTCCTGCTTGAGCAGGGGGTTGGACTAGAAGACCTCCAAGGTCCCTTCACACTCTGTTCCTCTGATTAATTTTGTAAGCGGCCCACCAGAGTTGTCGGATACGAGAGATAGGCAGCAAATAAATGTTATAAACGAACGAACAAACCAGCCAATAAATCAGAGACCTATTCCAAACCGCAGAGATCAGGGAAAAAAGAGGAGAGGAAAAAAAAATGAACTTACCCCCTGGAAGAAGGCAAACATGATGTTCTTGGGCAGGGACTGAACCTCGGGGATTTTATGGACGGCTTCAGCTGCAGCCAGGAGGGTGACGAAAGAAGCCACTGCGCTCTCCGCCCCGGGGGCCACGTTCCAGAAAAAAGAGTGGCTGTCGATCTGCCAGAAAGAAGAGCAAAGAAATCAGTCCGGAACAGTTCCGGAGGCTTTGCCAGCCTTTCTCTCCCCCAAAGTCAGCTTGACAGTTTCCGTGCCTGGTCCAAAGCTCCGTGCCCAGATGGCAGCCGCTGAGTCCCAAATCCATTTCCCAATTCGTTTGCTAAGAGTCGGTGGTCAAAATCCACTCAGCAGGTTGTGAATTTTGGACCCGCTTTGCAAAGGGGGGGAGGAAGCGATTATTGTTGCAATAGAGATGTGGGTGTTCACTTGGGGGGGGGGGGGGAGATAACACGTGCCTTTTATTTTGTCATCCTTTAAACTCACTTTTTTTAAAAAATGTGTTGGGTCCAGTTTGTTTTATCTTTGCCATTCCCCCCCCCCCCCACTTTGGGTTTTTGTATTTTAATTTTCTAAATCAAATTAAAATTAAAGATTTATCCGGCATGTCGAAACGAGCTCATGTAGGGTTTTTTTTTTTTTAGAAAGGGCAGCTGGTGTCCGAAGAGAGTGACCTCTGCACTAAGGCTTCAATTGAGTCCTCCAAGGGCCACGGCCCGGAGGGAGCTGACCCTCCATCAAGCTAAACCTAGAGGGGGGGTTTGAATGCTCCCCCCCACCCCCAGCTGTGCCTTTTGGAGCTCCTCCTTTTTGTACATATGGGGGGGGGAATGGAGTCTAAAATGTATGGGTTCAAAAGTTTTATTTCTTTTAAAACAAACATTTCATCATCCCTCAATCAGTAAGACATCGGAGTACAATTTTTTGTGTGTCAAAATAATTCTAGTTTACCACCAAATTCTTGTCTAGCCTAATGTATACCCCACCCTCCCTCCACCCTCCCCCCCAACCCCCCTCCTCCCCCCCCCGACTTCCCAGAACCCATACACGGTATGGATTTCTAAGAAACACAGTCTAAAATCTATTGAGAAAAAAAGAAATAAAGAAATTAATGACATCTCTACATTGATCTTAGCTTCTTCTTGCTGAGCTAACTTTAAACAATTTAAATCATTTCTGATCTTAAGCATAGGCTAACTGGAATTTCTTGGTCCCGTATTTATTTTGTGTATAGTCAATCCATTTTTTCCAGTCTCGTTTATATCTCTCATTTGAGTGATCTTTAAGATATGCCGATATTTTAGCCATCTCGGCTAAGTTTGTAACTTTCAATGTCCATTCTTGAATTGTAGGCAAGTCTTCCTTCTCAGTCTAAAATGTATGAATTAAGGCTGCTGTTTCGGGCGTGTCTACTTGAATGAAAAGGGGGGGGGGAAACGTGACAGCAGCCTGCCAGTATTTGAGGGGCTGCCACAGAAAAGAGGGGGAGCTTCTCCAAAGCACCAGAAGGCAGGAGAGGAAGCAACGGGTGGAAACTAACCAAGGAGAGAAGCAACGTGGAACTAAGGAGGAATTGCCTGATAGTGAGAGAATAATTAACCAGTGGAACAACTTGCCACCAGAAGTTGTGGGGGCTCCAACGCTAAGAAGACTGGAGATACATTTGTCCAGGATGAAGTGAGGTCCCCTGTGCCAGACATGCGCGTTGGGGGAGTTTTTCGTACTCCTGACACCCTGGTTGACTTAAGGGGTTGGGCTAGAAGACCTCCAAGGTCCCTTTCAATTCTCTTCCTCTGTTGCTTGCTTTCCCAACTTAAAACACTGCCCTACTCCAAGTTGCGTCGCTCCCAGCATTAAAAAAAAAATACAGGCAGTCCCCAACATTCGACCACAATTGAGCCTAAAATTTCCGTTGTTTGGTGATTGAGACATTCGTTAAGTTTTGCCCGTTTTTACAATTCGTCTCTTGCCACCGTTGTTAAGTGAATCACTGCGGTTAAGACAGTAACATGGGTCGTTAAGTGAATCTGGCTTTCCCCGTTGACTCTGCTGGTCAGGTGGTTGCAAAAGGGGGTCATGTGACCCGGGGACTCTGCAACTGTCACCAACATGAGCCTGTTGCCAAGGGTCCGAATTAGAACTAACCCTAATTAATCCATGAGCCTCGAGCCAAGTTTCAAAAGAAACCAGGTCATTTAATAGGAGCCCCATTTTGGCAATACCCCGTTGCAGTCAGAGCTTAGCCTCATTTGGATTATGCCTGTTCCTTCCCTCCCCTCAGTCTGTGTCATCAATCACATTCCCCAATGAGGTGCACCCCTCCTAAGCCGGCTGCCGTAATCTGAGATCCGATTCTAGCCGAAGCTATGCGTGGAATGCGCTCCCTCCCCCCTTCTCTCACTATGGCAACTTTATGAGTTGACCCATGTGACCGTGGGGATGCTGGAATGGTGGAAGAGGGAAAAGCAGCCAGAAGCCCCCTTTTTCAGTGCCCGTTGTAACTTCAAAAGGTCACTAAACAAAACTGTTGTAAGTTGAGGACGGCCTGCATTCTGTTTATAATTTGTCATTTGAGGCCAGCTGTTTCCTTGAGGAACTGGGACTCCCACTGCCAGAATTCCCAAATAATGCTTTTAAATTGAGGCCCTTGTTTCCACGTCCTTTTTTAGAATCTGCCCTTCAAAGCAGTTCCAAGTGGAATAAAACACACCTTCCAAGTTATATTAAAAGAGGAAAAGGAAAGAGTGCAATTGCTTCCCACAAGAATTCCCAAATTCTGTCAGAAGGTGGGCTTAACCAGGTCTTTGCTCCCCAGCGCAGAAAAGAGGGGGCTTCCTGCATTCTCTCTGCCCAGCCCACCTCACAGGGTTGTTGTTGAAGGGAAAATAGGAGGAGGAAGGAGTATTAGATGTATTCGCTTGTTGTGGTGCTTCGGACAGTGCGGAGGCTGGGGAGGAACCTGGGCCAGTCCTGGAGGCCGGGGAAGGCTCTGATGAGGGCTCTGCATCGGGGGGGGGGGGGGCAGAGAAGGGGCCAGGGCCGCCCGACAGTTATCAGCTGCCTTTGGAGTCAGACACCAGCGGGTCAGACGAACAGCTGGAGCCTGTTCCCAGAGTGCGTACGCGCAGAGCCGCAGGAGAAGGCAGCATCTAAGGAACAAGGATCGACTCGGGAGTAAAGGCACAGGTGGACGGTGAATGGCCCCTCCCAGAGGGAATAAAAGAGGAGCGAAAGGGGAGGGGAGTTTGCAGGAGATAATTAGTTCGCTTAATTGGTCCGTGACTCTCAAAGGCTCCTTGCCAAGTACAGCTTGGAGTTTTGCAGATATCGGCCTGGCAGCTCTCCAAGCCAGCTAAGGTCGGTGACTGTAAATCCACCTTTGAAAGACTTTGCTGGATGTGAGGAATGAGAAGACTTCACAGTAACTTCATAAAGAGGGGTTTTGTCAGGACAAAGAGTTTTCTTTGTGGTTTGAGGGAGCCTAGGTTAGAATGCTGCTGCCTTGTATTGTTCATAAAAAATAAATAAAAGAGTGGGATATAAATAATAAGTAAACGAAAGAAGAAAAGGACGCTGGATGTCCCCCAGCCCAGCCCACCACACCTACTCGAGAGGAAGCGATGATGACGCTTTTTGGGTCCAGCTTCTCCGAATCGTTCACCGGCCGCACCGTGCTCCAGACGTTGTAATCGGTGAGAGGATCACAGACCACCTCTGAAGAGGAGAGGAGAGAATTCTTTGTGACTGGACACACGAGGCATTTGCCTCTGCTGCGTAAGAAACGCATTCATCAAGAATCACGAGATGCAGCGCTTGGTGATAGTCATAGGATACTAAATCAGCAATCAAAACCATGCTAGGAAACCAAATAAAACAATCTAGAGCAGTGTTTCTCAACCTTGGCCACTTGAAGATGTCCGGACTTCAACTCCTTGGAAAGCTCTTTTAACAGACTGATGAGAATTAGATTGATCAAGCGCTGTGCTAGCAGAAACAAAGTCTTAAGTGCTGCAGATTGTCAGCGATTTTCTTCTCCAGCATATGGATAAATACACCTGGAAACATCTACCTACCTACCCACTGTCTCTCTCTCTCCCTATCTACTGTATTTCTCTCCCTATTTCTCTCTCTATCCCTCTACCTACCTACCTACTCTCTCTCTCTCTCTCCCTATCTACTGTATTTCTTTCCCTCTCTCTCTATTTCTCTCTCTATTCCTCTACCTACTCTCTCTCCCTATCTACTGTATTTCTCTCTCTATTTCTGTCTCTATTCCTCCACCTACTCTCTCTCTCTCCCTATCTACTGTATTTCTTTCCCTCTCTCTCTATTTCTCTCTCTATTCCTCTACCTACTCTCTCTCTCCCTATCTACTGTATTTCTTTCCCTCTCTCTCTATTCCTCTCTCTATTCCTCTACCTACTCTCTCTCTCTCCCTATCTACTGTATTTCTTTCCCTCTATTTCTCTCTCTATTCCTCTACCTACTCTCTCTCTCTCTCCCTATCTACTGTAATTCTCTATCTTTCTATTTCTCTCTCTCCCTCTACCTACCTACCTACACTCTCTCCCTATCTATCTACCAACCTGTTGTATTTACCTCTCTCTCTCTCTCTTTCTATCCCTTTATCTACCTACCTACTTACCTAACTATTCTCTCTCCTTACCTACCTACTGTATTTCTCTCTCTTTCTCTCCCTCTCTATCCCTCTATCTACCTACCTACTTTTTTTTAAAAATTGCCTCTTCAAAACCTTGGTGCGTCTTATACTCCATAAAATACGGCAATAGATTTAAATAAATTACAATGGGATTGTTATTACCATGTTCCCCCCAAAATAAGACAGGGTCTTATTTTCTTTTGACCCCCCCCCCCGAAATAAGACCTTGGCCTTATTTTCAGGGAGGTCTTATTATTTTTGAGGTGCAGGGGGTGACGAGTGTGGCTACGGTGGTGTTACAATATTTACGGGGAGGGCTTATTTCAGCGCATGGGCTCAAAAGCTCGATTGGGCTTATTATCCAGGGAGATCTTATTTTGGGGGAAACAAAGTAGAGACTTAAGGTACTGGAAATTAAGTGGAAGATTAAATTATGAGTAAGATTGTACATTTGAATGTTGGCACAAAATATGTACACCCAGACGACACACTAATGCAGTGTTTCTCAACCTTGGCGGCTTGAAGTCCTGTGGACTTCAACTCCCAGAATCCCCCAGCCAGCTGGCTGGGGGATTCTAGGAGTTGAAGTCCACAGGACTTCAAGTCGCCAAGGTTGAGAAACACTGCACAAAAATGGATTGTTTCTATAAAAATAAATATATATATATTAAAGTGTTCAATTGGAAGATTGCTAAAGTCTCTTGGTGCCTGAGCTTCCCCCCGCTGTAGAGAGTTCAGTGCAGGGGTGCGAGGGCCGCCCTTGGTGCCAGGAAGGCTGGGCATCCTTGCCTTGAGTTCTGGGCCAGGACTGGCTGCCCCAACCCCCACCCTCCCGGGGCTCACCTGGGTTGAGGCTGAAAGTGCTCTGAATGAGGCTGCGTCGCATGCAAGTGACGGTGCTGGTGACGGCGTGCATGTGGGAGGAGAGCTGCATGGCGCAGAGCGGGTATTCTGGCCCGGAGCCGTTCTGAGGCGCGTTGTAATTCCGGTAGCACTAAGAAGCAAGCAGGGAAGAGTTGTAGAAAAAGGCAGCTAAATATCAGTCCACGGTTTATGACCCACAGTTGAGCCTAACGTTGCTAAGCGAGACCGTGGTTGAGCATGGCCCTATTCCGCAGCCTCCCTTGCCTCAGTCGTTAAGTGAATCTCTGCTGCGGTTAAGTTAGCAACACGGTTGTTAAAGTGAATCTGGCTCCCCCCATTGACTTTACTTGCCAGAAGGTTGCAAAAGGGGATCATGTAACTCCACCGTCATAAACATGAGTCGGCAGACAAGCTTCTGAATTGGGATCCTGTGACCGCGGGGGATACTGCAATGGTTGTTAAGTGTGAAAAATGGCCGTAAGTCACTTCTTTCAGTGCTGTTGTTAACAATAGCAATAGCCCTTAGACTTATATCCCACTTCACAGCCCTCTCTGAGCCGTTTACAGAGTCAGCCTCTTGCCCCCAACAATCCGGATCCCCATTTGACCCACCTCGGAAGGACGGAAGGCTGAGTCAACCTTTAGGAAGAAGGATGGAAGGAAGGAAGATAGCAATAGCCCCTAGACTTATATCCTGCTTCACAGTGCTTTTACAGCCCTCTCTAAGCCGTTTACAGAGTCAGCCTCTTGCCCCCAACAATCCGGATCCCCATTTGACCCACCTCGGAAGGACGGAAGGCTGAGTCAACCTTTAGGAAGAAGGAAGGAAGGAAGGAAGATAGCAATAGCCCCTAGACTTATATCCTGCTTCGCAGTGCTTTTACAGCCCTCTCTAAGCGGTTTACAGAGTCAGCCTCTTGCCCCCAACAATCTGGGTCCTCGTTTTACCCACCTCAGAAGGAGGGAAGGCTGAGTCAATCTTGAGCCAGTGAGAATCGAACTGCTTGGCAGTCTGCAAAATTAGCCTGCAGTAGTGCATTTTAACCATTGTGCACCATGGATGGGTGGGTGGGTGGGTGGATGGATGGATGGATGGATGGAAGGAAGGAAAGGAATAGCAATAGCTCTCAGACTTCTATCCCGCTTCGCTTTTACAGCCCTCTCTAAGCAGTTTACAAAGTCAGCTTCTTGCCCCCAACAATCCCCATTTGACCCACCTCGGAAGGACGGAAGGCTGAGTCGACCTTTAGGAAGAAGGAAGGAAGGAAGGAAGATAGCAATAGCCCCTAGACTTATATCCTGCTTCGCAGTGCTTTTACAGCCCTCTCTAAGCGGTTTACAGAGTCAGCCTCTTGCCCCCAACAATCTGGGTCCTCGTTTTACCCACCTCGGAAGGAGGGAAGGCTGAGTCAATCTTGAGCCAGTGAGAATCGAACTGCTTGGCAGTCTGCAAAATTAGCCTGCAGTAGTGCATTTTAACCATTGTGCACCATGGATGGATGGACAGACGGAAGGAAGGAAGGAAGGAAGGAATAGCAATAGCACTCAGACTTCTATCCCGCTTCGCTTTTACAGCCCTCTCTAAGCAGTTTACAAAGTCAGCTTCTTGCCCCCAACAATCTGGGTCCACATTTGACCCACTTCAGAACTGCTGGCAGTGGACAGTGTCACTCTGAAATACTGCATTCTCACCACTGTGCTATCATCTTCCTTCCTTCCTTCCTTCCTTCCTTCCTTCCTTCCTTCCTTCCTTCCTTCCTTCCTACCTACCTACCTACCTACCTACCTACCTACCTACCTACCTACCTACCTACCTACCTACCTAGCACTTAAGACTTACGGTGCTTTTTACAGCCCTCTCTAAGGGGTTTTACAGAGTCAGCCTCTTTCCCCCAACAATCTGGGTCATTTTACCCACCTCGGAAGGGTGGAAGGCTGAGTCAACCTTGAAATGGTCAGGATTGAACTGCTGGCAGTGGGCAGAGTCACTCTGAAATACTGCATTCTCACCACTGTGCTATCATGGTCCTTCCTTCCTTCCTTCCTACCTACCTACCTACCTACCTAGCACTTAAGACTTACGGTGCTTTTTACAGCCCTCTCTAAGTGGTTTACTGAGTCAGCCTCTTGCCCCCAACAATGTGGGTCCTCATTTGACCCACCTCGGAAGGACGGAAGGCTGAGTCAACCCTGAAATGGTCAGGATTGAACTGCTGACAGTAGGCAGAGTCACTCTGAAATATTGCATTCTCACCACTGTGCTATCATGGTCCTTCCTTCCTTGCTACCTACCTACCTACCTAGCACTTAAGACTTACAGTGCTTTTTACAGCCCTCTCTAAGTGGTTTACTGAGTCAGCCTCTTGCCCCCAACAATGTGGGTCCTCATTTGACCCACCTCGGAAGGACGGAAGGCTGAGTCAACCCTGAAATGGTCAGGATTGAACTGCTGACAGTAGGCAGAGTCACTCTGAAATATTGCATTCTCACCACTGTGCTATCATGGTCCTTCCTTCCTTGCTACCTACCTACCTACCTAGCACTTAAGACTTACAGTGCTTTTTACAGCCCTCTCTAAGTGGTTTACTGAGTCAGCCTCTTGCCCCCAACAATCTGGGTCCTCATTTGACCCACCTCGGAAGGACGGAAGGCTGAGTCAACCTGGTGAGATTCAATCTGCCAAATTGCAGGCAGCTGGCAGGCAGCAGAAGTAGCCTGCAGTACCGCACTCTGACCACTGCGCCACCGCGGCCCATTGTAACTTCAAACAGTCCCTAAACAAACGTTAAGTTGAGGACGACCTAATGGTAACTCTGATACTTTCATTGCGTGCTTTAAAATATTCCCCCGTCCCTCCTGCCGCAGGGAAGGGTGGCAGAGCTTCAGTGAAATCCATTACCTGCTTGATAACCTCGGTTTCGTTGCCATCCTGAAGGAGGAAGATGGGGAAGCCAAAGTCCAGGTAGGAGAGGCTGTTCCCCAGGCTGTTCCACTTGGTGACGCTGCAGTGGGCGAACTCTGGGCCGTAGCTGCTATTGTAGACCCCTGGAGGAAGGAGAGGAGAGGCAGAGGAGGGGTTAATCCACGGAGGCCTCTTCCAGGACAAGGAGGGACAAAACCCCTGCTCTTTGGCTGATCTTTGCTTTCTTCTGCTATGATTTTGTGTCTTTTTATATAATATTTTTATTATTATTGGTTTTAATATTAATAACATAACTTTGTATAACAGGGAGGGGGAGGGCAAGGGGAAGGAAGGGGAAGAAAGAAAAGGAAGGAGAAAGGGACAGGGAGAAAGGAAGGGAAGGAAGAAAGGAAGTGTCAGGGAGGTGATGGATGGAAGGGAAAGAAAAAGGAAGGAGAAAGACGGAGAAAGGAAGGAAGGGACAGGGAGGGAGGAAAGGGAAAAAAACAGGGAAGGAGGGAGGAAAGGGGGAGGGAGGGAAGGAAGGGAGAGGAAGAGAAAAAGAAGGGAGGGAGGAGAGATAGCGAGAAAGGAAGGAGAAAGAGGGAGGGGAGGAAGGGGGAAAACAGAAAGAGGGAGAGGAGAAAGGAAGGGAAAGAAATAGGAAGGAGAAAGACAGAGAAAGGAAGGAAAATAGGGAAGGGACAGAAAGAGAAAAAGAAGGGAGGGAGGAGAGATAGGGAGAAAGGAAAGAGGAGAGGAAGGAGAAAGAGGGAGCGGAGGAAGGAGAGAAAAAGGAAGGAAAAGAGGGAAGGGAAGGAGGAAAGGGAGAGGGAGAGAAAGAAAGGGGAGGGAGAGGGGAGAGATAGGGAGAAAGGAAAGGGAGGAGAAAGAGGGAGGGGAGGAGGAAGGAAAAGAGAGAAAGGAGGGGAGGAAGGAAATATTGTCAACCATCCTCGGTCTTCTATAGCTGGAATTCCTTCCTCCAAGGGAACGTAAGGGAATAGGGTGGCTCTGTCTCAACATGTGACCCCAACATCATGTGCCTTAAACAATGGCGCTGTTTGTGTCCGTATCCTGGGGCCCTTTCACAGCAGAGGGAAAACAAGGCTCTCTTGGTGGGGTTCTGTCTCTTTTTTGCAGGCTCCCAGCCAACGAGGCTTCCTCCTCACACATCCCTAAGCATCACCCGGGATCCTAACTCTCCCCATTGCCCTCCTCCTCCTCCTCCTCCTCCCTGCAGGCGACTAACAGCCTCTCAAGGTTGCACATTTTCCAAAAAGGAATTCCCCCAGCATTTCTGAAGGGCTCGATTCCTCTCAGCAGCAAGACTTTTTCAGCCCAAATCTCTGCAAAACGATGATGGAAAGTGAGGGACCTTTCTGGCTTTTTCAGCTTCGGAACATAAAACACCAATGAAAATAATAGGAAAGTGGAGAGAGAAACGTGTGGGGTAAAAGGGGAGAAGTAAAGCACTGACTTCCAAGTTTTTTCAGTGCAGTAAAATACAGAATAGAATTACGGGCTCCACTTGCGACTTTCCCAGCTTAAAGAGGACCGGCCATTAACCCAGTGTTTCTCAACCTTGGCCACTTGAAGATGTCCGGACTTCAACTCCCAGAATTCCCCAGCCAGCATTCGCTGGCTGGGGAATTGTGGGAGTTGAAGTCCGGACATCTTCAAGTGGCCAAGGTTGAGAAACACTGCATTAACCAACAAACAGCAAAACCCAAAGACAAAATTCCATTCTTCCCCCCCCATGTGGAGCCCAAAGTCCAGGAACCAGTTCCCAGGTGGAAACGAAGCTGGACGGGTGCCTCTAAATCAGGGGTGTCCAACGTTGGCCATTTTAAGACCCGTGGACTTCAATTCCCAGAATTCCTCAGCCAGCCATGATGGCTGGGGACTTCTGGGAGTTGAAGTTCACGAACGCTGGCCCTGACAAAATGAAATCCAACGTAGAGAAAAGTCAAGTCTTGACACTTCGGCATGAAAAACCAAAAGTGGAGGAGGAAGGAAGAAGGGAGAGCAGGGAGGGAGGGAGAAAAGGAAGGGAAAACTAAAGCAACCCAAACTGTATATTATAACCTATGAAATGAAATAATAAATGTAAAAGAATGACAAATGTAAAGAAGAATAACTATTATGTGAATGTATACTTAAAATGGTATGTAAGAGAATATCTATCTATCTATCTATCTATCTATCTATCTATCTATCTATCTATCTATCTATCTATCTATCTATCTATCTATCTATCTATCATCTATTTATCTATCATCTATCTACTTACCTACCTAGCTATATCTATCTATCTAATCTATCTATCTCCATCTCTTATCTATCTCTCTATCTGTCCTATCTATCTCCATCTCTTTCCTATCTATCATCTATCTATCTATCTATCTATCTATCTATCTATCTATCTATCTATCTATCTATCTACCTACCTACCTACCTACCTACCTACCTACCTACCTACCTACCTACCTACCTATCCTAACTATCTCCATCTCTTTCCTATCTATCTATCTATCTATCTATCTATCTATCTATCTATCTATCTATCTATCTATCTATCTATCCATCCATCCATCCATCCATCCATCTATCATCTATCTACTTACCTACCTAGCTATATCTATCTAATCTATCTATCTCCATCTCTTATCTATCTGTCTATCTCTTTCCTATCTTATCTATCTATCTATCTATTTCTATCTATCTATCTATCTCTATCTATTTCTATCTATCTATCTATCTATCTATCTCTATCTATCTATCTATCTATCTATCTATCTATCTCTATCTATTTCTATCTATCTATCTATCTCTATCTATTTCTTTCTATCTATCTATCTAATCTAATCTGTATCTATCTATCTATCTATTTCTATCTATCCTATCCTATCTATCTATCTATCTATCTATCTATCTATCTATCTATCTATCTATCTATCTATCTATGAAATGGTGTAGGGTGTCCTATCTATCTATCTATCTATCTATCTATCTATCTATCTATCTATCTATCCATCCATCCATCCATCCATCCATCCATCCATCCATCCATCTATCATCTATCTACTTACCTACCTAGCTATATCTATCTAATCTATCTATCTCCATCTCTTATCTATCTGTCTATCTGTCCTATCTCCATCTCTTTCCTATCTTATCTATCTATCTATTTCTATCTATCTATCTATCTATCTATCTATCTATCTATCTATCTATCTATCATCTCTATCTATTTCTATCTATCTATCTATCTCTATTTCTTTCTATCTATCTATCTAATCTAATCTGTATCTATCTATCTATCTATCTATCTATCTATCTATCTATCTATTTCTATCTATCCTATCCTATCTATCTATCTATCTATCTATCTATCTATCTATCTATCTATCTATCTATCTATCTATCATCTATCTATCTATCTATCTATCTATCTATCATCTATCTATCATCTATCTATCTATCTATCTATCTATCTATCTATCTATCTATCTATCTATCTATCTATGAAATGGTGTAGGGTGTCCTATCTATCTATCTATCTATCTATCTATCTATCTATCTATCTATCTATCTATCTATCTCTATCTAAGAAATGGTGTAGGGTGTCCTGCTTTGAGGGGGGTTGGACTAGATGACCTACAAGGCCCCTTCCAACTGCTAATCTCGTCTAACCTAATCATATCGTTTAAAGAAGATCCATTGAAAGAAACATTTAGAGTCCGAAATGTTCTGCTCCCGTTGAGTGGGGTCTGGGGTCAGCCCGCACGCAGCCCACCCAGGGGAAGGAGCCGTGAGGCTGGAAGGGCCCAGAGAGGCCGAAGCCAGCTTCATCCTCACCGTAACCGTCATTGGGGCACTGCAGAGCCGGAGAAAACCCTTCAGCCGGCCTGGTCTTGGAGACGGCCACCGCTACGCCCGCAATCCGAGGGCTGCCCTTCAGCTTCTCCATCACCGGTCTGTCAAAAGAGACACCTTGTGAAAAACGTATCACTGTAACCGTCTCACGGGCAGT
The DNA here is from genome assembly GCF_009769535.1 of Thamnophis elegans. Classification (NCBI taxonomy): domain Eukaryota; kingdom Metazoa; phylum Chordata; class Lepidosauria; order Squamata; family Natricidae; genus Thamnophis; species Thamnophis elegans. The sequence continues at coordinate 16,756,481 of NC_045557.1, read as the reverse complement.
CCTCGACTTACAACAGTTTCATTTAGTGACCATTCAAAAGGTACAACAGCACTGGGAGAAAGGGGACTTACGACTGTTTTTCACTTTTGCGGCATCTAAATTCCCGTAACTTGGCCACAAGGAGAGTCAATGGGGAAGCCAGATTCGCTTTACAACCGTGTTACTAGCTTAACAACTGCAGTGACTCACTTAACAACGAGAAAAGTCATCAAATGGGACTAAGTTCACTAAAAAAAATCATCTCACTTAACAACAGGGATGTTGGGCTCGATTGTGGTCGTAACTCGAGGACTACCTGTATTTATCGACTACTTGAGCTCCAAGGGAATGAAACACAATATAATAATGCAGGATTGTTTTCCATAAACGTGGAATAAATGACAGGTTTTCAAATGTTCCTCGACTTTGGCCCAGAAGAGAGAAATGACGGCCCACACAGGTAGTCCTCAACTTACGACCCTTTGTTTAGTGACCGTTCTGTGTCACAACAGCGGTGAAAAATGTGACTTATGGCCATTTGTCACACTTACGACCATCGCAGCATTCCCCCTACGGTTACCTGATCCAAATTTGGGCGCTTGGCAACTGGTGGGTATTTATGACTGTTGTCTTGTTAGCAACAGAAACCTTGGGCTCGATTGTGGTCGTAAGTCAAGGGCCGCCTGCAGAGGCGCTTTTCCCGCTTACAGCCTTCGTGGCATTGCCCAGGGTCACCTGGTCAGAATCTGGATGCCTGGCAACCAGCAGGCATTCAAGGCAGCATCCCAGGGTGTGTGTGTGTGTCACGTGATCCCCACTTGCGACCTTCCCAGCTGGCTTCCAACGACAAAGTCAATGGAGGGGAATGGATTTGCTTAACGACCTTGTGACCTGCTTAACAACCACAGCAGTTTGTTTAACAACGGTGGCAAAAAAAAGGTGGCAAAATTGGAGGCGGCTCACTTTACGACCGCCTGGCTTAGCAGTGGAAATTCTGGCCCCAAATGTGGACACAGAAGCAAGGACAGCTTGTATCTTGTCTCGGCTGCATCCCGGAAGGGCAGCGGCTGAACGCAACTCTTCAGCGACACCAAGCCCAGATTCATGGCTTGTATTCACACCACAAGTGTGGCAGAGCCCAGCTAAGGAAGCGAGAGAGCCGGGCTCACTCACCGCCCGCGATCCTAGCCGGCCTCTGCTTGGACAAGGAGGGAAACAGAGGCGGAAACTCTTCAAGCAAAGCCGCAGGTGCCGTGTTTTTCTTTACAGCTGGGGAAAGGGTCTCCTGGGGCTAACGTCAAACAATGGTGTTTGGTCACCAGGCACCAGAAGAGCATCTGGCCAGCTGCAGATTCAGGGAAAAGAAGAAAATTCCTTCTTCCCAGAATGCTTTTTTTTTTGAGGGGTGGGTGGGGTGGGGAGAGGAAAATTCCCACTTACCCTGTAAAAAGCTTCCCATCCAGCAGGACCATGTAAGGGGGGGTGGCGGCCATCTGACAGCACCCAGTTCAGGTCAGACTCTTTCTCTGCCACGTGGATGACCCCCGTGTCTCCCAACATAGAGGCTGTGACGATAGAGAGGCCCAGGACATTGGGGGGGGGGGGGAGAGAGAACGACAAATTACACACCCCACATCCACAACCAGCAGCCTCTAAACCAGTGTTTCTCAACCTTGGCAACTTGAAAATGTCTGGACTTCAACTCCCAGAATTCCCCAGCCAGCGAATGCTGGCTGGGGAATTCTGGGAGTTGAAGTCCAGACATCTTCAAGTTGCCAAGGTTGAGAAACACTGCTCTAAACCAGCAGCTCCCTCCTTCCAGAACAGGTTTTATGGCCCTTTCAGGATGGGGAGAGCTTTCCTTCAGGGTCTTAGCAAGGGTAAGGCACTCAGGTATCACCCCCTCCTCCCATGGCATTCTCCCCAAGTTTGGCCAATTGACCCCATTTAGGGGCAAAGGGTATAAAATAGCCGCCTTTAGCTTCTGCAACTATTAAGACAAAGCTACCATATTTTTCGGAGTATAAGACGCACCAAGGTTTTGAAGAGGCAAATTAAAAAAAAAAGTAGGCAGGTAGATACGAGGGATAGACAGGGAGAGAAAGAGAAATACAGTAGGCAGGGAGGGAGGGAGAGAGTAGTTAGGTAGGTAGATAAAGGGATAGAGAGAGAGAGAGAGAGAAATAGAGTAGATAGCGGGGAGGGAGAGAGTAGTTAGGTAGATAAAGGGATAGAGAGAAATAGAGAGAGAGAAATAGAGTAGGTAGGTAGGGAGAGAGAGAGTGTAGGTAGGTAGAGGGATAGAGAGAGAGAAATAGAGAGAGAAATATAGTAGATAGGGAGGTATTTCTGCTGGCATAGCACTTGATCAATGTAATTCTCATCAATCAGTTAAAGAGCTGTCCAAAAGGGAAAAAAAAGTTTCCGCACTCTGCAAACCTCTCAAAATCGGCCTGTTTTTCATGAAAATGGGCCTGTTCCCCCTCCAAAAGACATGAGTAAGTAGCCTTGTTTGGGGGAGGGGCTTGCAGAGTGCTCCTGGAAGGGGGGGCATAAACAAGGAAAAATGGCCCGTTTTTTATCAAAAAATGTGCATAAATAGCCTTATGGAGGCTTATGAAGTGCTGCTGGGGGGGGGGGGGCAAAAAACAGCCTGTTTTTTGCTGATTTCTGCCCTCCCCAGCCCCCAGGAGCTCTTTGAAAGCCTCCTACAGGCTCTCCACGGCCATTTTGGTGAAGGGGCAGGGCTTCGGGAGGCAAAAATGCTGTATTCGGTGTATAAGACGCACCCAGATTTTCAGCCTCTTTTTTTAGGGAAAAAGGTGCGTCTTATACTCCGAAAAATACAGTATTTTATTTATGAATGAAAATCCAGAAAATGAACCCCAGTTGTTGTACCATCCCCTTTCTATTGATGGGGCCCTGTCCCAGCTACAACCCCCAAACCCCCCTCCCAGCCCCCCGAATGACTAAAGAAAGATTGGCTTTGCTGAGCCCCAAACAATACAGTATCTTGAAGACTTTCCGGGGATGAGCTATCTTCAACCCTGCACCACTCTGGTCTTCAAACACGGGTCTAAAACTTGGCCATTTCCCCTGCAACACATTTTACAGCCTCGTTCTTGACTTAGAACCATTCGCTTAGCGCCCAAAGTTACAACGGCACTGAAAAAAGTGACTTATGACCATTTTTCACGCTCATGACCGTTGCAGCACTTTGGTGCTGCGATCAAAATTCGGACGCTCGGCAACTGGTCCATATTTATGACGGTCTCTCTCAGGGTCACTTATTCCCTTCTGCAAAGTCAGTGGGGAAGCCCGATTCACTTAACAACGAAGCCACTAACTTAACAACTGCAGTGATTCACTTAACAACCGTGGCAAGAAAGTTCATAAAAAGGGAATAGAACAGTGTTTCTCAACCTTGGCCACTTGAAGATGTCCGGACTTCAACTCCCAGAATTCCCCAGCCAGCGTTTGCTGGCTGGGGAATTCTGGGAATTGAAGTCCGGACATCTTCAAGTGGCCAAGGTTGAGAAACACTGGAATAGAAGCACTGTTGTCATACATCACTTCTGGGTTTTGGACCTGGGTTGGCATGACGTAGGGGGCTCTGAGAACCAGTCAAACGGGTGGGGAGCTGCAGGTAGCCTACCTGTGGCCCACACCTGCCTGGCCTATTCACTAGACATGGGGGATTGGCAGTGTCCCCCCCCCTTCAACAAAGCACTCACACTGGCAACCTATTTGATGAGTGGCATTCAGGAGACGGACGCAGGTGGCCGTGTTGTTCAGCGGGATGTAGATTTTCTTCTCCACAGAGTTGCACCAGCCTGAACCTGCACAAAAAGTGAGGGATTTAGTAGGATTTTCTTTTTTTTAGCAAAAGAAAAAAAAGGGCCCGGAAAATAGGGATATCTTGCTCTGGTGCTGGCAAGACAGACGAGATCGACCAAGAGTTCATTGCAGGCTTGGTGGATTTCAAAGGCCAGAATTTACAGCAGCTAAAAACAAAGTCCAATGCCTCACCCTCATTACCTGAAGCCCAACCTCCATTCCTTAGAGAGTTTGAAGCAGGAAGGGTGGAAGGAAAGGTCCAGGTAGTGGTGGTGGGGAGGAATAGGACAGCCATGTAAAGAAAAATATTTATTTATTTGTTTGTTTGTCTTGTATGCCGCCCACTCCCGGAGGACTCCGGGCGGCTCACAAAAGACAAGGGAAAGGGAGGAACGAGACAAAGGCAACATATTAAAAACAAAACCAACATTCACATTTCCGTGGAGGTAGATGCTTCTCAGCTCCCCCCAGCCTGCTGGAACAGCCAGGACTTGGTGGCTTTGCGGAAGGCCGGGAAGGTAGTAAGGGTCCGGATCTCAACAGGGAGCTCGTTCCAGAGGGCCGGAGCTGCAACAGAGAAGGCTCTCCCCCGGGGAGTCGCCAGCCGACATTGGCTGGCAGATGGAATCCGGAGGAGACCCAACCTGTGCGATCTAATTGGTCTGAGAGAGGTAATCGGCAGGAGGCGGTCTCTCAGGTACGCAGGTCCGATGCCATGTAGGGCTTTATAGGTAGCGACCAGCACCTTGAAGCGTATCCGGAGACCGATCGGTAGCCAGTGCAGCTCGTGGAGGATAGGTGTAACGTGGGTGTACCTTGGTGCACCCACAATCGCTCGCGCGGCTGCATTCTGGACTAATTGGAGTCTTCGAACACTCTTCAAGGGCAGCCCCATGTAGAGCGCGTTACAGTAATCCAGTCTTGAGGTCACAAGGGTGTGAGTGACTGTCTGAAGGGCCTCCCGATCACCAGCATAAATCATTAAAAGTAAAGGTTCCCCTCGCGCATATGTGCTAGTCTTTTCCAACTCTAGGGGGCGGTGCTCATCTTCGTTTCAAAGCCGTTTCAAAGCCGAAGACGTCTCCGTGGTCATGTGGCCGGCATGACTCAACGCCGAAGGCGCACGGAACGCTGTTCCCTTCCCACCAGAGGTGTTTCCTATTTTTCTACTTGCATTTTTTACGTGCTTTCGAACTGCTAGGTTGGCAGAAGCTGGGACAAGTCAAGGGAGCTCACTCCATTACGCGGCACTAGGGATCCGAACCACCGACTTTTCTCAACCACTGAGCCACTATGTCCCTCATAAATCATTAGTTGCTCTCATTTGGATAAGGGAGATTTGGGCTTTAAGTCAAACATTAAGCAGAACCTGAAATCTTGTCTTGTAACCCTCCAAATTGAGCAACAAAGATTTCTGAGATTTTGCCCAGATTGGAAGCATAAAACTAGAACTGAACCGGAGGGGAGAAATGCTTCCCTGGAATGTTCTCCATGACTGAATGCATGTATCAAAACAACGGAGTACAGTACAAATACTCCAAGTTGTGCAAGTTGTAACTCACACCAGGTGCTTTTTCCTCATTATTTACATTCTTAGAGTATTAAGCACAGTATTAACACTCACTATTTACATTCTACTTACAGTATTAAGGCCCTCTCTTTACTAAAACAGAAAGCTAAACCTCCGTCTGTTACCAAGATACAAGTTTGTGCTCAACCAATTTTCCTTTTATCTTCCCCCTAAGAGAAAATGTACTTCCCTACGATAGGGAAGCTAGGAAACTTATCCTCAACCCCACTGGGATTTTATGATGATAAATAGAAATGGAAGTGACGCTAATCAACAATCATCACCTCCATATTACATCACAGTAAACTCCTGGGAAGAAAGGATATAATACAATAATAAACATCATATTAAAAACTTGTTTATAAACTCAGTAAAAGTCCACATGGTGCACGGAGAGGGTTTGTAAATACAGCAGCAAATCTGGACCCCAAAAGCAAAGAAAAAAGAAAAAAAGAGGAGGGGGCACTGCTAAAGTCTACTGTTTTTATCCCATCTTTATTAGTAATTCAAGTAATACAGTGGTTCCCAAACTTGGCAACTTTAAGACTTGTGGACTTCAACTCCCAGAATTCTCCAGCCAGCTCTGATCTATCTATTCATTTGTCTGTCTAGCTCTGCTGGCTGGAGAATTCTGGGAGTTGAAGTCCACAAGTCTTAAAGTTGCCAAGTTTGGGAACCACTGAAGTAATACATAAGTAATTCAAGGCAGCAAGCTCAATTCTTTCATCCTCCTCCTTTCTCCACAATAACAACGACCCTGTGAGGTGGGCTGGGTTGAGAGGGTATATCAGGCTCACGCTTTCATGTCTAAGGCAGAACTAGAACTCAGCATCTCCTAGTTTCTAGGCAGGTACATGACCAACAAGCAGCATCGGAACCATTGCATGCAGCTCCAATTTGCCCCTGAGGAAGCAACAGGCAGCCTCGGTCCCAAAGCGGGCCCTGAATGGAGATGCCCCTCCCCGAAGCCAAGCGTCCCAGGATGGGCAGAACCCTGCAATCCATCAAGTCTCCCCTAGACCTTGCTGTCCCTCCCAAACCTACGACTCTTTCTGAAGTTTCCATACAGCTAACTTCAACTGGTGCCCACTTGGGCTGCAGCTGGGCTAATCCTGAACAGCCCAAATCCAAGCTCTTCTCTACGGAGATTCTTGAAAGCCCAACACCTGTAAAGACTCCAGGTCCCATCAGCCCGGATGGAAGTGCCTTACCTTTGAACAAAGCCCTTGGGGGGGGGGGTGTTCTAATTTTTGATTTAGGGTGAAGGGCCAACAATCCTTTGCTTGGTATCTATCTACTTACCTACCTACCTATTCTTATCTACCATCTCTAAAACCTCTCTACCATCCTCTAATCCATCCATCCACTATCTATCATCTATCTATCTATTTATCTATTTATCTATTTATCTATCTATCTATCTATCTATCTATCTATCTATCTATCTATCATCTATCCATCCATCCTCTATCCATCCATCCACCCACTATCTATCATCTATCTATCTATCTATCCATCCACTATCTACATCCATCCACCCATTATCTGTCTGTCTATCCACCCATTATCTATCTATCTATCTATCTATCTATCTATCTATCTATCTATCTATCTATCTATCAATCTATCCTCTATCTATCCATCCATCCATTATCTATCCATCCACTATCAACATCCATCCACCCATTATCTATCTGTCTATCCACCCATTATCTATCTATCTATCTATCTATCTATCTATCTATCTATCTATCTATCTATCTATCCTCTATCTATCCATCCATCCATTATCTATCCATCCACTATCAACATCCATCCACCCATTATCTATCTGTCTATCCACCCATTATCTATCTATCTATCTATCTATCTATCTATCTATCTATCCTCTATCTATCCATCCATCCATCCATTATCTATCCATCCACTATCTACATCCATCCACCCATTATCTATCTGTCTATCCACCCATTATCTATCTATCTATCTATCTATCTATCTATCTATCTATCTATCATCCATCCATCCATCCATCCATCCATCCATCTCCTAGCTACTCTTATGTATCATCTCTAACACCTCTCTCTCTCTCTGTTATCTATGATTTACCATCTATGTCAGTGTTTCTCAACCTTGGCAACTTGAAGATATCCAGACTTCAACTCCCAGAATTCCCCAGCCAGCGAATTCTTTGTGACTGGACACACAAGGCATTTGCCTCTGCTGCATAAGAAACGCATTCATCAAGAATCACGAGATTCAACACTTGGTGATAGTCATAGGATACTAAATAAGCAATCAAAACCATGCTAGGAAACCAAATAAAACAATCTAGATCTGTGTTTCTCAACCTTGGCAACTTGAAGATGTCTGGACTTCAACTTGCAGAATTCCCCAGCCAGCGAATGCTGGCTGGGGAATTCTGGGAGTTGAAGTCCGGACATCTTCAAGTTGCCAAGGTTGAGAAACACTGATCTATGTATTAGTTATCTGTTTACCAAATCTATCAACCTGGCTACCTTCCTTAACTATCTATCACTATCGTCTTTTTATCTCTCAGATTATCTATGGAATCTGTCTGTCTGTCCACCATCTATCTATCCATTTTCTTTCTATCCGGCCTGTCAGCCATCAGAACCTTTTCCCATCTTATGAACTTTATAAGTACCTGAAGGTGTAAATATACCGAATACTGCCCCCTTCCCCCCCCCCCACGACAGCCCTGAGAGAGGGAGGACTGGCCCAAAGTCCCAGTTTCCCCCCTAGAACAAGGCCCCTGTAGGCTTGTTCAACAGCTGGGCCGGCTGGGCCTCATGGGAGTTGGAGTCCAGCCCCTCCGTAGGGCAACTGTTTGGGGACGACGCTCTGCCCTGAGTCCCCCCAGGCCCATATCGCACCCCCCCCCGGGCCTCACCAGGCGCCAGGGCGCAGAAGACGACCCCGCGAAGGAGCCACAGCCCCGCCGTCGCCGCCCTCATCCTCCGGCCGCTGCAAGGGGCCGCTTCCTCCTCCTCTTCAACAGCCGCCATCTTGCCGGCAACTTCCGCTTCCTCTCCGAGCAGGCTCTCTAGGGCGGCAGGCGGCTGTCTATGATCCCGGGCGGAGGTCCTTTCCGGTTACCGTGAGAAGAGCGTCGGCTTGACGTCTCCTTCCTCCTCCTTCCTCCAGGGGGCGCAGAACCGCGTCGCTCTTTCCCCTCTCGCTGATCCCTGGCCGGAAGCGGAAGTGGTGGAGTGGGTGCCGTCCCGGTTAGCGGTGACGTGGAGGCGGCGGCTGAGGAGGCGACGGGGCTGCTGCGGAGATGCTCACCAAGTTCGAGACCAAATCGGCCCGCGTGAAAGGTAGGCCGAGCGCCCGAGGGGCGGCCTGAGCGGCGATAGGATGGGGGCATCGAGGCTGAGGGCGGGGGTCTCTGGGCTGGCTTGGAAAACCGCTAGGGGGTCCCAATCAGGGCGCTGCGGGAGGGGGTCAACCCTGCTCCGATGTCTTTGAAGCAGAAGACGCCGGTTGAGTTAGCACTCTCCTTTTATCTTTGGGTATCCCAGGGTTTGAAGATAAGTGGACTACAAGTCCCAGAATCCCCTAGCCTGCATGCCTTAAGTTGGGTGGACTACAAGTCCCAGAATCCCCTAGCCTGCATGCCTTACGATGGGTGGACTACAACTCCCAGAATCACCCAACCTGCATGCCTTACGATGGGTGGACTACAACTCCCAGAATCACCCAGCCTGCATGCCTTACGATGGGTGAACTACAACTCCCAGAATCACCCAGCCTGCATGCCTTACGATGGGTGGACTACAACTCCCAGAATCACCCAGCCTGCATGCCTTAGGTTGGGTGGACTACAACTCCCAGAATCACCCAGCCTGTATGCTTTAAGATGGGTGGACTACAACTCCCAGAATCACCCAGCCTGCATGCCTTATGATGGGTGGACTATTACTCCCAGAATCACCCAGCCTGCATGCCTTAAGATGGGTGGACTACAACTCCCAGAATCCCCTAGCCTGCATGCCTTAAGATGGGTGGACTATAACTCCCAGAATCACCCAGCCTGCATGTCTTACGATGGGTGGACTACAACTCCCAGAATCACCCAGCCTGCATGCCTTACGATGGGTGGACTACAACTCCCAGAATCACCCAGCCTGCATGCCTTATGATGGGTGGACTACAACTCCCAGAATCACCCAGCCTGCATGCCTTAAGTTGGGTGGACTACAACTCCCAGAATCACCCAGCCTGCATGCCTTAAGTTGGGTGGACTACAACTCCCAGAATCACCCAGCCTGCATGCCTTATGATGGGTGGACTACAACTCCCAGAATCCCCAACCTGTATGCCTTAAGATCGGTGGACTACAAGTCCCAGAATCACCCAGCTTGCCTGCCTTAAGATGGGTGGACTACAAGTCCCAGAATCACCCAGCCTGCATGCCTTAAGATGGGTGGACTACAACTCCCAGAATCCCCTAGCCTGCATGCCTTAAGATGGGTGGACTATAACTCCCAGAATCACCCAGCCTGCATGCCTTAGGTTGGGTGGACTACAACTCCCAGAATCCCCTAGCCTGCATGCCTTAAGATGGGTGGACTATAACTCCCAGAATCACCCAGCCTGCATGTCTTACGATGGGTGGACTACAACTCCCAGAATCACCCAGCCTGCATGCCTTACGATGGGTGGACTACAACTCCCAGAATCACCCAGCCTGCATGCCTTATGATGGGTGGACTACAACTCCCAGAATCACCCAGCCTGCATGCCTTAAGTTGGGTGGACTACAACTCCCAGAATCACCCAGCCTGCATGCCTTAAGTTGGGTGGACTACAACTCCCAGAATCACCCAGCCTGCATGCCTTATGATGGGTGGACTACAACTCCCAGAATCCCCAACCTGTATGCCTTAAGATCGGTGGACTACAAGTCCCAGAATCACCCAGCTTGCCTGCCTTAAGATGGGTGGACTACAAGTCCCAGAATCACCCAGCCTGCATGCCTTAAGATGGGTGGACTACAACTCCCAGAATCCCCTAGCCTGCATGCCTTAAGATGGGTGGACTATAACTCCCAGAATCACCCAGCCTGCATGCCTTAGGTTGGGTGGACTACAACTCCCAGAATCACCCAGCCTGTATGCTTTAAGATGGGTGGACTACAACTCCCAGAATCACCCAGCCTGCATGCCTTATGATGGGTGGACTATTACTCCCAGAATCACCCAGCCTGCATGCCTTAAGATGGGTGGACTACAACTCCCAGAATCCCCTAGCCTGCATGCCTTAAGATGGGTGGACTATAACTCCCAGAATCACCCAGCCTGCATGTCTTACGATGGGTGGACTACAACTCCCAGAATCACCCAGCCTGCATGCCTTACGATGGGTGGACTACAACTCCCAGAATCACCCAGCCTGCATGCCTTATGATGGGTGGACTACAACTCCCAGAATCACCCAGCCTGCATGCCTTAAGTTGGGTGGACTACAACTCCCAGAATCACCCAGCCTGCATGCCTTAAGTTGGGTGGACTACAACTCCCAGAATCACCCAGCCTGCATGCCTTATGATGGGTGGACTACAACTCCCAGAATCACCCAGCCTGCATGCCTTAAGTTGGGTGGACTACAACTCCCAGAATCCCCAACCTGTATGCCTTAAGATCGGTGGACTACAAGTCCCAGAATCACCCAGCTTGCCTGCCTTAAGATGGGTGGACTACAAGTCCCAGAATCACCCAGGAAGCTGGCTGGGGGAATTCTGGGAGTTGCAGTCCCCCCATCTTCCAGGGTCCCGCTTGAGAAACACTGGGTTTTTCTGTTTAAATCCCCCCATTGCCCCACAGAGCCTTCCAGAAGGGCAGCTGCAACAAAGCCTCAAAATCCGTCTAAAGGAGCTTTTACAGAGGACTGGAAACCTCTTTAAGTTTCATGCACAGAAAGATTTTGTGGGAGGAAGGTTTCGTAGTCAGGAGGCCCCGTCCTTGGTTGAGTTTCCCAAGGCCAAAATGTTGCTTTTGGGCCATATTGATTGAATAAATGTGTAGCATGGTAAAATCTTTATTTTTCTCAATGTCTATTGCCTCTCATGGGGCAGCTTACAATGGCAAAACTGTACAACCTTAAGGCAGTTAAAAACATGAAAGCAATAAAGTGTTCCTGCTTCCCCAGGTGTCAAAGCAGATTCAGAGTTACGCGGGTTGGGGCATCAAATGTATCTGTAGAGTGAAGACCCTGCCTTTGTAATTTTGCAAAGATACTGTCAGCCGTCCCAATGTGGCTAGCTAGCAAAGAAAGGTCATCGCTACAAAGAGTGACTAAGGAAATTGGTGACAGCATAGCAAAGCCAAATCTATAGCAATAGCAATAGCAGTTAGACTTATATCCCGCTTCATAGGGCTTTCAGCCCTCTCTAAGCGGTTTACAGAGTCAGCATATTGCCCCCAACAACAACCCGGGTCCTCATTTCACCCACCTCGGAAGGATGGAAGGCTGAGTCAACCCTGAGCCAGTGAGATTTGAACCGCTGAACTGCAGAACTGCAGTTAGCTGAAGTAGCCTGCAGTGCTGCATTTAACCACTGTGCCACCTCGGCTCTGAAAGGTTCCTGCCCAAAAGCCTTCACTTTTCCATTTCTCTCCCCCCCCTCCCTTAGTTATCTGTCACTGTCCAATTACATCCAGGCAGATTCTTTTGGTAACCATCCCTGGCTTGGTGGGCATTCCATGACCTTGGAACTGCCGGTGGCTCTCACAGGATGGCACAATGAGTGGTTTTGATTGTAAAGCCAAGCCAAGCTTGAAAGGCTGACGGATATGCCCTGATGGAGAGTTATAGAATTCTCATCGACTGGATTCACAAACTATACTGACCCGTGTCGTGGGAACTCAACCTCAGCCAAGACCCGTCACGGATTATAGGAAATGCCAGGGAAAAATTGAGCTGGCTGGGGAATTCTGGGAGTTGAAGTCCGGACATCTTCAAGTGGCCAAGGTTGAGAAACACTGTACTTAAACAGTTGGTTTGTTAGCTGGAAACAGCGGCAAGTTTCTTAACCTGGTGTTAAGAATTTGAATCCAAGTTGGAAAGGTAGATTCTTCTTCTTGTGCCATATCCGTCACCGGACGTTGGCGATCATGTTGGCCATCCTGTTTTTATCAACAGCCGCATGAAAAAGCACTGCTGAGTTTTGTCCAAACTGGTCCCTTCGATTTTGAAGCCCTGATGTTCTTCTTCTGCCTGGACCTTCAGTCTTTCCCTGGAGGATTAAGTGAAGGATACCATATTTTTCTGGGTGTCGCATCCCATGTCCAAAATATTCCAATTTTCGCTTTTTTTATGGTATGGATGATTTCCCTTGGCTTTCCCAGTCTGCGTAGGTAGATTAGTATCTCCTTATGTATGTATAACTAAAAGGAGTGGTGTCCCATGAAAAACAAGGCGAGATTTTTAAGAAATCACTTTATAGACAGGTCAAAACATAAAGTTCTGAGTTGCGCAAGACCGTGGCACGACAAAACCGCTCCACTAAAGCGCGCCCGATTAAACCGCGTCGCTGACGTCATCAGCAGGGCGACAACAGCAACCGCGGAGAAAAAAGGGCACTTTAAATAGTGCTTTGAAAGCAAGCCGATTCAAGTTAAGGTAAGGGTTAGGTTTAGGGTTAGGTTTAGGGTTAGGTTAAGGGTTAGGGTTAGGTTAAGGGTTAGGTTTAGGGTTAGGTTTAGGATTAGGTTTAGCGGGGTTAGGTTTAGGTTTAGGGGTTAATTTTAGCTTTAGCGTTCACAGTGCTTTTTTCGTCGCGCTGTGATGACGTCAGCTACGCGGTTTCGTCGAGCGCGCTTTAGTCGAACGCGGTTTTGTGGTGGAACCGCGCAAGACCTCTCGCTGTCTGAACCCGTATCAGAATTTAGCATTTTTGCTTGTTATTTCAAAGAACTAGAATCAAAGGTGCTGCTAGCTACTGAAAGCATTACTCAAAGAGACACCCTTCTCCTGCTCCCATTATTATCTCTTTTCATAGAAAAGTTGTCAAAAAACGTTTATCTTCGGTTAACGACCAGTGACCATTCAAAATTGCAATGGAACCCCCCCCCCCCCAAAAGGTGCTTCTGACCCAGTCCTGATGTCCACGGTTTGCAGTGTTCCATAATTATGCTTTGAGATGTTTTTGCTCCAAACTGGCATTTTCTTCCGGTTTCCCCCCAAAAATGGCTCATTGCGAACGATGGGTTCACTTGGACACCGCGGTAAAGTCAACACTGCTACAAAAAAATGTCATTAAAACGGGCCCAGTCTTCAGTTTATTATATTTATATGTCGCCCTTTTCCCCCGAAGGGGACTCAGTCTTGTGACTCATGTTACGACCATCACACATTACGGCTAGTGGGAAGGCTCCATGACAATCCGAAGTCAAGGACTAGGATAGTTGTGCAGGTTTTCTGTGGAAAATAAGTTGACAGCAGCCGACTTCCAAGTAACAAGAATTGTTTTTACCTCTGTTTTCAGGGCTGAGCTTCCACCCGAAGCGGCCTTGGATCCTCACGAGTTTGCACAATGGGGTGATCCAGCTGTGGGACTATCGGATGTGCACCCTCATTGACAAATTTGACGAACATGATGGTAAGTGCTGGGTCTCAGTTGGGTAGTGAAACGTCTGCAAGGAAACCACCAAGCTCAGAGAGCACCAAGGACTCCCTAGTCCTCCTCCTCTTCCTCTTCCTCTTCTTCGTCCTCTAAAATCCCACTCCCATCACTGATCATACCCAGTTGGGCAATGAAGCGTCTGGAAGAAAACCAGCCAGTTCAGAGAGCACCAAGGACCCCACAGTCCTTTTCTTCCTCCTCTTCCTCCTCCTCCTCCTGCTGTCTGTCTCTCTCTGTCTCTCTCTCTCCAACACACACACACACCCCAGTTCAGATAATATTGCCTAGTTGGGTCATGAAATATCTGCAAGAATGCAACCAATCTCAGAGAGCACCAAAGACTCCGTAGTCGTCGTCCTCTTCTTCCTCCTCCTCCTCCTCCTCCTCCTCCTCTTCTTCTTCTTCTTTCTCTCCTCCTCCTCTCCTCCTCCTCTTCTTCCCCTCCTCCTCCTCTTCCTCCTCCTCCTCCTGTTCTTCTTTCCTCCTCCTCTCCTCCTCCTCTTCTTCTTCTAAAATCCCACTCCCTTCCATCACTGATAATACCCAGTTGAGCAATGAAACATCTGGAAGAAAACCAGCCAGTTCAGAGAGCACCAAGGACCCCACAGTCCTTTTCTTCCTCCTCTTCCTCCTCCTCCTGCTGTCTGTCTGTCTGTCTCTCTCTCTCCAACACCCCCCCCCCAGTTCAGATAATATTGCCTAGTTGGGCCATGAAATATCTGCAAGAAAGCAACCAAGCTCAGAGAACACCAAAGACTCCATGGTCATCCTCTTCCTCCTCCTCCTCTAAAATCCCACTCCCTTCCATCACTGATAATACTCAGTTGGGCAGTGAAACATCTGGAAGAAAACCAGCCAGTTCAGAGAGCTCCAAGGACCCCACAGTCCTTTTCTTTCTCCTCTTCCTCTTCTTCTTCTCTCTCTCTCTCTCCCTCTCTCTCTATCTCTCATATTTATTTTTATTGCACAGTTTTTCTTTACATCTATTACATATGTAACAGATCTATTGAATTATTCATACAACTAGAATCAATATTTGATACATTCTATTTCCAAAAGTTCTAACCTTATGTTCATTTCTTATTTCTATTGTCTATCCCAGTGTTTCTCAACCTTGGCAACTTGAAGATGTCTGGACTTCAACTCCCAGAATTCCCCAGCCAGCATTCGCTGGCTGGGGAATTCTGGGACTTGAAGTCCAGACATCTTCAAGTTGCCAAGGTTGAGAAACACTGGTCTATCCATTCATACCATTCTCCCATACTGCCTAGTATTCCGAATCATCCTTTCCCTTTAACTCCAATGTGAGCGTGTCCATTTCTGCACAATCAAATATTTTTTGGATTACTAATCCCTCTGGCGGAATACTATCTTTCTTCCAATATTGCGCAAAATGAATCCTTGCCGCCGTTATTATGTGTAACATCTAGTACTTTAACTTTCTGTTGCATTTAGCCTTAATCTCTTTTTGTATTTTAATTTAATCTTTTGTAATGTAAGAAAGGAATGCAAGCCAGATTCCTGATGGATTGGAGCAGTGTATAAACATCGATAAATAAAAATACTTTAGCTTTTTGTTATTATTTTGGTATACCACTGACAACCAGAGTTGATCAAACCAGTGAAAAACCTAACCCAGGCCAGAGTTCCATTTATAATAGATATTCTCCAGGATTTTGTTTAAAAAACCCAAGTTTTAATAGTTTTTCTAAATTCATTCATTAATGGAGGAAATTTATTATTTTTATTTTTATTTTTTAGGATTATTTGCAATTTTTTAAAATTTTATTTTATTTTATCAATTTCATATATACATTCACAATTATATGATCTCATAACTGTTATTAATAATATGTATTTATAACAATCTTCCCCTACAGTTGACAATATACTTGAAGATTGCTTTCTTATCATCCCATAGATCCATCTTATCTTACAACGGTCCTACTTCTTCTTCCCTCCCTCCCTCTTTCCTTCCCTCGTTTCTTCTCTCCTACTCCCCTTCCTTCCCTTCCCTCCCTCCTTCCCCTTCCCTCCTTCCTTCCCTCCTTCCTTCCCTCCTTTCTTTTCTCCTTCTCTCCTTCCTTCCCTCCCTCCTTCCCCTTCCCTCCTTCCTTCCCTCCTTCCTTCCTTCCCTCCTTTCTTTTCTCCTTCTCTCCTTTCTTTCCCCCTTCCTTTCCTCCTTCCTTCCCCCCTTCCTTCTCTCCTACATTCCCTCCTTCCTTCCCTCCTTTCTTCTCTCCTTCTCTTCTTCCTTCCCTCCTTCCTTCCCTCCTTTCTTCTCTCCTTCCTACCCCCCTTTCTTCTCTTTCTTCTCTCCTTCCTTCCTTCAATGGAGGAAATTTATATGGCCATCTAATTCATAGTGACGCCAAGCAGATACAAAAGTAAAATCCCAAATACAAAACCTGATGAACCCAGTGGACAAACATCACCTAATAGAGTTGTAGATTTAGTTAAAGCGCCCTGGTGGCGCAGTGGTTGGAAGGCGGTACTACAGGCTACTTCTGCCGGCTGCCTGCAATTTGGCAGTTTGAATCTCACCAGGTTCCAGGTTGCCCCAGCCTTCCGTCCTTCTGAGGTGGATAAAATGAGGACCCGGATTGTGGAGGGGAGGGGAATAGGCTGACTCTATAAACAGCTTAGAGGGGGTCGTAAAAGGCCTGTGAAGCGAGATAAAAGTCTAAGTGCTAGCTAATCTGATTTTAAGAGGAACCTTAAATCCGGGTTCCGTCTACTAGCCAATGTCATCTGGCTACTACCCAGGGGAGGGCCTTCTCTGTGGTGGCTCCGGCCCTTTGGAACGAGCTCCCCGCAGAGATTCGGACCCTCACCTCTCTCCAGGCCTTCCGAAAAGCCGTCAAAACCTGGCTGTGTCGGCAGGCCTGGGGTCGATGAGTTCCCTTCCCCTCTCGAATCGTGTGGCTGTTGGTTGTTTTAAATGCCCTGTACTTTTTGTTGTAGTCCTTGTGTTTCCCTTCCCCTCCTTTGGGTTTGTGCGCTGCCCTGAGTCCCCCCGGGAATAGGGCGGCATATAAATAAAATGAACCTCGAACCTTGAACCTTTTGTAAGCTATTTTAAAGATGTAGGCTGCTCTTTCGGCCCCATAAATGATCCCCTCCCCAGGAGAGGGAGCCGATATCGGCTTGCTTTGCTGAATCTTATTGGACAGGATCACGCCTGGTCCAAAATGGATTCTGCAGAACTGGAGAAACAAAGTCCTGTAGGCAGAGAAGATCCTCTGACGGATGAGTTTCGTTCTTCTTTATTGACTCATTCAGCGGACAGAAGGAGTGAGCGAGAGTATGCCAGAAGAAAAGAGAAACCACCATCACAAGGGGGGAAATATGACTATTGTAAGATTGAGCTAAGCAATTTTTCTCTTGATGGAGAAAGCAGTGAAAAAGCTTGATCGCTTCCCTTGATTTCTCGGTGACTCTGAATATTGTATGTTTGCCTTCTAGGACCTGTCAGGGGGATTGATTTCCACAAGCAGCAGCCGCTTTTTGTCTCTGGAGGGGATGACTATAAAATCAAGGTAATGTTAGGTGGGGGGGTGGGCAGTTGTTGGGCTTCACGAGGGGATGGAGAATCCTTTTTAAAATCTGTTAAAAAGAAAACAGGATGGTGGCCTGAAGAAACAGGAGCCGTGGTGGTACAGTGGTTAGAATGCTGCGTTGCAGGCTAACTCTGCCAACTGCCAACAGTTCGATCCTGTCCGGCTCAAGGTTGACTCAGCCTTCTGTCCTTCTGAGGTCGGTAAAATGAGGACTCAGATGGTTGGGGGAAATAGGCTGACTCTGTAAACTGTTTGGAGAGGGCTGGAAATCACTGTGTGAAGCGGGATATAAGTGCTATAAGTGAGATAATAACGGAAGATCTTAGGTTGCGCAGAGAACGGATAAATTGACCGAGGAAATTCACGGAAAGGAGGAAACTACTGTTTAATTTGGGGGAAATGGTCTAAGGCAGTGTTTCTCAACCTTGGCAACTTGAAGATGTCCGGACTTCAACTCCCAGAATTCCCCAGCCAGCGAATGCTGGCTGGGGAATTCTGGGAGTTGAAGTCCAGACATCTTCAAGTTGCCAAGGTTGAGAAACACTGATCTATGTATTATCTATCTATCTATCTATCTATCTATCTATCTATCTATCTATCCTCTATCCATCCATCCACCCACTATCTACCCATCTATCTACCTATCTATCTATCTATCTATCTATCCATCCATCCATCATCTATCCATCCACTATCTACATCCATCCACCCATTATCTATCTGTCTATCCACCCATTATCTATCTATCTATCTATCTATCTATCTATCTATCTATCTATCTATCTATCTATCTATCTATCATCCATCCATCCATCTCCTATCTACTCTTATGTATCATCTCTAACACCTCTCTCTCTCTCTCTGTTATCTATGATTTACCATCTATTTCAGTGTTTCTCAACCTTGGCAACTTGAAGATGTCTGGACTTGAAGTCCGGACATCTTCAAGTTGCCAAGGTTGAGAAACACTGGTCTAAGGGGTTAGAGGATAGAAATAGGAAGTAAGAATTTGGGAAATGTAATTTGTATTATAGAAGAAGCAGGAAACAACGTAGGAAAAGCAGGATTTACAAAAAGTAGAAAAAGACATATACAAGAAGAAGACCAACAAAGATGAGTAACAAAGATTGTCTGACAGGGATGATCACACAGAGGCTGCTAAGCAAAAGAGTGGGAAATACAAGGATTATAAGTGTAAAATGAGAATTATATTGAGAGGGAAACAATATTTGTAAAGATGCACCGATAGATACCTGCTGTAAGAAGGAACGTGTTGTTCCGATGTTATCTGTAAGTTTTGTGTATGTTTGTGTCATTGTGTTTAAGTGTTGTAAATATATATATATATATTTTTTAAAAAGTGCTATTGCTGATTGACCCTCTAAATTGACCAATTCAGCTGCTGGTTTCCCTTGAGAACAGGCAGTACTCAATTTATAACAGTTCATTTAGTGTCCATTCAGAGTTAGCCATGACACTGACAAAATGTGACATTTCGCACAACTGTTGCCGCATCCCCATAGCCATGTGATCAAAAGTCAGGTGGACTCACATTTATGACGGGGGTCACGAGATCCCCTTTTGTGACCTTCTGAGAAAGTCAATGGGGAGGCCAGATCCACTTAACTAACTGAGCACCCGCAGCGGTTCCTTTAACAGCTGCGGCAAGAAAGGTGGTAAAAGATTGTAAAATTCACTTAGCAGCTTCCTTTGCTTAGCCATGGAAATTTCATGGTCAGTTGTGGTCGTAAAACAAGGACTACCTCTATCAACGAAGATTGAGACCGCCCTGCAAGGAGGAAGTGTTAGGTAGAAGACATTTTTCCTTTTCAAGTTTTTTTATTTTATATTATTTATGCATACATATTAATGCGTGAATGGTGCGATATCTGAGTATCATACATTTCAATACAAATAGACATTATTACTCATTCTTATTACATTTCATTTTCATTGTTTCATATTGTTTAAACATACCTAACACTACTGCCCTTCAATTTCTAAACTTCCCTCTTATTATTACACATATATTAATATATATCTATACCAGTGTTTCTCAACCTTGGCAACTTGAAGATGTCCGGACTTCAACTCCCAGAATTCCCCAGCCAGCGAATGCAGCATTCGCTGGCTGGGGAATTCTGGGAGTTAAAGTCCGGACATCTTCAAGTTGCCAAGGTTGAGAAACACTGATCTATACTATTATCCCCCTCTTACTTCTGTCTCTATTTTAACTCCCCCCCCCATGTCAGCGTAATATTCAAAGACGTTTCTTTTCTATCGTCCAATTTTTCCCCTGCTTCGTTATTCCTATTTCCCTTATTTAGCTCTTCGCATCTATTTATATTAAAAGTTTCATCCTTCGTTCTTTCATTGTTCAGAATTTCAATGTACGCTTCTAATACCAATCACAATCATTTAAACACACAGAGTAAAGTCTATCCGCGTTCTCTCCAATCATCCAATCCGTGTGATTCTACCATTAATACACATGCTTACATTAAAATATATTCTTTCATTATCGAATCACCCATTGTTTAATTTTTCACTTCTAATCATAATATTTTTATACTTTTTTGTGTAGAATATTTCTTGAGGGACCGCATGGAATCATGCAAGAACTATAATTAATTGCCATATTTTTCAGATTATAAGACCCACCTTTCCCTCCCCCAAAAAAGAGGATGAAAATCTGGGTGCATCTTATACACTGAATACAGCATTTTTGGCCTCCCAAAACCCTTCTCCCTTCACAAAAATGGACGTGCAGAGGGTTTGGGAGGCTTACAAAGTGCTCCGGGGGGGGGGGGGGGCTGGGGAGTTTTGCCCTCCCCCCCAGCTCCCAGGAGCACATTGCAGGCCTCTCAAACTCTACATGGTCCGTTTTTCACAAAAAATTAGGCGTGCAGAGGGTTTGGGAGGTTTTCAGAGTGCAAAAACTTTTTTTTTAATTTACCTCTTCAAAATCTCGCGCCCGACTAAACCACGTCGCTGACGTCATCAACAGGGCGACAACAGCGCGGAGACAGAAGCACGCTGTAAACCCTAAACCTAAAATTAACCCCTAAACCTAACCCCCCTAAACCTAATCCTAACCCTAAACCTAACCCTAAACCTAATCCTAACCCTTAACCTAAACCTAACCCTAAACCTAACCCTTAACCTAACCTAAACCTAACCCTTAACCTAACCCTTAACCTAACCCTTAACCTAAACCTAACCCTAAACCTAACCCTTAACCTAACCCGTAACCTAACCCTAAACCTAACCCTTAACCTACTCCTAAACCTAACCCTAACCCTAAACCTAATTCTAAACCTAACCCTAACCCTTAACCTAACCCTAATCCTAACCCTAAACCTAACCCTTACCTTAAGTTGTATCGGCTTGCTTTCAAAGCGCTATTTAAAGCGCCCTTCTTTCTCCGCGCTGGCTGTTGTCGCCCTGTCGATGACATCAGCGACGCGGTTTAATCGGGCATGGTTTAGTCGAGCGCGGTTTTGACGGGTCACGCAAAATCTTATACTCTGGGTGCGTCTCACAGTCTGAAAAATACGGTAAACGATGAAGAAAGGCCAATCTAGGATTCACTTCTCTGCTTTTCTCCTCAAGGTCTGGAATTACAAACTGCGCCGCTGTCTCTTCACACTGCTGGGCCACCTGGATTACATCCGCACCACCTTCTTCCACCACGTGAGTCCAGCCGAGGCTGCAGTCCTGCTTGTGCCCTGTTCTGCCCCGAGCTGAGCCTTTGCCACCGCTGGGAACGCTTCCTCCGCATTTCAGAAACCCTTAAGAGTCCGGGAGTCTCCCTCGCTGCCCCCCTGCACAAGGCTCCCCTCTGCCTGCTGTCTTGCAAGGGTGAACTCCTCCCGCTTTGGCTCCGTTCGGCCGAACCAGTAGGGACGGTTGTTGTCGGTTCCGCGAATGGGCCACGCGGTCGTCGGAAGCTTTTTTTCCCTGCTTTTTAAAGCCTTTTTAAATGCATTTAAAATGCTTTGAAAAGCTTTAAAAATGATAATAATGTACACATATATATTAGATTGATATAATACGAGATTCTATATAAATTGTAAGTGAGGACTATGGAGAGGATGCACACGCTGGATGTAACTGGAAGATGTTTTTTTATGTTTTAAGTCTTGTTTGTGTAAGTTTGTTTTAAAAATATTTCAATTTCAATTTAATAAAATTTGTATGCCGCCCACTCCCATTGGGACTCTGGGCGGCTTACAGGCAAGATAAAAAAAAGCATTTAAAAATTTAAGATAAAAGATACAATTATTAAAATTACACACCATCCATTCTGTCTAAGTGGGGCTGGATATTGATAAAATAAGAACTCTCTTAATAATAATTTAAAAAAAGCTTCCAACAATCGCACGGCTAAACAGCTGAGCTGCGTGTATGTATGTATGTATGTATGTATGTATGTATGTATGTATGTATGTTGCATTTGTGCTGATAAATAAAGGGAGACTAGTATAGATCTATTTCAAGGTATTTAGCTCTCATCAGCCAGCCATACCCTTACTGGGAATCGAACGTGGGCTGTGTTACATATTAGGCAGTTATATTAGCCACTAAGCCACAGGCTCCCTTCCTTTATCAGCTAAGCCAGGGAAATAGGTATGTGTTGTGTCACAACGTCTAGTATGCCCAAATATATATATATATATGTATGTATGTATGTGTATGTATATATATATATATATATATATATATATATATATGTGTGTGTGTGTGTGTGTGTGTGTGTGTGTGTGTGTGTGTGTGTATATATATATATATGTATATATACACACACACACACACACACACACCACAGAGAAGAAAAGCCATTGGCCATGCCCACATGACACCCCCCACCAAGCCACGCCCACAGAACCGGAGGGGTGTGTGTGCGTGGAATAGATTTCACCACTGCTGCCTTCTGTCTCTTCTTTCTAGGAATATCCCTGGATCCTCAGTGCATCCGATGACCAGACCATCCGGGTGTGGAATTGGCAGTCCAGAACCTGCGTTTGGTAACCTTCACCCCCCCCTCCCTCCCCCAAGTGATTTTGGAATGAAAATGGTTTCTGTTTCGTTTCTCTCCCCCCCCCCCCCCCTCCGGCTGTTGTAGGTCACAGCCCAAGAGATCCTAAACAGAAAGCTTGTGTTCGGGCTGCAGCTGAGGAGTGTGTTAATACCACTTTATTTTTATTTTCATTTTTATTTTATTCTCTTACATACCATTTTAAGTATACATTCACCTAAGTATTTTTCTTCTTTACATTTATCATTCCTATACATTTGTTACTCCATTTTATAGGTTGTAATATACATATACAGTTTGGGTTGCTTTGTTTATCATCCTTTCCTCCTGTTGTAACACCACCTTATTTTCCCTTTCTTCTCTCCCTCCTTCCCTCCTCTACTTTCCTCCTTCCCCCTTTCCCTTCCTTATTCCCTTTCTCCTACTCTTCCTCTTCCCCTACTTACTCTCTCGCCTTCTCTTCCTTCCATCCTCCTCTCCTTACCTCTTTCTTCTTTCCCCCGTCTTCCTTTCATTGTCTCCTCCTCTCTTTCTTTTTTCCCTCCCTCCCTTCCCTACTTTCCTCCTCCCTCTTCTCCTTTCCTTTCTTTCGTCCCTTACCTTTCTCCTACTCCTACTTTTCCCCTACTTACTCTCTCTCCTTCTCTTCCTCCATTCCATCCTCATCTCCTTACCTCTTTCTTCTTTCCCCCATCTTTCATTCTCTCCTCCTCTCTCTCTTTCTTTTTCCCTCCCTCCCTTCTCTACTTTCCTCCTTCCTCCTCTCCTTTCCCTTCCTTCTTCCCTTACCTTTCTCCTACTCCTACTCTTCCCCTACTTACTCTTCTCCTTCCTCTTCCTCCATTCCATCCTCATCTCCTTACCTCTTTCTTCTTTCCCCCCGTCTTCATTCTCTCCTCCTCTCTCTCTTTCTTGTCTATTATTGTAGGTGTCTCTTTCGGGTCTCAGTTTATGTTTCCTTGGGATGGTTGTTAATGCCACTTTATAAGGCCTGGCAAGGCCACACTTGGAATACGGCATCCAGTTTTGGTTTCCACGATGTAGAAAAGATGTGGAGACTCTGGAAAGAGTGCAGAGAAGAGCAAGAAAGAGGATTAGGGGACTGGAAGGCTAAAACATACGAAGAACGGTTGCAGGAACTGGATATGTCTAGTTTAATAGAAAGAAGGACCAGGGGAGACATGATAGCAATCTTCCAATATCTCAGGGGTTGCCACAAAGAAGAAGGAGTCAAACTATTCTCCAAGGCACCTGAAGACAGGACAAGAAGCAATGGGTGGAAACTAATCAAGGAGAGAAGTAACTTAGAACTAAGGAGAAACTTCCTGACAGCGAGAACAATTAATCAGTGGAACAGAAGTTGCCTCCAGAATTTGTGAATGCCCCAACACTGAAAGTCTTTAAGAAGAGGTTGGATAGCCATGTTTGAAATGGTATGGGTTTTCCTGCCCAGGGAGGGGGTTGGACTAGAAGACCTCCAAGGTCCCTTCCAACTCTGTTATCTTGTATTCTACGGCCACACAGCACTCTTGTACCCCATACAGATGGTGGGCCGCTCCTCTGCATGTGTGTGCACAGGGAGTCCTCGACTTGCGACCATTTGTTTTAGCAACCATCCGAAGTTCTAACAGCACTGAAAAAAATTGTGGCCAGCTTCACACTTATAAACGCTGCAGCAGCCCCGTGGTCACATGATCAAAATCCAGGTGCTTGGCAACTGGCCTGTATTTATGGCAGTTGCAGGTCCATTTATCAGCCGTGTGGTTCCCTTAACCCAGTGTTTCTCAACCTTGGCAACTTGAAGATGTCCGGACCTCAACTCCCAGAATTCCCCAGCCAGCATTCGCTGGCTGGGGAATTCTGGGAGTTGAAGTCCAGACATCTTCAAGTTGCCAAGGTTGAGAAACACTGCCTTAACCTCAATTCTTCGCTTAACAATGGTGACAAGAAAAAAAAATGGTTGTACAGTCCAGCGTGACTCACTTAACAACCGCTTTGCTTAGCACCAGAAATTCTGCCCCCAATTGTGCATCTGCAGCTTTTCCCAATGTCGGCTATAAAAGCAAAAGACTTCTGTGGTTTCATGCACGGAGCAGTTTGAGTATCTGTGGAGAGGAGAGATTTATGGCCCAGGCTTGGTAATTGATTGGCTGACAACACACCTCCATTAAGTCAGTCGAGGCACTGTAATTGGTCAGAATTGCAGCCATTACAGATGAACAGAGTTGGAAGGGACCTTGGAGGTCATCTATTCCAACCCCGCTCCCTTGCATGAAACCCAACACCATTTCTGACAGAGGGCAGTTGAATCTCTTCTTGAAAGCCTCCAGGGATGAAGCTCCCACAACTTCTGAAGGCAACTTCTGTTCCATGGGTTGATGGTTCTCCCTGTCAGGAAATTCCTCCTTATTTCCAGGTTGAATCTCTCCTTCCATCCATTCTTCCTTCTCTGGACCTTCAGGGGCTTTGGAGAACAGCCTGACCCCCTTCCTCCTCTCTGGGGCAGCCCCTCAAATATTGGAAGATGCTCTCCTGTCTCCCCTGGTCCTTCTCTTCCCTAGACCAGCCAGGCCCAGTTCCTGCAATCCTCCATCCTCTGTTTGAGCCTCCAGTCCTCTCATCATCCTGGCTGCTCTTCTCTGCCCTCTTTCCAGAGTCTCAACCTCTTTTTTATAGCATGGGGACCAAAACTGGATAAATCATGGCAGACATTAAACAAGTCGCTGCCTAATAGCACTTGATTTTACAACCCTTTTTGTAGTAGTGGTTAGTTAAGCAAACACCAAGAGCCAATTGCCAAACTCCCAAAATGCAGTCCCATCACTGCCTGGGAGGTGGGAGCCAGGGGGAGGGGAGTACAGCCATTGTAACTCTGGGACCTGCCGTAAGTAGCTCTAGGGATAATCCGTCATAACGTTGACCGACTGCTTAGCAACCAGTCAGTGAATGAGGAGTTCCTCTCCCACCATAGCTTTCCCAACACACCTTTCCAGTGTTCAGAGTCTTGCTGTAAGGGCTCCTCTCCTAACTTAAGAAGCGAAGACTCTCGAAAGGGATTATTTCAAAAAAGCCATAGCAATAGCAGTTAGACTTATATCCCGCTTCATAGGGCTTTCAGCCCTCTCTAAGTGCTTTACAGAGTCAGCATATCGCCCCCAACAACAATCCGGGTCCTCATTTCACCCACCTCGGAAGGATGGAAGGCTGAGTCGACCTTGAGCCGGTGAGGTTAGAACCGCCGAACTGCAGATAACAGTCAGCTGAAGTGGCACTACTGCACCCTAACCACTGCGCCACCTCGGCTCTAATTAAGAACCCTTAATTAAGAAGAATGGAAGCCGTTAGAGGCAAAGCAGCGTCTGAATCCCTTAGGCCAATGCAAGTAGAATTAAAGGATAGTGACCCCTCCTCTTTGCTAGAATGCAGATTCTAGCTAATACACAAGTGTGAAAATGTTTCCTTTATCAACTGTCCTGAGAGCCGAATAAACATACATTCCCATGGCTACCTTCCGTTAGACATTAAAGTAAAACATCCCACACGACCATCATAAACATTCCCCAAAAGCAATAGTTAGGCTTATATACCGCTTCATAGGGCTTTCAGCCCTCTCTAAGCGGTTTACAGAGTCAGCATATTGCCCCACAACAATCTGGGTCCTCATTTTACCCACCTCGGAAGGATGGAAGGCTGAGGGCAGGAGGAAAGAAGGGAGGGAGGAGGGAAGGAAGGAAGGGAGGAGGGGAGGAGGAAGGAAGGAAGAGCAATAGCACTTAGATTTATATACCACTCCATAGTGTTTTTATAGCCTTCTCTAAGCGGTTTACAGAGTCAGCATATCGCCCCCAACAACAATCTGGGTCCTCATTTTACCCACCTCGGAAGGATGGAAGGCTGAGTCAACTCTGAGCCGGTGAGATTTGAACAGCCGAACTGCAGAACTGCAGTCAGCGAAGTAGCCTGCAGTGCTGCATTTAACCCACTGTGCACCTCAGCTCTTAAAAGATGATGGGGTCTCAAGCCTTTCGGCACCAGGAAACCAGTTGTAAAATATTAGTTGTCACGGGCACTGCCAATCACTTGACTCCGAAGCCCCCCTCCTCCCAACTGAATGGCAGTATCCGTTTAGGGATCTGACCCTTGTAGGTGTAGTTGCAGCTTTGAAGGGGGCTCCCAAGGATGTGAGGTTCTTGGGCTCCCTGAGCTTGGTGCTTTTCATGGGTGACGTTACCCTGTTTGCTAACGAAGCATCTGCAAGAATCCAACCAAGCTCAGGGATGGAAACCAGAGGACGATCCTGAGCTGCAGCTCTTCCCTGCTCTTCACGACGATGTTTCTCCAATTTCTTCTTGCATTTTCCTTCTTCTTTCTAGCGTGTTGACCGGACCATAACCATTATGTGATGTGCGCCCAGTTCCATCCATCCGAGGACCTGGTCGTGTCTGCCAGTTTGGACCAGACTGTGCGAGTTTGGGATATTTTGGTGAGCTGCTCAGGTCAAGGGGGGGAAATCCAGCAGCCCGGGCTCGGCTAAGAACTGCAGTTGCTGTGAAAACCAGAGCGAGACTGGAGCGCAAGAGGAACGGGAGGAGAGGTGGACGGGATGGGAATAGCAAGGCCCCCGAATTAGCTAGAGCGTAGCTGTGAACCCGTGGCATTCATGCGTGCCGGAAGTGACATACAGAGTCATCTCTGTGGGCACACCAGCTGTCGCACATATGTGCTAGAAACCCAGAAGACCAGTTGACCCCTGCACATGTGCATGCCAGAAACCGGAAGATTCACCACCATTAACTTAGAGCAGTGGTTCCCAAACTTGGCAACTTTAAGACTTGTGGACTTCAACTCCCAGAATTCTCCAGCCAGCAGAGCTGGCTGGAGAATTCTGGGAGTTGAAGTCCACAAGTCTTTAAAGTTGCCATGTTTGGGAACCACTGACTTAGAGGCTAGAGTTTTTATGCTGAATCCCTCCTTCCTTGACCCTCTGGGAGGGGTTGGTGAGCCTCCTCAATGTGAGAAACATTTAAATTCCCCTACCGATTGTCGGATGACCTCTCTCCAATCACAATGAAACAGATTTCATTAATCTGAAACAGATTAAAAAGAAAAGGTGTGTTTGTGAAGAATCAACAGGAGTTTTAAAAAGGTGAAAAAATGGGGTGGGCAGACTGGAGCGCAAGAGAGAAAACGGCAGACGTTTCAGAAATATCTCTGGGTTTTTTTTCCTCTGCAGGTATTAAATGTAATTGGAGCTTTCCATCAGGAAATTAGATTCTGGTTTAAACCCAGTGTTCTGGAAACGTGGCCATTTTAATATATGTCAACTCCCAAAATTCCCCCAGCTAGCACGAATGCTGGGAGTTGGAAGTCCACTCACCTTAAAACCACCCAAGTTTGCGAAAGACCAGGTTATGCAGATAATACCCTCCACTGTCTGGGTGATATGTAAGATGGCTCTGTCTGGTGGGAGAGCCTTTTCCCTCCCGTGCCAAAGGTACTCCGAAGTTGGATCTCCTCATTTGTCCGGAATGGCATGGGGTCTCCGCTTGAGCAGGGGCTTGGATAGAAGACCTCCAAGGTCCCTTCCATCCCTGTCCTCTGTATTCAGCCCCAGACTTAGGCCGTGGTGCCGTCTGTGGAGACGGAGTGAATCTAAAGTGTGGGAACTCCCAACCTTGGCAATTACCAGGTGGGTGGCGTTCAACTCCCACAATTCTCAACGGTTTTGCTGCAGGACTATAGGATTCTGGATTTGAATTTGCCAGTTGGGGAAATGCTTCAGCAACCAAATCAGAGGAGGAGAGGGAGAGGTGGGAGTCAGGGTCAGCATCAGGGCAACCTGTAGAGCTCCGAGGAGGAAGAGAGAATGGGGCTGGCAGAGAGAGAGAGAGAGAGAGCCTAGGCCTTGGCCGTCCGTCAGCCCTCAGATGGGGAGTGAAACGCCCCCAGTCTGCAGGTGGCTGATGAGGAAGAGGAGGAACAGCTGGGTCCAGTGCCTGACGCGTGAATGTGCAGGAGGCAGAGGAGAGGAGGGGAAATCTATGAGCCGGTCCTTGGGACGGAAGAGCCACCGCTGCTAGTGATAAAAGGCAGGGCTCAGAGATAGATAGATATGGCAGATAACTACCGTATTTTTCAGAGTATAAGATGCACCTTTTCCCCTAAAAAAAGAGGCTGAAAATCTGGGTGCGTCTTATACACCGAATACAGCATCTTTTGCCTCCCGAAACCCCGCCCCTTCACCAAAAAGGCCCTGCAGAGCCTGTAGAAAACTTCAGAGAGCTCCTGGGGGCTGGGAGGGCAGAAATGAGTGAAAAAAGGGGCCATTTTTTCTCAATTTTACCCCCCAGCCCCCCGGAGCACTCTATAGCTCCTAAAGGCTATGCGTGCAAATGTTTGACACAAACAGGCCTTTTTTGTTTGTTTGGGGGGGCCCACCCCCAGGAGCCTCTGCAAGCCCCTAAGGCTAGCCATTGCCCTTTTTTTGTGGGGGGGTAAGTGAGCCTGTTTTTGGGAGGTTTGCAGAGTGCAAAAACTTCCTTTTTAATTTGCCTCTTCAAAAACCTTGGTGCGGTCTTATACTCCGGTGTATCTTATACTTCAAAAAAATACGGTATTCATCTCCCTGACAGACAGACTTGTTAGTCTGCAGTGAGTTAGAGAGAGAAAACTTTCCACGGGGGGCTGCTGGTGCTCTTAATAAAGGAATCTTTTGAGTTACCTTCAGAGGATTTGTCGTGTTTGGGAGCTGGGTCAGAACATGCTGAGTTAGAGGGAAGGAGATTTAGCCGTGTGTGTGTGAGAGAGAGAGAGAGAGAGAGAGAGCGAACTGCTTTCTCAACTGCAGTTCTTGGCCTAGTGCAGTGGTTCCCAAAGTTGGCAACTTTAAGACTTGTGGACTTCAACTCCCAGAATTCTCCAGCCAGCTCTGCTGGAAAATTCTGGGAGTTGAAGTCCACAAGCCTTAAAGTTGCCAACTTTGGGAACCCTGGCCTAGTGGCTTGCTGGAGTTTTGTGCACACATTCAGAGATGATCCAGCTGTGTTTGGGGGGGAGGGGAGGGGGGGTGGCGAAGAAGCTGTGCTTGGCATGTGTCCGTTGTCACTTCCTCCGCCAGCACCCATGCGGGGAGCTTTGCCCCCTCTCTCTCTCAGCAGAGCCCAAACCCCCTGAAATGGCTTCAAGGCCTGGAAACTTTCCACACTTCTGGAGTTGCCGAATCCGATGCTTTTTCCACTGTCTTTGCAACCCGGCTTGGTTCACCGAGAGGATCCACCCAGCGGCTCTTCTAACCGGGTCTTGGGAGGTTCCTACTATCCAGGCCGTTCGCTTCTCATCCGAGAACTTCTCCCGTTCCGAAGCTTCTGGAACCGAAGAAGCTTCTTAGATGAGAGCGAAACGTCTTCAAGAAAAAACAAAGCGTCTTTGAAAAAAGCACCTGTGGGACAATGATGCTTTTAAAGCTCTTGCCTGAAAAATCAGGCTTAGTTTTAAATAAGTTGGAAGCCTCACCAGTTCGGCTAAGCCTTGTTTGGGTCTGTCCCGATCACGTGATTCACTTAACGACGGCAGTAAAAAGGGTGATAAAATCAGATCAACTCATGCATGACTCGACTTACGACCGCAAAAAACCTATGATGGAAATTCCAGTCCCAATTGTGATTGTCAGTTGACGCTACCTGTATTTTTTCAGCTAAGTCAGGGTCAGGTTTGGGGGGGGGGGGGCACAACCCATCCCTATCGGAGCCTGTAAAAGGACCCTGGAGGAGGAGGAGGGGATTTTAAGAAATGATCCAATGGGGGCCATGCTATTCAGTGGGTCAACTCCTAAAGTTGCCATAATGTCATGAAGTCCGGACATCTTCAAGTTGCCAAGGTTGAGAAACACTGAATAGATGGTAAATCATAGATAACAGAGAGAGAGAGAGAGAGGTGTTAGAGAGAGTAGATAGGAGATGGATGGATGGATGGATGGATGGATGGATGGATGGATGGATGGATGATAGATAGATAGATAGATAGATAGATATAGATAGATAGATAGATAGATAGATAATGGGTGGATAGACAGAGAATGGGTGGATGATGTAGATAGTGGATGGATAGATAATGGATGGATAGATAGAGGATAGGTAGGTAGGTAGGTAGATGGTGGATGGATGGATAGAGGATAGATGGATGATAGATAGATAGATAGATAGATAGATAGATAGATAGATAGATAGATAGATAGATAGATAGATAGATAGATAGTACATAGATCAGTGTTTCTCAACCTTGGCCACTTGAAGATGTCCGGACTTCAACTCCCAGAATTCCCCAGCCAGCGAACGGAGTTGAAGTCCGGACATCTTCAAGTGGCCAAGGTTGAGAAACACTGGTCTAGAACAATCACTTGTCTAAAGGGGGCTGGACTAGAAGACCTCCAAGACCCTTCCAGCTTAGTCTATTCTACCCAGAAGGGGGTCACCCAGAAGAGTTGCAAGGGACCTTAGAGGCCTTCTACTCCAACCCCCTGCTCAAGCAGGAGGTCCTATACCAGTGTTTCTCAACCTTGGCAACTTGAAGATGTCCGGACTTCAACTCCCAGAATTCCCCAGCCAGCATTTGCAATCTTCAAGTTGCCAAGGTTGAGAAACACTGCCTTAGACAATCCGAGACAGAGGCCTGTCCAGTCTTTCTTAAAAACCCCCAGTGCTCTCACATTTCTCTTCAGTAAAACATTCGTTAAGTGGGTTTTGCCCCATCTTACGACCTTTCTTCCCACAGTTGTTAAGGGAATCACTGTGTCGGCCCTGAAGATGGCATCTTGTGCAGCCATTTCCTTATTGTCTCTTCTTAAGCTTTTTAGGTTTGCTAGTAAAAGAATTTAGTGCTACTTCAGGTGGCCACTGAGGGGGGGGGGGGGAGGGCTGTAGAGACAAGGAAGGGGGGGGGATGTGATGTCTAGGTAGCATTCCTTCCGGTGGGCCTGGAGGAAGGGGAGTTTGGGGTCCCCGGACGCATTGGTTGGAGATTGGGAAGTTTCCGTTTTTTTTGCTTTTTATTGGGTGTAATTCCGGATCTAGATAAGAGCTGGAATTGCACCAAAGCCTTGCCAATTTGATAGGTTCCTAATGAATAGATTGGCAGCTCCCCCACTTCACTCCTAGGTTCAGGGTGGGGTAAGCTCCTGCTGAGAGAGACGGCAACGATAACCCATTTGGGCCTGGCTTCCCAGGAGGCTTTTGCATGCAACAATTGGGCCATAGCGATGAAACTTGCTTGTAAAACTAACCGTGACTTTCCAGGATTGGGGAAATAACCTCTTTTTAACGCTCTGCATTCTTCTAATCCCGGGAGTGGGAAGGGAGGTGTAATGAATAACATCCCAGCTGTGAAAGAAAAACCCCGCAGGGTGGTTTACTGCCTAACCAAAACGGCTGGGCCTCTGCGGCTGCCATCTTAACCGGGAGCTTCTGTCCTCAAGTTCTGGGCCTGGGCGTCGTTGTTCTGTTAGGCTGGGAAAGAGGGGGAGTCCTTTGCCCAACTTTGGCTCCTTGGAAGGCTTGTGGGCTTCGACTCCCAGCTTGGCTGGCTGGGGGGATTCTGGGAGTTGAAGTCAGCGCGTCTCCCAAGGGGCCAAGGTTGGGCAGCCCTGGTTTAGGAGGACACGCCCCAAATAACCACAGGTGCCTGGTGAGTGTATGGCCTAACCCTCTTGGTCTGGTCTCTAACCTTCCTGCTTTGCCTTGAGATTTTAGCATCGCTTTTAACATCCCCTTGACCAAGGTTTCTCAACCTTGGCCACTTGAAGATGTCCGGACTTCAACTCCCAGAATTCCCCAGCCAGCATTCGCTGGCTGGGGAATTCTGGGAGTTGAAGTCCGGACATCTTCAAGTGGCCAAGGTTGAGAAACACTGCCCTTGACCACCGGAGAGGGTCATCTTAACAGCTCCACGCCTGCCTAATTTCCTCCCGTTCTCCTCCTGTCTGCCTCTTTCTCTCTCTCTCTCCCCGCTCTCTCCCTCCTCGTTCATCCCCCCACCCCCTCCCCACATGCCAGAGCTGGTTCATTCTGTACGTGTCTCCATTCCCTCTTGATTTGCGTAGCAACCTCAGAAATTTCCCATCCGTTGCTCAGTTCTCTCACGTCTACCCGACGGCGTTACTTGGTGCCTTGGTTTCTCCTGGAGCAGGTATCTCTGCGGTTCCCCCTTCCCTTGACTCCGCTTCCCAGGTGGATCCTGGATCTGGGAATCCCTTGTTGGAAGTGCCTCTCTGATACGTTCACCCCACAGTCAACTCTTCCCGTCCTTTTCTCTCCCCCTCTCAATGTCCAAACGTGGCTGGAAGCTCCGTTGCTCTTGGCATCCAAGGCCCATCAGCTGCCGCGTTTATCCGTCTTTTCAGCCTCATTCTCCAGGGGATGAAGCCTCACTTGAGCCTTCCCTTTCCTGGTCACAGGAGTTGGTGAATCTCGAGTCCGCTTAGGAGCCCCCTTTCCCCCCCGGACAGAGCTTCTTAGAGCCACTCGGCCTGCGATGCCTTTTCTCCATTGTCTGCCCGGCTCAGAAAGCAAATGAGCATTCCTTCCGTCCTTCGCTGCTCTCGTCTTTAGTTATTAACGTGGTCTCTACTTCCTCTGCCCCACAAATTCCCTCTCCTGCCCCAAGGTCTAAGGAAGAAGAATTTATCTCCCGGAGCTGTGGAGTCCGAGGTTCGAGGCATCACTGGCGTGGACCTTTTTGGCACCACGGACGCTGTGGTGAAGCATGTCCTTGAGGTACTCTGGGGCTGGGGGTGGGTGGGTAAGTGAGGAGGAGGAGGAGGAAGGCTCTCTTCTGTTAGAATTATCTGTCTGTCTATCTATCATCTGCCTATCTATCATCTATCTATCATCTATTTACCTACCCACCTAGCTAGCTAGCTATATCTATCTAATCTATCTATCTCCATCTCTTATCTATCTGTCTGTCTGTCTGTCTATCCAATCTATCTCCATCTCTTTCCTATCTATCTATATCTATCTATCTATCTATCTATCTATCTATCTATCTATCTATCTATCTATCTATCTATCTATCATCTATGTATTATCTATTTATCTATCATCTATCTACCTACCTACCCACCTACCTACCTACCTATATCTATCTAATCTATCTATCTCCATCTCTTATCTATCTGTCTGTCTGTGTCTATCTATCCAATCTATCTCCATCTCTTTCCTATCTATCTATCTATCTATCTATCTATCTATCTATCTATCTATCTATCTCTATCTATCTATCTATCTATCTATCTATCTATCTATCATCTATGTATTATCTATTTATCTATCATCTATCTACCTACCTACCCACCTACCCACCTACCTACCTACCCATATCTATCTAATCTATCTATCTCCATCTATCTATCTATCCAATCTATCTCCATCTCTTTCCTATCTATCTATCTATCTATCTATCTATCTATCTATCTATCTATCTATCTATCTATCTATCTATCTATCTAATCTGTCTCCATGTCTTTCCTTCCTATCTATCTATCTATCTATCTATCTATCTATCTATCTATCTATCTCCATCTCTTTCCTATCTATCTAGCTCTGTCTGTCTGTTTGTCTGTCTGTCTATATCTATCTATCTATCTATCTATCTATCTATCTATCTATCTATCATCTATCATCTATTTATCATCTACCAACCTACCTACCTAGCTATATCTATCTATTTATCTATCTATCTAATCTATCTATCTAATCTATCTCCATCTGTTTCCTATCATCTATCTATATCTATCTATCTATCTATCTATCTATCTATCTATCTATCTATCTATCTAAATGGCTCCGTGTGTGGGTGTCTATGTGTAAGTGTATGTTCCAGCATTTGGTTGAGCAATTTCAACCAAACTTGATACACAGATGATTTACTCTCTGGAGAAAAATACTATTGGAGTAAGATGCCCCTAACACCCCTCGGTGTGTGTTCTGTTAAGATATAGTCTGTTGTGCCTTTAAATAGCTTCTACTCTACTGCCATAGAATGGCTTCTACTGTACAGGGCAGTGGAGTTGACATGGTAACAGCTTCAGAGTGCTCCACAAGGGGGCTCCCCTCATTTCCCCCTATAAATAAATACTTGGGCAACGCCAGCTTATCGGCTAGTTGGGGAATAAAACGAATCATTGGCCAGTGTTTTTTTGAGTGATTGGCGTTAGGAGTGGCCTCAAAGAAGCCAGCTGTGTTGCGGGCCTGTTTTGTAGGATGGCATCTGCACATCTGGCCTTTTGGGAAGAGAAGATGAACTCAGGGTCTTAGACCAGGGGGTATCCAACAATGGCCATTTGAAGGTTTTTGGCCGAATTCTCCAGCCGGCCTGGAGAAACCGCAGATCGTACGCAGCTTTGTTTACAAGACCTGCTCCCCAATCCAACACCCTTCTTCTTTTGAAGCTCTCCTTCTCTTTGTGTCTGTGTGTGTTTTAGGGACACGATCGTGGGGTCAACTGGGCAGCTTTCCACCCCACCATGCCCCTCATTGTCTCGGGGGCCGATGACCGGCAAGTCAAGATTTGGAGGATGAACGGTAAACCCCTCTCCCCCCTCCCCCCACCTTTTCTTTTTTGCAAAGTGCAGAAGGTGAGGCTCCAGATGGGTGGGCACGGCTGCCCTTCGCCCACTCAGCTGGGCTCTTGCCTCCTTTCAGTCTCAAGAGATTCTGGGGATTTGGGCATTCGGCCGTGGCCTGCGTGAGGAGGGGGAGGAGGAGGAGGATGGGGGGGGCTCAGCTGCTGCAGAGCAAACCTGCTCTGGTGTCAGGGGGGAGAAATACAGACGCTGCAAAATTAGCTTTCCACTCCCCAAAAGCTTCTGAATCTCCTTCGACTTCAGAATGTTTGCCCAGCGAAAGTTTGACGTTACAACGGCACGGGAAAACGTGGCTTACGGATTGGTCCTCACACTTATGACTGCCCCGAGGTTATGTAGTTGTTGTCTGCGAGCTTCAAGCTGGCTTCCAGCAAGCAATCTCCATGGGGAAGGTCGCCGGTTGTGGTCCCAGGATGCCTGGTTCACCGGGGTGATCTGCTTAACGACTGCAGCAAAGCGGGTGGTAAAATCTTGTGCAATCTTTTGGGTTGTGGTTGTAAGTCAAGGTGGGAACCAGTGAGGGGCTTCAGATTGTGCTACAGGCCGTCCTCGTCTTACGGCCGCCATGGAGCTCCCAATTCCCATTGCTGCTGAGATTTGCTCCACATTACGGCCCTTTTTGGCGCAGTGAATCGGATGGTCGTTAAGCGAACTCTGCTTCCTCTGTTGACTTGGCTGGCTGGAGGCCGTCTAGGAAGGCTGCAGATGGTGATCGCGTGACCACAGGGCAGTGCCTCGGTTGTAAACATACGGAGGGCTCCAATTTTGACCGTGTTCTGATGGAGGCTTCCCGAGAGCCTGAAGCAAACTCCTTGTTCCAAAAAAACCTCCTTCTATTAATTGACTGTGAATTCTGCTCATTCACATCCAGCAAAGTCTTTTGAGGGAGGATTTACAGTCACAGACCTTATCTGGCTTGGAGAGCCGACAGGCCGATCTCTCCAGAACTTGGCCAGGAGTCTCGGAGAGTCACGAACCAATGAAGTGAACTAATGGTCTCCTGCAAACTCCACTCCCCTTTCGCTCCTCTTTTATTCCCTCTATTCCCTCATCGTCCACCTGTGGCCTTACTCCCAAGTCGACCCCTGTTCTTTAGCTCTTCCCTTCATCTGGACACTCTGCACATGAGCACACTGGGAACAGGCTCCAGCTGTTCTTCTTCTGCCCCATTGATGTCCGACTCCGAAGGCAGCTGATAACCGTCAGACGGCCCTGAGCCCCCTCTCTACCTCCGACACAGAGCCCTCCTCAGAGCCTTCCCCAGACTCCAGGACTGGCCCAGGTTCCTCCCCAACCTCTTCATTGTCCGAATCTGATGCCAGCTCCGTTGGCCACTGGCGGGCCACAACAGATAGTGTGGCTGGGGGGTGGGTTGCTGTAAGGGTCACGTGAGGACTAGTCCTAAGTCCCTTTTCTCTGCCGTCGTAACTTCAAATAGTGATAAGTTGAGGATCACCTCTACTGAAATTGAAAGCATGGAGGGAAGGAACTCTGCCTGGAATTCATCCTTTATGCCGGGGCAACTTTAAGCCTTGGTGGACTTCAACTCCCAGAATTCCCCAGCAAGCAAAGCCCCCCCCTTTTTTTTTTGCAAGAGAGAGACCAAGAGGCTAAGAATGTTGAGTCTTCCAAAGTTGAGACTGAGAAGGGCCTTTTCCTCTTCCCAAACATCTGTATGCATTGGACTATAATTTCCACTGTTTCCAGACCAGCTTATCTGATCAAAGCTGATTAAAACAGAAAAAATTGAATTTATTAATTGAATTGAATTTATTAAATTTGTATGCCGCCCTTTTCCCCGAAAGGGACTCAAAAAAGCAATTTTCTCTCCCCTCCTCCCTCCGTCTCTCACACAGAGAGACACAAATACCACATCCCCACGTGCAACTTTTAGGAATGCACCCTTCAGTCCATCAGTGCACACCTCATACAGCCGTTCATTTACTTTTATAGACACAGCCACCATGTTCATATATAACACCCATTTATTTGCTTTTGTATACAACACATCACAAAACCAAAATGCAAGCAAGGAAGAGGAAGAAGCTGGCTGGGGAATTCTGGGGGTTGAAGTCCTCCAAGGCTTAAAAGTTGCCAAGGTTGGAGACCCCTTGTTTTATGGGATGGGGAAGTCCTGCAGGAGCAGCGGGCAAGGCAGGAGGTGGATTCACATCCAGCACGGTCCGACCCAGCTTGCCAACCGCTGGGCAACACTGCCCCTCTTTGCCGTTCCCTTCACTCTGTCCACTGACCGCCGACTGCTGTGCCTCCCTCCCCCCCCCCAGAGTCCAAAGCCTGGGAGGTGGACACCTGCCGCGGCCATTACAACAACGTCTCCTGCGCCGTCTTCCATCCTCGGCAGGAGCTCATCCTGAGCAATTCGGAGGACAAGAGCATCCGAGTCTGGGATATGTCCAAGCGGTAAGCATCCTTTGGACCTGGGCCCCACCCCACCCCACGGGATCCCAAGCTTCTGGCCTCCTTGGGACTTACAGGTGGACTTGGCAGAAAAGCTCTTGGCAGCTCAGCTGAAGGCAGTGATTGGGTGGTTAGTGAATGGGGAAGTGGTTAAGGTGCTAGCCTGGAAACTAGGAGACAGTGAGTTCTAGCCCTGCCTTAAGCCTGAAAGGTGGCTGGGTAACTTTGAGCCTCTCAACCAGGAGACAGTGAGTTGCAGTCCTGTTGGCATGACAGCTGGCTAGGTGACTTTGGGCCACTCGCCAGGAAGTCACTAGGAGACTGTGAATTCTAGTTCTGCCTCGGCCATGAAGTCCCGGTGGTTCTCCTTGGCCTTCGGCTCGGCCTATTCACGCCCGCCATTGCCTCCCCACCTGGATGATCCCTAACAGGCAGTTGGGCTGACCCCACCCATCGTGCGCCACTCCCTTGCCCCCCCCTTAGCAGCAGTTTGCCTGCCTGCCCCCCCCCCCGGTCTCTTCTGTAACCTGTCAGCAATTCCAGCCCCCTCGCCGCCGCCTTCCCAGCCCTGTCGTTGCCACCCGCCACTCAATTGGCTGGCAGCTTTTCATCCCATGGAGTGAAACTCCCGGGACAAACGGTGTCTCGGCCAATGGGCCGAGGCCAAAGGGGGATTGCCGGGGGAGGGCTAGCAGAGGAGGAAATCTGGCTGCGAATGGGCTGAGGTTGGAGGCAAAAGAGGCACAGCCCAGGGTAGGAGCCTGTGTCAAGGTTCCAAATAGCATCCAAAATTAAATCAGAGTCCAAGGCAAAGGATTCCTCAAAGTTCCAATTGATGAAGAGAGCCGCGTTGGCACATCTGAGAAAACCCGAATCTGAAAGCTTCCCGGTTTCCCCCCACCCAGTTGAAAGTTCAAGATCTTGGCCCCATAACCCACCAGTCCATCCCATGGTCCCATCTCCCACTGCCACACTGGAAGCTTCCACCCATCCAGTTCCGGTCAGGCGCAGAGGTGCAAAGACAATGGATGACCTTGAGTTTCTAAGAAGAATGTTGTTATGCCTACGTATCATCTAACTCCATACAATCCCATTTTCCCACCATAGAAAAAGGCATAGTAGAATAATAGAAAGTGGGGCAGGCCAAAGAGCCCCCAAAGAAAAGATGGCTGCAGGCCCACCAGGAGACAGAGACTTCTAGTCCCACCTTAGGCCTGAAAGCCGACTGGGTGACTTTGGGTGGCCGAATTTGAGAAACTCTTGATCAGGATCAGTTTACTTTATTTACTTTATTTATTTATTTATATGCCGCCCTTTTCCCTGGGGGGACTCAGGGCGGCTCACAATCCAGGGGGAGGGAAGAACAAAACAAGGTACACACATAGAGACAATACATCATTAAAAAGCGCAACAGTCATACTATTCGGGTGGGGTTAAAGTCTTTAGCCCCAGGCCTGTCGGGACAACCAGGTTTTAAGGGCTGTGCGGAAGGTCTGGAGGGTGGTGAGGGTACGAATCTCCACGGGGAGCTCGTTCCAGAGGGTCGGAGCAGCCACCGAGAAGGCTCTCCTCCGGGTAGTTGCCAGTCGACATTGACCAGCTGATGGGATTCGGAGGAGGCCTAATCTATGGGATCTTATTGGCCTAGTGGAGGTAATTGGCAGTAGGCGATCTCTCAAGTACCCAGATCCAATACCATGAAGGGCTTTGAAGGTGACAAGTTTTCAGCCCTTGAACCCTGAAGCTTCGTTGACTTTGTTGACGGATGCAATCATTCTCCCACAGATCTGGAGATGTTAATGTGTGCTCTGTGCCCCCCCCCTTTTGTTTTTGGTTCATCTTCTTTTATCCATCCCTAAAT
Organism: Thamnophis elegans; assembly: GCF_009769535.1. NCBI lineage: Eukaryota > Metazoa > Chordata > Lepidosauria > Squamata > Natricidae > Thamnophis > Thamnophis elegans. Next base: position 16,716,931 of record NC_045557.1, on the reverse strand, counting down.
CCCAAGCCAGTGTTTCTCAACCTTGTCAACTTGAAGATGTCTGGACTTCAACTCCCAGAGTTCCCCAGCCAGCATTCGCTGGCTGGGGAATTCTGGGAGTTGAAGTCCAGACATCTTCAAGTTGACAAGGTTGAGAAACACTGTCCCAGGCCAAAAGAATTGACTTCCTGCGTCTTTTTCTCTCTGCTTCCCTCCCTCCCTCCCCAGCACGGGCGTTCAAACCTTCCGCAGGGATCACGACCGCTTCTGGGTGCTGGCGGCTCATCCGAATCTCAACCTTTTCGCGGCAGGTAAAGGAACTCTGGGGGCCCCTCAGGTGGGGCCGAAAGATTTCAAGGGGAGGGGGGGTGGCCTGAAAGGTTAATCCCGGGGAGTTTGCCACACCTGATCCCCACATGACTGAAGTCCTCGACTTGTGACCATGTGTTTAGTGTACTGCTGAATGACTGGAACATGCACTTATGACCTGGTGCCTAGCAACCGCCTCACGTTTGTGACGGTTGCAGCGTCCCAGGTCCTGTGACCGTCATTCGTAACCTTCCCAGCCAACTGACGTCAATGAGGACACTGGGGAAAAAAACAACAAGATTGCAAATTGAGGTCACACGTCTCATTTTACAACACTGGCAAAAAAAAAGGCTGTAAACTCAGGTGTGGCCACATAATGACCATACAGCTGAACAGCAAATGTTCCTGCACAATTGTGGTGGTAAATTGAGGACTACCTGAGGAGGAGGAGGAGGAGGACTTTGGGGTCCTTGGTTAATTTCCTTGCAGACGTTTCATTACCCAACTAGGTAACATCATCAGTGCTAGAAAGGAGAGGGGCTTCCCCTCTGCCCTGTCAGTGTGGGTTGTTTTCTTCTTGTGGTTCCTTGGTTGGGCTGGCTGGGCTGTCAATAACCCGGCGTTATAGGGGGAAAATGTCCAGACCAAACGTAATTTCTAACATTGGATTTTCCCCCTTACCAGAGGGAGCCCCCTGGTGGAGGACTGTGAAGCCATTACCACTCCACTGGGCTGCACAGTAGAAGCTATTTTAAGGCAGTACAGTAGAAGCCATTTAAGGCACAACAGACTGTATCTTAACAGAACACACACACACACACACACACACGAGGGGTGTTAGGGCTGTCTTACCCCCACAGTGTTTGTTTCCAGACAGTAAGTCATCTGTGTACTAAGTTTGGTTGAAATTGCTGGAGGCGTTCTAGAGTTATGCTGGAACATACATACACACACACAAACAGCTATCTATCTATCTATCTATCTATCTATCTATCTATCTATCTATCTAGGTAGGTAGGTAGGTAGGTAGGTAGGTAGGTAGGTAGGTAGGTAGGTAGATAGATAGATAGATAGATAGATAGATAGATAGATAGATAGATAGATAAGATAGGAAAGAGATGGAGATAGATAGATAGATAGATAGATAGATAGATAGATAGATAGATAGATAGATAGATAGATAGATAGATAGATAGATAGATAGATAGATAGATAGATGATAGATAGAAAGAGATGGAGATAGATAGATAGATAGATAGATAGATAGATAGATAGATAGATAGATAGATAGATAGATAGATAGACAGAGATAGATAGATAGATAGATAGATAGATAGATAGATAGATAGGAAAGAGATTGAGATAGATAGATAGATAGATAGATAGATAGATAGATAGATAGATAGATAGATGATAGATAGATAGATAGATAGATAGATAGATAGATAGATAGATAGATATAGAGATAGATGGATAGATTGATAGATGGAGATATAGAGATAGATGGATAGATAGATAGATAGATAGATAGATAGATAGATAGATAGATAGAGATAGATATAGAGATAGATGGATAGATAGATAGATAGATAGGGATATAGAGATAGATAGATAGATAGATAGATAGATAGATAGATAGATAGATAGATATAGAGATAGATGGATAGATAGATAGATAGGGATATAGAGATAGATAGATAGATAGATAGATAGATAGATAGATAGATAGATAGAGATAAGAAAGAGATGGAGATAGATATTCTATTTTATTGGTAGTTCTTTGATTGGGAAAGGGTTTACTGCTGGATTGTCAGAGACCAATGCCTGTTTCCTCCTGGCACGTAGGAGTTTATACCTGGTTTGGGTAATGAAAGGTCTGCAAGAGCTCAGAGAGCTCAGAGTCCTCCTCCTCCTCTTCCTCCTCCCTGCAAATCCCATTCCCTTCCACACTGATGACGTTACCTAGTTTGGCTAATGAAACGCCTGCAAGAGGAGAGCCAAGCTCAAGAGAGCATCCCTGGCCGAAGGGGTGTCAAGGAAGCCCGTTGCGTTCACTCCCATCAGCCGGGTGCCCTTCTGGATGTTCTCCTCTGTTCTCCAGGTCACGACGAGGGATGATCGTCTTCAAGCTGGAGCGCGAGAGGCCGGCTTACGCCGTGCACGGCAACATGCTCTACTACGTCAAGGACCGCTTCTCCTACGCCAGCTGGACTTCAACAGCTCCAAAGATGTGGCTGTAATGCAGTTGAGAAGGTGAGAGGGGGAGGGGCCTCTTTCCTCCCTCCCTTTAGGACACAGGAGGGGGGGCTCCCTGACACACATCCTCACCCCCCCTCTAACGTGTCTCTGGGCCTTTTTCAGCCCTTCCTCTTCCACGCTTTGCACCTGCTTGGGACCATCCACCTGCCTCGATGAGTAGAGTAGAATAAAAATATGGAATAGGAATGGAATAGGAAATGGAATGGAATAGGAATGGGAATAGAATTAGAATAGAATAGGAATTGGAATGGAATGGAATAGAATCTGGAAGGGATCTTGGAGGTCTTCTAGTCCAGTTCCCTGCTCAAGCAGGAGACCCTAGACCAGTGTTTCTCAACCTTGGCAACTTGAAGATGTCTGGACTTCAACTCCCAGAATTCCCCAGCCAGCGAATGCTTTTCCCTTCCCGCTATTCATCAGAAATATCTGGAAAATCCACACAAAAACTCCAGAATTTCTATTTCCTAATTTAGGGGGAAAACTTTCTTCCGTAAAAAACGGGGAAGCAGTGATTTGTGTGTCTCTGTGTCTGTGTCTGTGTCTGTGTATATGTACACACACACCCACACAAGGACGCAGTGGCTCCATGGCCAAGACGCTGAGCTTGTCGATCAAAATCGGCAGTTCAGCGGTTCGTATCCCTAGCACCGCATAACGGAGTGAGCTCCCGGGACTTGTCCCAGCTTCTGCCAATAGCAGTTCGAAAGCACGTAAAAAAATGCAAGTAGAAAAACAGGAGCCACCTTTGGTGGGAAGGGAACAGCGTTCCGTGCTCCTTTGCCATTGAGTCATGCCGGCCATATGACAGTGGAGACGTCTTCGGACAGCGCTGACTCTTCGGCTTTGAAACGGAGATGAGCACCGCCCCCAGATGTCTAGTAGGCGGGAGGTATCGTCACGACATCTGGAAACCAGCCATAGTCAACAAACGAGCCCCACCCACCACCCATGCCGTTACAACACGAAACAACAATGGACACACAGCCAGCACCAATCTACCAATCATGATACAACCACACAACCAATCAATCCACTTACTGAAACAAAGCCAGCACTCCCCCACCAAGATTTATAGAAAGACGGCAGCTCCAGCCACACTTTAAGCTGAAGACCCCAGCCTGAAGATGGGGAGTGAGACCTCGCTGAAACGTTGCCAAGACAATCTCAATCTTACACGGGAAAAAACCCGAATAGAACAAGACCACCATACCTGCACCCGTGAAAATCTACGAAAACACACACAAACACACACTCTGTCTCCCCGCCTATTCACGGAAGAGGAGATCTATATTTCCCCCTGAACCTTTTCCTCCTCCCTGGATTGCCGTAGAAACCTCCAGAGGACAGAGGCAGCTGAAAGGCGATGAGTGAGCCAGACTACAGGAGTAGCAGATGCTTAAGCGGCTCTGAGTAGCCAGATGGGACCCCAGCTGAGGCTCCGGCCTGGCTCCGTGCCCCCCGTCCTCTTCCCCGGCCAAGGAGGCATTGCTCTTTCTGGAGCGAGTGTTCAGCCCACGGGGGGCTTCCCCCTTTCCTTCCCAGCGTTCTGTTTGGGTGGTGGGTCCCCTTTAATCCTCCGGGCGTCTTTGGGAGACGAGAGCCCAGATTTACGACTTCTCTGCTTATTAAACTTTCATGCTGCCCTTCTCGCCTAGAAGCGATTCTAGGCTGCTCACAAATTAAAAACAACAAAATGAAACATTTTAAACATTAAAAACCATAAAGATTAAGTAGCTAAAATTGACAAAAGATGGGCAGGAAGGGAGCATTCTGCCCGGTGGTGGTGGTGGTGGTATCTGTGTGTTGTTTGTCCATTAATCATCTCCAGACTGACACCTCCCCATCGTGACCTCAGGCCAGCTGGCACAGCTGGATATGTGGGCCGTTCTGGAAGGCCAAGACGTGGGGGCAGATCTCCCCCCCCCCCATGTTCCAGAGGGTGCGAGCATGGCAGAAAAAATCTTCTGATCCCACCAGCCGGAATCCCTTGATTTGAGGGGGATCCACTGCAGGCCTCTTCCTTTGGTGGGGTGGGTGGGTGGGGGCAAATCCTCTTAGTGGGAGACGATTCGTCGGATCATTTCTCTTTATCATTCTTTTTTAAATTTTATTCAGAGTATTAAAATACCAACTCCAAAAGGGGAAAAAAAATAATTTAACAGAGGCAAAACAAAACTAGGCAAGAACATTTTTAAAAAGTGAATTGAATCAATGGCTGGGGGGAAAAAAAGGTTAAAGATTAGGGATATAATTTGTATTGGTAAACAACAAAATAACCCAGACAACATGATGTTTATGAAGCACTAAATAAATGTAACAGTAGAAAATTAATAAAACTTTATTTTTAAAAAGTGAATTGAATCAATGGCTGGAAAAAAAAGGTTAAAGATTAGGGATATAATTTGTACTGGTAAACAACAAAATAATCCAGACAACATGATGCTTATTAAGCACTAAATGTAACAGTAGAAAATTAATAAAACTTATTTTTAAAAAGTGAATTGAATCAATAGCTGGAAAAAAAAGGTTAAAGATCAGGGATATAATTTGTACTGGTAAACAACAAAATAATCCAGACAACGTGATGCTTATTAAGCATTAAATAAATGTAACAGTAGAAAATTAATAAAACTTTATTTTTAAAAAGTGAATTGAATCAATAGCTGGAAAAAAAAGGTTAAAGATTAGGGATATAATTTGTGTCCTGGTAAACAACAAATAATCCAGACAACATGATGCTTATTAAGCACTAAATAAATGTAGCAGTAGAAAATTAATAAAACTTTTTTTTTTTAAAGTGAATTGAAAAGAACCAAAGACCAATAATAATAGCTCCCCCCCCCCCTTAGAAAAGCAAGTCCAATATTTATACGCTTCTATATCTGTTGGCAACCAATTGGCCTGTCGGACATTACCTTTATAAAAGGAAAAATAGTTTTCTGCTTAAACAACAGCAAAGTTGAAAGTTTGAGGCAGTGTTTGAGGTCTGCTGTTGTGATTCACTTTGCAGAAAGTCTCCAGTTCCTCGGATTCTGGAAGGATTGTGGTCAGTGTGTCAGGGAGGTTTCCTGCACTCATCACTTGCCATTTGCAGCTGGTTCCGGGGATAGGAGATTTTGGGCCCCCCTTTGAGGATATTTCAGGGGTTGCCACAAAGAAGGGAGATCAAAGGGTGGAAACAGATCAAGGATAGAAGCAACCTGAAGGAGGGATTTCCTGACAGTTAGAAAAATTAACCATTGGAACAGCTTGCCACCGGAACTTGTGGGTGCTCCAACACGGGAGGTTTTTAAGAAGAGATTGGACAGCCACTTGTCTGGAAAGGTATAGGGTCTCCTGCTTGTGCAGGGGGTTGGGCTAGATGACCTCTGAGTTCATTCTAACTGTGTTACTGTCAGGCTTCCAAATAGCATCCAAAAGTAAATCAGAGTCCGAGGCAAAGTATTGCTCCAATTTATGAACAGAGCCATGTTGGCACATCTGGGAAAACCCGAATCTGAAAGCTTCCCGGTTTTCCCCACCCAGTTGAAAGTTCAAGATCTCTCCCCCCACACCCACCAGTCCATCCCATGGTCCCATCTCCCACTGCCATGCTGGCAGCTTCCACCCATCCAGTTCCATTCAGGTGCAGAAGTGCAGAGACAAAGGATGACCTTGGCTTTCTAGAAAGAATGTGGTTATGGCTACATAGCATCTAACTCCATACAATCCCGTTTTCCCACCATAGAAAAGGCATAGTAGAATAATAGAAAGTCTGGCAATGTCCTAATGTCCAAAAGAAAAAGATGGCTGACAGTTACTCTATTCCAGTGGTTCCCAAACTTGGCAACTTTAAGACTTGTGGACTTCAACTCCCAGAATTCTCCAGCCAGCTCTGCAGAGCTGGCTGAGAATTCTGGGAGTTCAAGTCCACAAGTCTTAAAGTTGCCAAGTTTGGGAACCACTGTGTCTATTCAGTTCTAACTTGGCGTCTCAAGGCCTGGGCACCCACTCAGAGCCAGCCCCACTCCTGACCTTTCTCTCTCTCTCTCTCTCTCTCTCTCCCTCCCTCCCTCCTCTCTCTCTCTCTCTCTCTCTCTCCCCGCAGCGGCTCCAAGTTTCCCGTCTTCAACATGTCCTACAACCCGGCTGAGAACGCTGTGCTCCTCTGCACGGTAGGTGGGAGAGGCCCGGCTGGAGGAGATTGGGGAGGGGGGGGCTGTCTGGGAGGGGAGGGGGGCTGGGCAGTCGGTGCTGTTGCCTGCCACAGCTGCCTCGGCCTGGATCCACAAGGTGGGAAGTCGTCTTCCGTCACGGAGGGGAGAGCAGAGGTGTCACTGTCCAACGTTCTGTATTTGCAGCCCAGGTAGTCCTCGACGTACGACCATAATTGAGCCCCCCCGCAGTCATTAAGTGGGTCATCGTGCTCAATTTTACTTTTTCTTCTTCTTTTTGCATTGTTCTAACAACCGCAGTCGTTAAGTGAAGCTATGTGAGCACAGGAGCCACCAGAACTTTGGGGGAATCCGTTGGTATTCTGAACCGGGCTGCCCTCTCTGACAGAAATGGTGCTTGGGCTAGATGACCTTCAAGTTCCCTTCCAACTCTGTTAATCTGAGAAGACTCTGTTGCTTATTAGAAGTAACGAAAGGCTACCGCAAAAGGGGGTAATTTGTAGCCCCAAACCACGCCCCCCCTCCCAATATTTCATGAGGACTAGCACCCTGATTTACCCGCTGCCCTTTATCTCCTTTCCCCCCCACTTTCCCCCTTTTCCTTTGCCATGCGCAGAAGTGCCACATGGAAGCACACTCCCAGTTCCAAATCAATAGCCAAGATTAGAGCGTTTCATGCTTGCATCCGTGGTAACTTTGAAGCGACTGATCCTGAGGACTTCCTGTCTGATTCCTCCTCCTTCCTTCCCCGTTCCCTCCTCATCTCATCAGTCACACAGCAAAGCCCCAGAGTTGCCCCCTTTTGCTCTTTACCCCAAGACTTTCTTCCCAACCGAACCCCTCGCTCTGGTGCTGGCAGACGGATCATATGAGTTGTAGTCCACTCCATTCAGAGAACACCAGCCTAGAGAAGATTGCTAGCACAGTACAACTTAGGAACCACAATTCGGGCCAACATGGCGCTAGGCGAGACGGTTGTTAAGTCAAGTTTGCCCCATTTTATGACTGTTGTTGCCACAGTTACATGAATCACGGCAGTTGTTAAGTTAATAACACGGTTGTTAAGTGAATCTGGCTTCCTGTTGTGGGCCAGTGGAGCTGGCAGCAGAGTCGGACAGTGAGGAGGCTGGGGAGGAAGATGAGCCAGCCCTGGAGTCTGGGGAAGGCTCTGGTGAGGGCTCTGTGTCGGAGGCAGAGAGGGGGCCAGGGCCGCCTGGCAGTTATCAGCTGCCTTCAGAGTCGGAGATCAGTGGGGCAGATGAACAGCTGGAGCCTGTTCCCAGTGTGTGCATGAGCAGAGTTGCCAGACGAAGGGAACAGCTAAAGGACAGGGGTCGACAGGGGAGTAAAGCCACAGGTGGACGGTGAATGGCCCCTCCCAGAGGGATAAAGGAGCAACAGGGGAGTGGAGTTTGCAGGAGACCATTTGTTAGGTTGGCCATTAGATTCGTTTCAGGAGTGTGAAGATCTGTCCCTGAATCTCAGAGACTCTCTGCCTTCCGCTTCATGCTTTTTGGGGAAGCCCCATGGCCTGAAACAGGCTGGGAAGGTCGCAAAAGGGGATCATGTGACCCAACCGTCATAAATACATGCCAGGTGTCATGTCCAAATTTTGATCATGTGACTATGGGGGGATGCTTCAACGGTCGGAAGTGTGAAAAAGGTCGTAAGTTATTTCTTTCACTGATGTAACTTTGAATGGCCACTAAATGAATGGTTGTAAATCAAGGACCATCTCTGTTTGTTTTCTAATCCTTGTTACGGGTGTTGTCAGGGTTCCAAATAGCATCCAAAATTAAACCAGAGTCCGATGCAAAGTATTGCTCAAAGTTCCAATTGATGAAGAGAGCCACGTTGGCACATCTGGGGAAACCCGAATCTGAAAAACCCACCCAGTTGAAAGTCCAAGATCTTGCCCCCCATAACCCACCAGTCCATCCCATGGTCCAATCTCCCACTGCCACACTGGCAGCTTCCACCCATCCAGTTCCGGTCAGGTGCAGAGGTGCAGAGACAAAGGATGACCTTGGCTTTCTAAAAAGAATGTGGTTATGGCTACCTATCATCTAACTCCGTACAATCCCATTTTCCCACCCTAGAAAATAGGCCTGAAGTCCAAAAGGAAAGGTGGCTTTCAGGCATGACTGGTGATTTTTTTTTTAACCCATTTTCTGCTGTGTTTCTCCAGCTCGTCACCTTTTAAGATGCTTGGATTTCAACTCCGTTCTGGGAGTTCAAGTCAAGTGGCTGATCTCCAGAAATATTGATTGATTGGATTGGGCTTTTTGAAGATTTGAGATTTAACCCCCCCCCCCTTTTTCAAAACTTCCGTGACTTTCCTTCTTAAATTCCCCCCCCCCCCGCAAAACAGGGATAATAAATTAAATAAATAAATTCATTACGGACATCAGCAAGATTGGAAACCAGCCCTGGAAATGAGCCCCCCCCGCCCCCGGTTCGCTCAGTCCTCTTCTGTTGAAAACCGAATCGACAGTCCCCCCCCCCCCCCGGCTGCTGTTTTATTTATTTAGTCCATTGATTAAATTTGTTGGCTGCCCATCTCGTTTCCAAGAGACGACATAAAAATATTTAAAACCACCAGAGATAAACCCTCCTAAGATACATGTGTTAGAATTATTAATATGAAAGATGTTTAGTGAAATGAAATTACCATCAACATTAAAAGTAGCCTGGTCAGACGCTGAAATACACCATGCAAGCGAGAGGAAGAGAGTGGAAGAGAGAAGGGAGAGAAGAGAAGGGAGGGGGGGGAGAGAAGAAGAGGAGAGAAAGAAGGAGTGGAAAGAGGAGAAGGGAGAGGTAAGGGAAGAAGAGAATGATAGGAGAGGGCAGCGGGGAAGAGGGGGAGTGGAAAGGAGAGAGAGGAGAAGGAGAGAGGAAAGGGAAGAAGAGAATGATAGGAGAGAGGGGGAAGACAAGGAGTGGAAAGGAGAGAGGAAAGGGAAGTAGAGAGAGAGAAGGATGATAGAGAAGAAAGGAGGGAGGGAGGAGGAGGCAAGGAAGTGATGGATGGGGTATAAATATGGTGTATGGAAAGCAGAGGAGCAAATGATATAGTCTTTGGGGTTGATGGTCAGAGGAATTGATATAATGTTGAATAATACAAAATGTTGGTTATGATGTGATTATTTGTATAAAAAAAGAGAAACCCTCCTAAAGACAATAAAACGAATTTATTGGGGTTTTTCTCTCCGCAGAGGCCGAGCAACTTGGAGAACAGCACCTACGACCTCTACACCATTCCCAAGGATGCCGATTCCCAGAACCCCGATGGTGAGTTTGGCTATGCCACGGCGTTTATTCCCCCCCCCCGCCCCAAATAAAGCTTTTCCTCTCCCCTTCCCCCCCACCCCCGGAGCCCAAATGAGATTGGCAGTCCGAAAAATTCATGCCCGTCTCGGATTCCGTTTTTTTACGAGGGGGAAAATATATTTTATAAATCCCGTGATTAAGCCACGCTGCGTCCTGCCTCGTCACCCAGCAGGCTGTTCGGCTGGCCTGCTTCCCTCCGCGGATTTCTCCGCACGGCCCCACAAATCTGTGGCAGGCAGGGGGGGGGGGCGGAGGCTGCGGAGGCGGCTGTAAAAATGCCCAGTCTTCATTTTGCTCCCCTCTTTGGCAGCTTCTGGATCGAACCTTCCGGCTGCACACATCAAAATGAGTGGCTGGAGCGTCTGCCTGATTCAGCGGGCCTTTCCCCTGGGGAGTCCCCGTCCCACCTGGGTCCCCCCACCCACCCCCTGCCTCTGACGTCAGGAAATGCTGCCCTCCCTCCCTTCCCCCAGCTTTAGAAAACCCAGTCACGCCAATAGCTGTCCTTGGCCACCACGGAGGGTCTCTAAAGTCCTTCTCCCATCTCCCCCATCCCCTTTTCTCTTTCTCTCTCTGTGAAGGAAGGCACAAAACAGATTTATTTAACTTTGATTTACAGAAGTCCTATCCCATTTTTCTTCCCTTCCCTTGCATAAAAAACTCATTTTACATCACAAGTCTTCCATCCTCTCCCCCCCGTGAAGGCACAAAACCTAATTTTTATATTATTTTACTGAAGTGTTTTTTCCCTCTTCTTTCTCTCCCCACCCTTCTCTCTCTCTCTCTCTCTCCCTCCCTCCCTCCGTCCTTCCTCCTCCCTCCCTCCCTCTCTTGACACAAAACCTTATTTTACTTTTATTTTATTTTACTGTCCTTCTCTCACCTCCCCCCCACTCCCTTCTCTCTCTTCCCTCTCTGCCTCAAACATTATCTAATCTATCTATCTATCTATCTATCTATCTATCTATATCTATCTATCTCTATCTATCTATCTATCTATCTATCTATCTATCTATCTATCTATCTATCTATCTATCTAGCTTTATCTATCTATTTATTTATCTATCTATCTATCTCTATCTTTATCTTATCTATCTATCTCTATCTTTATCTATCTATCTATTTATCTATCTCTATATCTCTATCTTTATCTATTTATCTATCTATCTATCTATCTCTATCTTTATCTATCTATTTTTCTATCATATCTATCTATCTATCTCTATCTTTATCTATCTATCTATCTATCTGTATCTATTTATCTATCTATCTATCTATCTATCTATCTCTATCTTTATCTATTTATC